>NC_091791.1:19905000-20212500 GCF_041296235.1 Equus asinus
TTTAGCTGTGCAGCCAGGAGGAAAATAAAATGGGTGTTACAAAAACATAGCAGTGTCTCTGACAGAGTATATTGTCACCCAGGGCCTTTACAGGAACTGACCCACATACTGGGGACACCACATAGTGTGTCACACTTTTGAGAATTCGCTTAGATTCAGATAAGGCTGATTTGGGTTGGAATCAGAGTTCCACCCCTTAATATCTTTATAAATCTATGCAGTTTCCCTATCTATAATGTGGGGGTTACTAACAATGCTTAACTCATAAGGTTGTCACAAAGATTGAACTGAGGTTATTCCTGCCATGTGGTACATGCCCAATAAGTGGTGGTCATTATTTCACAGTACAGATTCCTGGCCATGACCTACCCCCATCTACATCAAATGGTTTCTCGGTGCAAATACCATTGCCCTGTGATTTTTATGTAATAATCTGCCTTCAGGGTGAATGTCTGTTGCCTTTCTCACAAGCTAAATCTCTACTTCCATCCGGATATAGCAAAGGTTGCGTTGAAGTGAGCTATCTCCCTCCTTCCCACAGAATCTCTGAGAAGTTCCTGAAACACTGGATGAGAAACTTCATATATTGAAAAATTTAGAATCTGAATCTCCATACTATTAAATGAAAAAATTAAGCCATATAAGAACAATTAGTCAAGAAATAGAGCAGCAAATTGTTTGCTAGCAAAAGATCACATGGCTCTCCAGAGTCCTTACCGTAGTAGAAGATAACAAGTCGTCGTAGCTGCCTCTTCCTCTCCCAGGGAAAAGAGAAGCATCAGTGAGTCAACAATGTATGGGACCAGTTTTGCTCCATGCCTAAATCTGTGTTCAGGCAGATGTGAACATGACCCAGTAGTGTACTAGCGTATCACCTAAAGGCTCCCAGGAGTCAACTGTGAGCATACCTTCCCAAATCCTCATTCAGTGACATAACGCAGGGCCTTTTGCTAGAATGGCATTTGCTGCTCTGTCTCAATTAACTGTTCTTGTAAGATTTCTTTATTCATGTAATAAGAAAGAGATTCCCAATTCTGGAGTTTTCAATATTCAGTGACATGATATTGGTAGCTTGAAATTGGCTACGGAGCGAGTATTTACACCATGGAAATTCGCAAAACACTAAAAATCAGGACTTTTTTCTTTGGATGGAGGAGTGGGCTAGAGAGCGATTTGTTAAATATTTACTAGCACTTCAGTGATGTGATCCCTCACCAAAACTGCACATGTGCAGTACACAACAAGGGTGCAGCCCAGTTGTCAAAAGGATTTCAAGCCTTTTGGTGAGGACAAGGCTAATATATCTATGGATGATCTCATTTATTTGTTATTATGTTTTAAATATAACTTTTAGTATTGATATGTTCTTTTTGCAAAAGTGACATGCTTATCACAGAAGAAGAAAATAAGGATCACTCATAAGTCTACCCAGATTATATAATTATATAGCATGTGAGAAAATGGTCAAAGTGCTATGGAAAAAAGAAAGAAGAGGTTAGGATAAGGGATTGGGAGCATGGGGGATGGGGTAGATTGTGACAGCTTTTAAATTGGTTTCAGGGAGTCTCATCTAACCAGCGTCATAATTAATAACACCTCAGAGATAATAGCTCTGAGCTGAATCTGCAGATGTTTAATGCTGCTTTGTGTGAAAAGTGGATTGAAATGATAATTTAAGAATAATTATTTTAATTGATGTTTGAGTATCAGAGAGGCAATGAGTTCTCTTGTGGGATGGGAAGATGTGCTCATGCTTGGGGATGTTCAACTTCATTGATTTAAATGAATTTTCCATTCAAGTCTCTTTTCTGGATGTGAGGTAACCCTTCCAGGTAATTGTAAACAGTTCTCTTTACCGAGAAATATCCTCTCGTTTGTTCTCTCCTGGTGAGCAGAGAGGGTTGAAAGAAACTGAGAAACCTCAAAATCATCAAAGATTAGAAAAGGAGAGAGCTCAGCCAGGTGGCTAAAATGACACCACGTGCTTATTATTCTGACCTGTCCATATGAAGGTGACAGAAGTTCATGGGAAATTTTCTGCCACTCAGTAGTTAATAGAAACACCTCTCTTTCTGATGAAAAGGGTGACATTATGTATAATGCTTGCAATTAATTCATGCCCTAATGATGCCAAACAACCACTACAAGTGGAATATGTAAGTATCTGGAAAGATGATCAAATTACGTTTTAAGTGGGAAAATTGCATGTGTGGTATGATGCTGCTTTGTGTGAAAAGTGGACAGAGACAACCTCTGTTAATATTTTGTTTTCTTTGCATTTATATAAAAATAATAATATCAAAAATATCATTTAAATCAACGAAGTTGAACATCCCCGAGCATGAGCACATCTTCCCATCCCACAAGAGAACTCATTGCCTCTCTGATACTCAAACATCAATTAAAATAATTATTCTTAAATTATCATTTCAATCCACTTTTCACACAAAGCAGCATTAAACATCTGCAGATTCAGCTCAGAGCTATTATCTCTGAGGTGTTATTAATTATGACGCTGGTTAGATGAGACTCCCTGAAACCAATTTAAAAGCTGTCACAATCTACCCCATCCCCCATGCTCCCAATCCCTTATCCTAACCTCTTCTTTCTTTTTTCCATAGCACTTTGACCATTTTCTCACATGCTATATAATTTCCTTACGTATTGTATTTATTGTCTTTCCCTTTGCTGGATAGTAAGCTCCATGAGTGTGGGGATCTTTGTCTTGTTTACTTCTGTGAACTCACACTTAGAAGAATATCTGGCACACGGTAGGTGGCACATAGTAGGTGCTTGCTAAATTTGCTTTCTAATGAATCTCATGGCCTTGATGGAAACTTGAACACCTTATGTCATGGCTATTTTTTCCATCTACATCTCTGAGAACAGAGTGAAGTGGACATTAACACCAGTCATTAAACAGGAAGACAAGAGAACTGGGCTCAAGGCTCTCTCTCCTGTCAGGAGCAACCATGCAACTTATCTACTTTAAGAGGATTAATAGCAGGGGAGCAGGAGATGATGTCAGAGCCTTCAAAAGAAGCCCATCCAAGCCAGTGTTATTTCCCTGAAACTGAGTTCAGATCCAGATATTTCCAATGCACACTTGTCATTTGACCCATTTTGACATCAGATTGTGGTCCATGTCCTCATAGGTACCATTTAATGCATTAAGTACTAGTTACTGATCTGGACACTTAGCACACAGTAATTATTTTATTTTAATACTGACAAGCCCAAGTAGTATGCGTTGTTATTCCCATTTTACAGATGAGAACATTGAGATTAGAGGGCCTGAGTAGTTTATTCAAGGTGGCACTGGCCAGGACACATTTGAGCTGAGTTGATCTGAGTCCAAGCCTATGGTCTTGCTACTGAATGGCTCTGCCTTGCTACAAGACTTTTTGCACCATATTCCAGTCTCCTCGGTTCCCTGATCTGTAAAATAAAGATAAAACTGGGTTCCTTGAAGGTTTGGAGTGGGGATTAAATGAGATAGTATGTACAGAAGTTACTTATCATAATGCCTGACCCTCAGTAAGTGGAAGTTTCTTCCTATCTTTCCCACTTGATACATAAAAAAACAAGACTTAAAGTGATTAAGCAACTTAGCTTGAAGTACCATTTACAATGACAAGTGACCTGGACATGAATCCGGATCTCTACACTCTCCATGTGTGCTGTTTCCTGGTCCATCCAAGTCCAAATCCTGGCAAATCCTCAGAAATAAGTGCTCCCCTTCACAGCCACACATGCTCATGAATTCAACCAGGGTAGCAGACACATCTTCACTGTGAACATCCCTTCTGATTCTCGATGAGGGAAGAAAAACGCAAACAAAATAACAACACAATAGCAAAAATAAACACATTTAAAACCACTTGCTTCATTTTGCTAGTGCTAACTGAAGTTAGAGAAAGGAGTAGCTGTCATCTATTTTGTGCCTGTTACTGGACAGGCCCTGCTAAACCCTGACATGCATGTGTATGATCCACCCTATTCTACATATTTAGAAACTGAGGCAAAAGGAAGTTGAACACACTACTCAAGATCATACAGCGAGTGAGTGATGGAAGTGGAAACTGAACCACGACCTGTCTGATTCTGAACACCTCATTCTTAATCTGAATGTTGAGTCGCTGTTGGGATGACTACCGGTCTCACGACATTGACTCCCTTGTGACACTCTGCTTCCTTGTAGTGTTAGCCATTTCAGCCAGCAAGGTAATTGTGAGGATTATCTCCCCCACTAAAGAATAAGCCTTTTAAAGACAAGGACCAAGGCATATTATTATTACACATATCACTTATTACATCTATCATAAACCTTTCTTTTTTATGGATACTGAATAAATACTTTTGGTTTGACCCGTCCGTAAAAGACTTCGACTTGAATTCCTTGGGGGAAACTTTGATCCCCTGGGGATAACTTCATAGTAAATAAGACTCCCTACTATGAGATGAACAGAGGTGAAAAGCTTTTGGATCACATGTAAGGAAACATTGCATTTTGGAGTTGATTCTCAGTGACAAAAGCCTCTTATTTTGCACAAGTTGATTCTAACCCTTCCTCACTCATTTACTTTCTTTCAGATCAATGGAGCTCTGCTGTTTATGTAAACACTTGAACTACACTTTATGCTCTGTGGCCACCCCAGGAATGTACTGTGGTGTCACTTGTACCCACAACCTGGGTGCATCTGTTTAGGCGATGACTTTTGGCGTCTACTGGAGATGTATTTGTCTTTGTTCTGCATTTTTATCTCATAACCGATCCTTCTTAATCATGTTAGGAGGAAGATAGACAAGAATAACCACACTATTTATCATGATCAGGACACAGTGTGCTAAGAAGGGCACTTTACTGTATTGTCCAAACTGAGTTTTAGTGCATATAATTTTGACAACTAGGAGATGCTATTATTTATCCAATTAGGACATTACTACAAGGACAAATCTGTTCCAAATTCTGAATTGAGAGTAACAAAATGAGTCCCATTTAGTCTCAAGATGGCTTTCTCGAGCCTTTGAAAATGTTCCCAGTTTTGACAGGCAGGACTGCATGTGAGTCCCCTCCTCTTAGTATTTTGAGCTCACCCCAGATGGAGAAGTGAGCACACAGCTGTACCTACATTGCTCACACAGGGACTGCTGTTGGCAGGCATTGCTGTTGTTATATAATGAATCATCTTTTTCTCACCTTTGTCATCACAAAAGCGATAGAGGGACACTAGGGAAATCCTTCCCCACCCCCACCCCCAATCCTGGGTTGTGAATCCTAGTAATTCGGTCTTTGGGGAAGGGGCACTTGCTCTGCTCCTTCCTCTCTCCACAAATCAGGAGCCTTTAGAGAAAGTCACCTTATGTGTGGGCTCCTGTAACTGACTGTTAGACAGGTTTAAGGTCTTACTGAACTCAGTAATCATTTCCTGATTATGTAGATTTTAAGCAGGGGAAGGATCTTGGGCAAAATAATTCTGGGATAACAAAGGACAGTTTCTAGATTTTATTTGATCCCAGTGTATTTCCTTTAACCATGACAATGATGGTGATGACGATGATGATAACACCATCCATAGTGTTGAGATGTATTGAAGAATTAAAGTTGCAGAGACCAAATACTATATGTTGGGATTATACTGATTCCCTACTTCTCAAATTTCCTAGAGGGGAAGGAGTTTCCCCGCCACTTCCTCCTCTCTACCCCTAACTCACTCACTCCTTTCCAAGGTATTGGAAGGGATGTATCCAATTAGTAAAACTGGGAAGCAAGGATTGAGAAATCTGGCAGAAACTGCCCCCTTCTTTCAGAACAGCCTGTTGGAGAACCTTTGCATCTGACTTTCCTCCTAACTTCTCTGCACACCAAGGCCAGGGCAGAGCCTAGGCTGGCCTCTGAGAGAGAGATCTGTGGCCTTGCTCTTTCCCTCCCTCCTGTGGAAATAAATAAAGATCAACCAAATGAGAACAAGCAAAGGCTATTTATTCAGAGCTTGCTATAGCAATGGAGTCTACCCCCAACACTTTGTATTTTGGCAGAGATTTGAAGACAAGCAAGGAAGTGGGAAAGCTTATTTGGAAAAAGGAAAGCCTCAGGTGTGCTCCGGTTGGAGGTTGTTGGCCTAGGGAGGCTGGAGGCACCCTATGTGATTGATTAAGGGAGCATATATGGCTTTTTCTGGTTGGTCTTAAATTGGAAGTGGGGATAAACAGTAGGGAAACTGTCAGTTATTAATCAAGTCCTGGCCATTTGGGGCTGATCGTTACAAAGATTATGGTTTGGCTTCCTGAACCAGTTACTAGATGTAGCAGTCTAACTTCTTACAAGTCTAACTTAGAGATGCCAGGCTGGCTTCCTGGGCGGCTTACTGTAGGTGACGGGTTGGTTCCCTGGGCTGTTTGCTGCAGCGTATGGGTCAGAGTTCTATTTTTCTATATAGTCTGACCATTATCCGTTTGCATATTCAATCTCTCACTCTCTACTGTGGATATGAGGAGCATCAATATGGAATGTGTCTTCTTTTATAGTCACACTCTCACTCAGGTGAGACCCTTCTGAGGTCTTGATTTGAGAGACAAATATTAGGAAGTCCGACAGTGTTCACACATTCAAGCCATATCTTGCAATCAGCCTTATTGGTAATTAGGATGCTATATTGATCTCCATCTGTCTAACCACTGGGTTTTCCAAAGTTGGTGTTAAACTCAGGACTGAAGACAAGGGTGAGGTCAGTTATTGTACCTTAAGCCCCTAGCTCTGTGGAAGACAAATATTCAAATAGAATTGAGGCACTATCTTAATGGGAAGAAAACTTCAAAATATGTTCCCTCTCCTTTTCTTAATCCTGAACTATGAATCTATCACCCTTTATTTCAAACTTAAATCCCTTTATATTTACATAATAGCTTTCATTTTGTTTCTTTTATGGTTCCAAATTGTTGCCTGGAGTGCCCCAGATCACCATTTTCCCTTTTTTATGTCCCTCTTGATGGGGGCTGTGGTTCTTTCTATTTTAGTATATAAAATATATGTTACTTGGGACATTAGTTACATGAATGCAAACATTAAGAGAACACATAAAATTATAAAATATGATGGGCACCAAGGAGCTGGGGCAGGGTAATGAATTGGAGTTCTCTTTTTTTATTTTTGCAGCTTTACTGAGATATTATTGACATGACATATGTAAGTTTAAGGTGTACAACATGATGATTTAATTTGATACATGTACATATTGTAAAATGATCATAATAAGATTAGTTACCTCCATTTTCTCACATAATAACTATCTTTTTGTGTGTGGAGATAATATTTAAGATCTACTCTTTTAATGACTTTCAAGTATTCAATTCAGTATTGTTAATTATAGTCACCACACTGCACATCAAGTCCCCAGAATTTATTCATGCTATAGCTATAAGCTTGTACCATTTGGCCAGTATCTCCCCGTTTACCCCACTCCCCAGCCCCGGGAAACCACTGTTCTACTCACTATTACTATGATTTTGACATTTTTAGATTGTACATGTAAGTGAGAACATACAGCATCTGTCTTTCTCTGATTTATTTCACTTAGCATAATGCCCTCAAGGTGCATCCGTGTTGTCACAAGAAGCAGGATTTCCTTCTTTTTATGGCTGAATAATATTTCATTGTATGTATATTTATACCACATCTTCTTTATCCATTCATCCATCAAAGGTCACTTAGGTTGTTTCCATGTCTTAGCTGTGATGAATAATGCTACAGTGAGTATGAGAGTGTGGATATCTCTTTGAGATACTGGTTTCATTTCCTTTGATGTATACTCTGCAGTGAGATTGCTATATCATGTGGTAGTTCTATTTTTAATTTTTTGAGGAATCTCCATACTGTGTTCCATGGTGGGTGCACCAATTTAGAGTCCCACCAACAGTGCACAAGGGTCCCATTTTCTCCACATCCTCGTCAACACTTCTCTCTTGCCGTTTTGATAATAGCCATTCTAACAAGTGTGTGCTCTCGTTGTAGTTTTAATTTGCATTTCCCTGATGACTGTTGACATAGAGCACCTTTCCATGTACCTGTTGGCCATTTGTGCATGTCTTTTTGGGAAAAATGTCTATTCAAGGCATTTGTCCATTTTTTAATCACATTTTGTTTTTTTGTGGCTGAGTTGTATGAGTTCCTTTTATGTTTTGGACATTAACTCTTTATCAGATAGATGGTTTGCAAGTATTTCTCCCATTCTGTAGGTTTTTTTCATTTTGCTGATTGCTTCCTTTGCTGTGTAAAAGCTTTTTAGTTTGATGTAGTCCCATTTGCTTACTTTTACTCCTTTTCTTTTGGTATCATATCTGAGTCTGAGTTCTTCTATATTGTTTTTGGTAGGGGACAGAGAGAAGATAATTCCAAATGAGTAAAATACCAGAAATCTTAATCTGGGACTTTTTGTGCCAGGCATATGGGTTGTGGATTATTATAGTGATGGACAGAAGGGTGGGGCTGGATTGAAAGGCAGTATAAAAAGATTTTATAATGAGCCTGGGTCTCATTGAATTCTTCAGTGATGCACAGCAGAATATGAGGCCATCTACCCTGAGACTCTGTGATTCAAATGTTTCTTTTCTCCCTCATGTTAACCTTAAACTCCAAAAGTCTGTGATAATGAAAGGGAGGAGGTCCAGAGAGAAACATAATTTCCTTGGTATAATTACTGCAATAATGTCACATATCTCATAAACCCTCATCATACTGTTGTGAGGTAGGAATTATATCCACATTTTCCAACCTAGGTATTGAGGTACAAAGAGAAGAAATACTTTGTATAAGTCCACACAACTTTGAAATCAGGGGCCAATTTACTTTAATTATCCTCAGTTAGTTGTCTGTTTACAAAAGTAGTTAGATAATGCATTAATAAAACTCACCCTACAGGTAACATCTCTGACACTTGGATCACCATGGTAACGGGTGAGGTGCTTAAGTTTTCTCAGGATCTGGGAGTCAATTCCTTGTCCAGTTCAGGCTGGTTAAGAAGACCAACTCATCAAGTTGGCCTTCACAGATGACCAGGATAAGTGACGCTTTGACATCAAAGAGATGAAAATTCCACGATCAGATCATGGTAATGCCTCCATTTTGTGAACATGCACCCGATGAAAAGCCATGAAGCTTGATTAGATCATCGATTGTTTTAATTCTCCTTACCTCCAATCATCTATTTCCATTTCAGACCACTCCACACTCTTATCCCATAAATATCCCGAATCCCCACTTTTCAGGGAGGCGGATTGGAGAATGGTTCTCCCACCTCCTCCTCACTTGGCTTCCTCATGATTAAATCCTTTCTCTTTGCAAACTCGTTGTCTCAGTGATTGGCATAATTGTGTGGCAGGCAAAACAAACCTGGTTTGGTAACAACTTAACAAGGGAAGGAAAGAAAAGAGGAAAGACAGGAAAGGTATAGAATTACCAAGACATAGAAATAGAAGATCCGGAATTCAAGTTCTTTCTGCTATGTTTATGTAAAAGGAGGAAGCTATAAAGGATTAAAACAGACATATTAGTGAGCCTCCAGGTTTTCTGCTTCAGCACTTGATTCCTCTCTCCTTTGTCCCCTGCCCCTCTTGCTCCTTCCCCACCCCTTCTCCCCTGAACCTTGACAAACAACAAAGTAGTTCTCAAAAGAATTCTCAAAGGAATTGTTTTAACAGTTGCCAGGATGGGATTGCTCCACCAATGCAGTCAAGAGGAACAAAAACTAGAATAATCTGCATCCAGTCCAATCACAAATGTTGTAGCAGATAGAGATAAAAAAAAAAAACTACCACATAAGCCAGACTGTAAGAATATTATTATTCTTTACTCCTCACCCTATGAAACTCCAACCCTTCTTTGATTCAAAGTTACCTGGTCTTCAAGCGCTTCCTGAGCCACATCAGCTGCGTAAAACTTTTAATTTCTATTTGAGTTACTTAAACTATTTTTACTCCTTGGTAAAATATATTTTAAAATAGATGACATGAAATTGAGAAGCTTATTTGCTTTGGGAAGTTAAGGCTTAGATGACATGGTCCAAAAGGAGACAGAAAAACAAAGACTGGACAAATTATTTATTAATAAATTAAGAGAATTTTAATACAATAATAGTTAGAGATTTTCATCAATGGCTAGATCATCCAGACAGAAAATCGGTAAGAAAACATCGATCTTAAATGACACGTTAGACCAAATGGGCTCAATGGATCCATACAGAATATTCCATCCAGAAGCAGAACAGACATTCTTCTCAAGTGTATGTGGAACAGTCTCCAAAACAGATGATTTATTAGGCCACAAAACAAGGCAATAAATTCAAGGAGATTGAAATCATATCAAACAACTTTTCTGACCACCATGATATGAAACTAGAAATTAATTACTTGTATTGTAGTTAGTCTTTGGGTGATGAACATGACGTAATCTACACAGAAGTCAAAATATATTACGATTTACACCTGAAATTTATGTAATGTTATAAACCAATGTTACCACAATAAAAAGAATTACAATTAAAAAAATAAAGTTAAGTAAGAAAGAAAAAAAGAAATTAATTACAGGAAGAAAATTAGAAAATTCAAAAATGCTTGGAGATTAAGCAACATGCTACCAAACAATGAATGGGTCAAAGCAGAAATCAGAAGATAATTCAAAAACTACCTTGAGACAAATGAAAATGGAACTACAACATACCAAAACTTGTGGGATACAACAAAAGCAGTTCTAAGAGGAAAGTTCATAGTGATAAACGCATACATCAAGAAACAAAAATCCTCAAATAAGTAGCCTAACTTTACGCCTCAAGGAACTAGAAAAAGAAGAACAAGTGAAGCTCAAAGTTAGTTAAAGGAAGGAAATAAGAAAGATCAGAGTGGAAATAAATGAAATAGAGACTAAGAAGACAATAGAAAAGGTCAATGAAACTAAGAGCTAGTTCCTTGAAAAGATAAATAAAATTGACAAACCTTTAGCTAAACACATCAAGACAAAAAGAAGATTCAAATAAATAAAATCAGAAGGGAAAGAGGAGGGGCCAGCCCTGTGGCTGAGTGGTTAAGTTCACACACTCTGCTTCGGCAGCTCAGGGTTTTGTTGGATCCTGGGCTCGGACATGGCACCACTCATCAGGCCATGTTGAGGTGACTTCCTACATAGCACAACCAGAGGCACTCACAACTATAATATACAGCTATGCACTGGGGGGTGGGGGGGGGGGGGCTTTGGGAAGAAAAAAATAAATAATTTTAAAAAAAATGAAAGAAGAGACATTACAAATGATACCATAGAAATACAAAGGATCATAAGAGACCTCTGCAAACAACACGAACAAATTGGACAACCTGGAAGAAATAGGTTACTGATCCTGGATCTTTCTTCTTTTCTAATATGTGTATTTAACACTATACATGCTCTCTAAGCACTACTTTCACTAAATTCCATACATTTTTATAAGTTGTATTTTCATTTTCATTTAATTCCAAATATTTGTTACTTTCTCTTGAGACATCTTCTTTAACCTATGTGTTGTTTGGAAGTATGTCATTTAATCAATAAATGTTTGAGGATTTTCCACTTATTTTCTATTATTAATTTCTAATTTAATTCCATTGTATTCTGAGAACATATTTTGTATGATTTCATTCTTTTAAATTTGTTGAGATGTGTTTTATGGCCCAGAATGTGGTCTACTTTGGTGAATGTTCCATTTGAGTTTGACAAGAATATGTAATCTGTTGTTGTGGGATAGATTATTAGGTAAATATCAATTAGATCTAGTTGATTGACAGTGCTGTTCAGGAAAATTACATCCTTACTGATTTTCTGTCTGCTTGATCTAGCAATTATTGGAAGAGGGGTGTTGATGTCTCCAACTATAGTAATGAATTTATCTATTTCTCCTTCCATTTTTTTCAATTTTTGCCTCATTTACTTTGATTCTCTGTTGTTAAGTGTATACACATGTAAGATTGTTATGTCTTCTTGGAGAATTGACCCTTATCATTATGAAATACTCCTCTTTATCCTTGGTAAGTTTTCCTGTTCTGAAGTCTTTGTTTAAAATTGATATAGCTACTCGAGTTTTCTTTTTTCTTTTCTTTCCTTTCTTTCTTTCTTCCTTTTTTCCTTCCTTCCTTCCTTCCTTTCTTTCTCTCGCTTTCTCTCTTTCTTTCATTTTTTTTGAGGAAGATTAGCCCTGAGCTAACATCTGCCACCCATCCTCCTCCTTTTGCTGAGGAAGACTGGCCCAGAGCTAACATCGGTGCCCATCTTCCTCTATTTTGTTTGTGAGATGCCTGCTACAGCATGGCTTGACAAGCAGTGCATGGGTCTGCACCAGGATCCAAACCAGTGAACCCCAGGCCACTGAAGCAGAACATGTGAACTTAACCACTGTGCCACCAAGCCAACCCCCAGTTTTCTTTTGATTATTAGCATGACATATCTTTCCCCATCCATTTACTTTTAACCTAGCTTTATATTTAAAGTGATATTCTTGTAGATAACATATATTTGTCTTTTTTAAACCACTCTGAAAATCTTTTATTGGTGTATTTAGACCATTTACATTTAAAGTGATTACTTATATAGTTAGATTAATATTTACTATGCAATTGTTTTTTATTTACTTCATTTGGTCTTTTTTCTCTTTCTTTTTCTGCTTTTCTGTTTTCAATTGAGAATGTTGAAGAATTCCAATATATCTTCTCTCTTAGCATAATCATTACCCTCCCTTAAGACATTTTTACTGGTTATCCTAGAGTTTGCAATATATATTTTTAACTAATCTAAGTCTAGTTTTAAATAAAACTGCACCACTTCACTTGTAATGTAGTTAATATATTGCAGCATACTTCCAATACCTCTCTTCCATTCCCTGTGACGTTACTGTCATTCATTTCATTTATCCATATGCTATAATTACCTGATACATGATTACTATTATTACTTTAAACAATGATTATGTTTTAGGTAGACTGAGAATAAGAAAAATAAAATAACTTATTTTGTCATCTTTTATTCTTTCTCCAATGCTCTTCAATTTTTTCTGTCGATTCACATTTCTAACCTATATCATTTCCCTACTGCCTGAAAGATTTGTTTTAACATAGGGCAGGACTGCTGGTCATGAATTTCCTCAATTTTAATTTTCTCAGAAAGTCTTTATTTATTTTTCACTTTTGAGGATGATTTCACTTGGTACAGACATCTAGGTTGGTAGGTTTTCTCTTTCAATGCTTCAAATATTTTATTCTATTCTCTTTTGTTTGTATGATTTCTGATGAGAAGTCTGCTCCCATTCCTACTTTTGTTCCTCTATAGGTAAGGTGATTTCATTCTCTGGTTTCTTTCATGATTTTCTCTGTGTCTTTGGTTTTCTGCAGTTCGAATATGATATACCTAGATATAGATGTTTTGGTCTTTATCCTGCTTGGTGTTATCTGAGTTTCCTGGACCTGTGGTTTGGTGTCAATCATTAATTTTGAAAAATTCTCAGCCATTATTACTTCAACATTTCTGCTGTTCTCTCTTTCCTTTGCTTTTGGTGTTCTAATTATACATGTTACAGCTTTAGAAATTGTTCCACAGTTCTTGTAGATTCTGCTTTTTTCCCCTATTATTTTTTCTCTTTGTATTCCAGTGTGGAAAGTTTCTACTGACATATCTTCACACTCATTGATTCTTTCTTCAGTGGTGTCCAGTTAACTGATGAGCCTATCAATGGCATTCTTTATTTCTGTTACAGTGTTTTTGATTTCTAGCATTTCCTTCCATGGTTTCTTAGAATTTCCATCTCTTTACTTATATTACCCATCTGTTCTTGCATGTTGTCTACTTTTTTTGGAAAGAATCCTCAGTATATGAAGCTAGTTATTTTAAATTTTCTGTCTGACCATTTCAAAATCTCTGTTATATCTGAATCTGGTTCTGATGCTTTCTTTGTATCTTCAGGCTTTGTGTTTTCCTATGTTTTAGCATGCCTTGTAATTTTTTGTTGAAAGCTGAACCTAATGTATTCAGTAACAGGGACTGAGATAAATGGACCTTTAGCATGAGCATTTATATTAACCTAGGAATTGGGCTGTGTTTATCGTTTGCTGGAGATCTAGATTCCAGAGGCTTTATTTTCTCTAATGCCCTTATTTTGTCTCCTCTGTTGTCTGTGGGTTCCCTTAAGGACTTGTCCGTAGATAATATCTGGGCCTTGCAGCTCTCTCAGCTGTACCATTATACTGGAGTCTTATTGATGTGGTGGTAAGGTAGGGAGGAGGGGAACATTCTATAATCTTATGATTAAATCTGTCTTTTAGTGGGACTGTGTCTCTGGGCTGTGACCTTCATACATGTTTCTTAGCCTCCTTCCGCCTGGGTGCTTTTTGCAATGGCATTCTTCCCCTTCCCCTGCCAGAGCCATGAGGGATTTTTTTTTTTTTTTTTTTTTTTGGCTCTTAATCATTAGAACCTAGTGGGGTTCCTGGAGGTAAAACTTACAAGAGTGTGCTCCACAACCCCAAGACTGCAACCTCAAGAGTTTCTCACTCTCAAACTAGTCACACCCAGCCTCCAACCATTCATCACAATTACCATTTAAGTGTTCCTATGAGTCTGTGACTCCCACTGCTTCAGTTCCATGTAAATAGATCTCAGCTGTGACTTTGTGAGTTCACCTAGTCTCTCCAGATTTCAGGATGACAATTTGCCCCATGAATTCAGTTCCATAATGAGCCAGAGAAAAATAGTTGACTTTCAGTTTGTTTAGCTTTTTTTATTGTAAGGATACAAATGATAACTGCTAATCTCTTTATATGTTGGAGCTGAAACTTTTTTCTTTTTTTAAGATGTTTAATATACACTTTCAAACATATATAAAATGAAAGAGAATAGAGTAATTAATTCCAAAATTCCAGTAGCCATCTTGCTAGCATGAGGAAAATGACCATGCATGAAGAAGGGCAGAGCAGAGATGCAGGAGCCTGGGTCCCTTGAAGCTCTGTGGAATAACCATAACCCTAGACTGTCTTACTCCAGGCTTCTTATTAGATAAGAAAAATTTTAAACCTTTATTTTTTTGTCACAACTTTCTTTTTAACAAGCAGATGAACTTAATTCTTTTTTTTAAATTTTTATTTTTTTCGTATGTACATCATATTTCGAATTCTGTATACGTTACATCTTGTTCACCACCCGAACACTAATTATAGTGCATCCCCTCACGTGACCCTAATCACCCCTTTTGCAGTTCCCCCTCCCCCCTTCCCCAGCTCAACAACAAAAAAACCAACAATCCAATTAGAAAGTGGGCAAAAGATCTGAACAGAGATTTCTCCAAAGAAGATATACAGATGGCCAACAGGCATATTAAAAGATGCTCAACTTCATTAGCTATCAGGGAAATGCAAATCAAAACTACAATGAGGTATCACCTCACTCCGGTCAGAATGGCTATAATTAACAAGACAGGAAACAACAAATGTTGGAGAGGGTGTGGAGAGAAGGGAACCCTTGTTCACTGCTGGTGGCAGTGCAAACTGGTGCAGCCACTATGGAAAGCAGTTTGGAGTATCCTCAGAAAATTAAGGATAGATCTACCATATGATCCAGCTATTTCACTGCTGGGTATTTATCCAAAGAACTTGAAAACACAAAGGCATAAAGATACTTGCACCCCTATGTTCATTGTGGCATTATACACAATAGCCAAGACGTGGAAGCAACCCAGGTGCCCATCAAGGGACGAATGGATAAAGAAGATGTGGTATTTATACACGATGGACTACTGCTCAGCCATAAGAAATGACGAAATCTGGCCATTTGTGACAACATGGATGGACCTTGAGGGTATGATGCTGAGTGAAATAAGTCAGAGGGAGAAAGTCAAATACCATATGATCTCACTCATAAGTAGAAGATAAAAACGACCAAAAAAAACTCAAACACATAGCATTGGAGGTTGAACTTAATTCTTAGCTGATACACTATCCCTCCCCCACCTCATTTCTCATTCTTTGTGACTCTACTGTCTGCCTAAGGTTTAAGAATTACATACTATCTTACTCTCTTCCTCCTTCTTATCTTCTCCCCTCTTGTATTTATCCTATCAATTAGTTCTGTCAACTACTGTTTTTCCCTGGCAACTAACAGAATGTCTTGGACATAGTATATTCTAGAATAAAGATTGTTAAAATGAGTGAATAAATTATTTTGATTATAACCATTTCTAAGCATATGAGAGGGTGCAGGTCTCACTCACAAATTTGTTTCCAGTGTCTATACCATGGACCAACTCATAAGAGAAACTGTATATGTGTCCTTACCTTACCTCAAGAACAAAAAATTTCCAAAGTAAAACTAAGGCTTGAATGATTACCAAAATCATTTGTCAAAAAATTACTTTAGCCAAATATTCAGTCCCTAGCAGGATACATTTCTGCCCAAATTACCTGGATAATTTGTTCAGTCTTCCAGTTGGCTTTCTCTGTGGCTTCCTACGGTCCTTGCAATCTTCTGCAGCTCTAGATATGCCAGTCCTCGGCTCAGGGGTAGAATGCAGGTTAGCAAGGATGAGATGCATTAAAAATCCAATGCCAAGGGTTACAGGAACTTTTTCTGTGCATTTCTATGTGTTACATGCCTGAGAATGCAGGAAAAAATTTTTAAATGGAGATAGAGCTGAACTACTTACATTTCTCTTCTTAGCACTTTTTATCATCTGATGGTATATTTTGTTTTTCTTAATGTTTTGATTTTCTGTCTTCCCCCTCTAGAACGTGAGCTCCATGAAAGCAAGGACTGTCTCTGTCTAGTCATTCTCCTAACATGGAAACTTGGCACATAGTGGGTTATCAGCAAATACTTCTCAAAAGAACGGATGCATCAGTAAATGTTTCAAAGAATGAACCAATAGCCTCTGGGGCAAGCAAAGGTCTCCTCTGTGCAGCTTCGTGTCAAGGTCATGTTTGGAATCAGACTGGCCAGGTTAGTGTTCTGGGACTGTCCTTTCACAGCTGTTGCAGCTGGGCTTACTTTCTTCCTCTTACTGAACCTATTTCTTTATCCAAAAAAGGGGAACAATACTTATACTGTCCAATAGACTCGATACACTACCAATTACCAAATTTGCTCCAAAAACTGTATTGAGAAGATTCTGAGAAGTATGCAGATCGATTTGCAATGTGCAAGACTGGAGATTCATGTCTATTTGCCAGACATTTACCACCTCTAATTATTCTAATTCCCTAATCTCTCATATCTATACTAAGTAATGTCTTACATTTCTTCTAGCTTCAGTTTTCCATAAATAGATGAGCAAATGTGTAGTTCTGAGGGAATTCCTTTGACTTTTCCCTTCTCCTCTCCCCAGTGAACTGGTCCCTGAGGTGTCCTGCTCTCCCATCTGAATCCTGCCATCTCTCCTGAAACTAAGAGGCCCAAGTATGGAGCACATGACTTCTCTTTGTCCTGCCTTTGTAGCATCCTGTGGTGAGTAGAATGAGTTTGGCATACCCAAATAATCCCTGCAAGGAAAGGCAAGACCAAACAAAATGTTGTTTACCTCTCCCAAGTCAGTATCTGATGGGACTTAGAAGAAGGCAGTGCACCGTGGTTTTACAAGTTTCAGAAGAGACCAAGACCTGGCAAGGAGTATCTGAGAGGCTAGTTTAAGACAGAACAGTCCTGGAACAGTTACTTAGCCATTCAGAACATGTTGATATGTCTATCTGGCTGAGACACAGACTCATCTCCCCCATGAAAGAAGGGCAAGCACAAATTTCTCAGAACTTGATCATTTTTGCAGGGAGATGTTTTTCATAGCAGGAAATGATCTTGTAAAACCAGAGGCCAGTTAAATTATAAATACATTCTTCCTTCATGTTTGCCCTGATAATTTTCAAAGGAAAAGTTTTATTCCAAAATTGTGTCTAACATTGTTTGTTGAAACACTAGCAGCATATTCTGAGGTATCACTTAGTTGGTCAGTTTTATAGCGCCATCATTCTGGAAAGGACTCCAGAGTCTTAGTCCTCTCTATTACTAGCTCTGTGATTGTAGTACCTTGTCCAGTGAATGACCCCCAATCAATCACAACTTCCAGCATCAATGCATTTGTGCATCTCTTCCCTCTATATTGAATTTTGCTTTGGCCAATGGGACATCAGCAAATGTGTCTCAAATACGGACTTGATAAGCACTTGTACACTGTGGCTTGTCTTCATGTAATATCCTGTGAGGAAGCCCAGCCCCAAGCTTGCTTCCTTGAGATTGAAAGACCATATGGAGAAAGAGGGACAGCCATCCCAGCTATCCCAGCTGAGCCCTGCTTCCAGCCAACTCTCCAGCTGCAATTCAGCCACCTGAGGGAACTCAGGGAAACCAATGGAAAAACTAGTCAGCCAACCCACAGAACTGTGAGAAGCAGTAAATTGAAGTGATAAATCATTGTTTTAAGCCAATAGGTTGTGGGATTGTCCATTACATATAAACAGGTGGCTGGTTCCACAACTTTGGGCTAGTTTCATAAGTGTAGAAGCCTGAGTTCCCTCTTCTATAAAATGCAACTGATGTCATTCACACTACAAGGACATTGTAAAGATTAAATATAATGATGAATCTGATTATTCTTAACTCTGAGCCTGGCCCATGGAAGACACTAAGCTTTTTAAATTTACATGTTTTTATTACTATTTTTGCTACCTCTCTATCTGTAGGAGAAAAAAGTGAATTTGTTTTCTGTCATGAAAATATAGTGAATTTTCCATGAGAATTGTTTCATAGCTACATCAGGAATGACTAATCAAGATGAGAAAAGTTTTTCTTCTCATAGGATACTTTTGGAAGTTGTTTCATGTAAGGAAAAATGACTTTTTTCAGAAGAATAACATTTCCCTAGCTAATGTTGATTTGTTTTCAAATAATTCAAATGGACTTTGCATTTTGACTACACAGTAACTACAAGGAGACACTGTATGATGATGATACTAGTATAAAAAGGCATATAATAAACCCAGAACAAATTGGGAAAAACAGCTTATTCATTTGTGAGACAATATGCCTGCCACTTACCTTGATGCTGACTCAAGCCAAAGTATGGCACAAATGCTTGACTACAAATATATATTTGTAGAAAATGAAGTGTAATGGTGTAATTATGGAGAAAATCACAGTCCTGTTTACCAGGAATTCTAAACAAAATTTTCTAAAGAAGTGCAATGTTGTATCCGTATATTTGAAAAGATGATGTATTCCGAAGTAGCTGAAGGATCCAGAGTGGTTCAGTCCATTGAAAACAGGTTTAATGCAGTAGAGAACATCATTATGCTCAATGGACATCCAAGATGAGATCAACAAAACAGGGAGAATATAGGATGATGAATTATTTTGGTCCTATTCAATATATTGTATAATGGGATTCTCAGGCTATTACTGATTGAGTTGGCTAAAGCTAGAAAATGTATGCAACATTACTGGAGAAATTATTGGAATAAAAATACAAAGCAATATAGAAGATAATTTGGGTCAGACTTCCAGAGAGATTAAGAATGATTTAAACTATCTTTTTTATTTGAAATCTTTTGGGCTTATTTTGACAAATTTTTGAAACTTTCTTATGTTCCAACAGTAAATATTTATGATAACTCAGATTATGAATTGCACTGTCAAGTGCAACAGGAACATGGCAAACTATCAAGAGTACATATCTTGGACTCAGAAGGCCTTATTTCTAGTTATGATTATGTGACCTTGAATAAGTCACCTCTTTCAGTCTCAGTCTCTACATCTTCAGAATGAGGGTATTGGAGGTGTCGATGCACATAATCTATAACCAATCTATAAATCAAAATTGGGATGAGTTTATTCTGAGCCAAAATGTGAGGATCATATAGCCCAGAGCCTTCCTTCCCCAAGGAAGGAAGGGCACCAAAGAAGTTGGGTGTACAGAATGGTTATAAACCCTCAAAGATCATGTCTCACATATGATTGAAATGTCCCTTTTGCAATAGTCATGAGACTGCTTTGTTGGCACAATGATTGATGGACAAAGCAGGTAGTAGGTCTGCTGTCTTGGTAGACACAGCAGGGTGGCAGATCTGTTGTCCCGAGCTGGGTGGTCACAGGTGAGCACAGCAATCAGTTCCTAGCCTAGGGAGAGATGCTTATCCTTAAGGAAATGTCAATGTGGGGGAAGTTGCACCTTTCTCTTAAGGCCATTTGCTCTTGCCTTTAGGACATAGGAAAGGCTTAAAGCAGGTATACAATGCATGCCCAATGGCCACATCAGGCCCTTTCGGAAAAAACAAAGTCAGGCCCAATTAGGTTTACACTAATGGCTTCCTCATATACTCCAGTATATCCTATTGCTTGCCATTTATTTGTCAGAGGTTATCTATCAGGTATTTTTAAGATCTTAAAAATGCCTGATTGGGCTTGCCCGGTGGCATAGTGATTAAGTTTGCATTCTCCGCTTTGGTGGCCCAGGTTTCTCTGGTTCAGATCCTGGGCAGAGACTTACACACTGCTCATCAAGCCATGCTGTGGTGACATCCCACATACAAGACAGAGGAAGATTGGTACAGATGTTAGCTCAGTGACAATCTTCCTCAAGCAAAAGAGGAAGATTGGCAACAGATGTTAGCTCAAGGAAAACCTCCCTCAAAAAACAAAATAAATAAAAGCCTGATTTTCACCAATTTTATGACGTAAAGTTAGGCAATTGTGATAAGCTATACAGTGGTCCCCAAAGATATCCAGGTCCTAATCCTTGGAACCTGGGAATGTCACCTTCTATGGCCAAGGAGACTTCACAGACGTGTCTAAATTAAGGGTCTTGAAAAGGGATGATTATCCTGGATTATCTGGGCAGGCCCTAAAAGCGGTCACAAGCGTCTTTATAAGAGAGGGTCAGAGGGCTATTTGACTACAAAATAGGAAGTAAGAAATGCGACAACAGAAGCAAGAAGTTAGAGTTGTCCTAAGTCAAGGAATACAGGCTGCTTCCAGAAGCTAGGAAAAGCAAGGAAACAGGCTCCCTGTTAGAGCCTCCAGAGGGAATGAATCCTGCTGGCACCTTGACCTTAGCCCAGTGAAACTAATTTCAGACTTCTCACCTCCAGAATTGTAAGAAAATAAATGCTTGTTGCTTTAAGCCACAACTTTATGGTAATATGTGACAGCGATAAATAGAAATTAATAGAGCAATCAAAAACCTTAAGACCAACTTTGAGATATAAGTGACTGAAATCATGGAATAGTAACTACAGATTCAGTCATTTGTTAAGGTATTCATTCATCATCAACTATGGGACAGATATGAAAACTGGTGCTGAGGTTGAGATATAAGCCAGAGTTGTATTAGTTAGGATGTTTTGGCCCTGAATATCAGAAAACTCAACCCAAATGTGTTTAGATGTTAAAGGGGACTTGTTAGTTCATGTAACTGAAAAAATCCAGAGGCAGGGCAGAGTTTAAGAATTATTCAACCAGGATTCCAGGTCCATTTCTCTATAGCTTTCTCAGCTCTTCCCCCCTCCACATGATCTTTCATATCTCAAGGTGGTCGAGAGGTGGCTGCATCTGTACAAGGACATATGTCCATGATATTTATGTACAACAATATCCAGAGGAAGAGTGAGACCATCTCTTCTAGGGATTTCTCTCAAGAATGAAGACACATCTTTCTCAGCAAACTTCTTTCTCATGTCTCAGCCCCAGGTGGATTTGTGCCATTCCCAGGCTGATCCTTTTAACCAGAGAACGTCATATTCTAGTTGACTTGAGTCTAGACTCCTAAACTAATACATGTGGGAACTTGATTACGTTTAGACCCTTCATACCACCAGTAGAAGTGGAAGAGGGGTCAGCTCCCCCTGAAGCTGCATGTGGGAGAGATGGATATCTGAAAGAAAATCATGGTGCTTTTCAAAAATAGGAAATGGATTCAAGGAAGACAACAGGAACTTTCCTCCACCATAGTCTTCACAAATATCATGAACACGTGAAGCAGGGGAGACAAAAGTGTAACCAAAGAGGTGCAAGATATTGTGACAAATGCTCTTCTAAGGAGACCCAAAACCTGCTACAGAAAAATGTAGAAATGATATGGAAGAATGAAGAAATCTAACTGGAATTGTTTAGGGTTACTTCCTTGGAAGAATAACATATAAACTGAACCTTGAAAGGTGAGTGAGAGTTAGTCAGGTAGAGAAAGAAGTAGTATTTCAAGGAAGGAAAATAGATGGTTCAAAGCTAAAGAAGCATGGAGAGCCTGATGAGATCAGAGAGCAGTGAGAAGTCCAGTACGGTTGAAGAGTGCATGATGGACCTAGGGGTTGGAGACTATGAGTGCCATGAGGCAAGAAGCTGCAAAACAAGTTTGAGGCTGGACTTTGTAAATTTTATAGTTTTTGTAGAGCTTATAGATCATGGTAAAGAGTTTGATCTTCATTCTGATAACAATGGGGAGCCAGAGCCTCCATTACTGTCCATAGGAGAAGGAACTAATTGGGTGTAAATAGAACTTTGCAATTAATTATAATTAGGAGCTAAGGAAGAATGAGCTGTATCAATGACTACTGTGAAATGTCTGCCTTAAGTGAAGGATCTCTCCATAACCAGGAGTGCATTTGAAGCACCCCAGGACCTGTGATAGAGATATGCAGTGGGCAGTTAGAGAAAGTATGAGATTAAAGAGAGCCTATGGTGGAGGTCTCTGTGTCTCCAGTTCACAGATGCGGATACAGTGGCGTAGAGACATGGAAAAACTTGTCCAAAGGCACAGGGCAGGAAGTTCCTGATGCAAGTTTCAAACTCAGGTCTGCCAGGCTCCAAAACTCATGCTCTTAACACTTTTGCCATTTAGTTTACAATAGCTCTCTCTGTAGAGGTTGATAAACACCTATCTTGCGACGGAAACGGAGGCTCAGAGAAGTGATTTGTTCAAGGTTGTATAGCCATTAAGTAGTAAAGCTTGGCTTTGAAAACAGACTTTTTAATTCCAACTCCAATGCCATTTCCACTACAGGGCATTGTCTTCCATAAAATTTTGCTTTCTAGGGACCTTTTGAAATTTTTCCTTTAGATTATATACAGGCATATCTTTGGCTAGATTGGCTCAGGTGAAGTTCTGCAGAGGAAAAACAGTTACGCTAGAGCAATTCGCTTTGGCAGTAGTATTTAACCTGTGTGATTTTCACCCAGGGGACGTCTGGTAATGCTGGAGATGTGTTTTGGTTGTCACAATTGAGATACAAGTACTACTGGCATCTAATGAGCAAAGGCCAAGAATGGTGCCTAACATTCTACAGTGCACAAGCCAGCGCTCTACAACAAAGAATTTTCCAGCCCCAAATGTGAAGAGTGCCAAGGTCGAGAAACTCTGGCCTGTAGCAATAATGCTTTTGATTGGTAGATGAGGTCATTGTGGACCACCCTCTGTCGATATACCCCAACCACTGAAAATTCTATTTTCCCTTTTTACTTCTGTTTATTTTATTTTATTTTTTTTTGAGGAAGATTAGTCCTAAGCTAACTACTGCCAATCCTCCTCTTTTTGCTGAGGAAGACTGGCCCTGAGCTAACATCCATGCCCATCTTCCTCTACTTTATATGTGGGACACCTACCACAGCATGGCTTTTGCCAAGCGGCGCCATGTCCACACCCAAGATCTGAACCGGCGAACCCTGGGCTGCCGAGAAGTGGAACGTGAGCACTTAACCGCCGCGCCACCGGGCTGGCCCTGCCTCTGTTTATTTTTTGTTTTTTATTCAGTTCTCTCTGTAGGTCTCAGATTCTGCTCACTCGCCATTTTTTTGTCAAGGCTAAAAGTGTCATTACTTAGAAGGGTCCTTTCTTAAAGTTCCTTCAGCTCATATATTCAAGTATTCTTTCTATCAGACTTTGAAATAACGGTTTAATCAATATTAAAGGCAAATGGACCATCCTTTTAATTGGGAGGCAAAGTAGCAAAGCTGTTAGGCACTTGGACTTTGGAATCAAGCATAACTGGATTCAGAACCCGGATCCACCTGTGTGCCTTCAGTGAGCTGGCTAAGTTTATTTTTCTGTAATAGTATCTATCTAACAGGACTATTGACATAACTAAATGAGATATAAAGCATTTATGACAAAGTCTGCAAGTATTAACATTAGCTTTTGTGATTACCAGTGGCCATCAGTGGGTACCATATTTAGAGACGTGTTGGATTCAAACAACCAAACTGTTTTGAATGTATAGATACATACTTTTCTTTGGATAACTATACTGGATGTTAAACTCTGCTTGACAAACAGGAAACTTACTTTCTCATAATGAATTTGTTTGTAAATAAAGAATGAAAGGAATATAAATTACCAAGGCAAGAGCTTCTTACGTGTCAAGATCTGGCTACAATGGTGTATTGGTCTCTCTGGGCTGCTATAACAAAACACCATAGACAGGTGACTTACACACCAGACATGTCTCTCTCATAGTTCTGGAGGCTGGCAAACTGGAGATTAGGGTGCCAGTATGATCAGGTCCTAGTGAGGGCCCTCTTCCTGGTTTGTAGACGCTGCTGTCTGGCTATATCCTCATACAGAGGAGAGAGAAAGAACAAGCCCTCGGATCTTTCTTATAAAGGCTCTAATCCTGTGAGGAGGACCCCACCCTCATGATCTCATCTAAATTTAGTTACCTTCCAAAGCCCCCACCTCCAAATACCATCACATTGGGAGTTAAGACTTCAAAATATGAATTTGGGGGAGACACAATTCAGGCCATACCAGTCAGTGACAACGTGATTGAGTGAAGCATATCTGGTGGGGAGGGGGGTGTATATTAACAACATAAAGTGGGAGATGAGCTTAACCTTCCTATGTGGTTTGTAAACCATCCTCTAGATTCTCTCAATAGTGGGAAAATGGTAGAGTTGACATGGTGTTATGAAAACATATTTGGAACTTGTAGACAAAAACAGGGGTTTCCATTGCCAGGCCAAATGCAAATTTGTCTCATATCTCTGGGCCTTATTTTCATACCTATAAATTGAGGAAGTTGGGTTAGATAATTTCTAATGTTCTGATATTACTATCGTAAAATGAATCAATAATGATCTTAGCAAAGTGCTGTTAAACTGAACTTTGCCTCTGTGTCATTGCTGTCCCTTTACCATCATTTAAAATAAATGCAGTGTATTGATCATGCCCTTGGAGGCTGACAGGACACATTTTTAGGAGAAAACTTTCTAGGAAATATTTAAAATAGCCTACTCCTAGAAGTCAAGCTATGCCCCTAATGACACCACACCTTAAGGCTGAAGACAAGTGGTTTTGACAGCAATTCTAGAGGCTGCATAAATAACTGGATTGGTGCCTCACCCTGAGGCAGGTTCTGTTAAAGGTTTTGGCTTTATTTCCATTTCTCTTCTCTTCCTTGTCCATCTCTCATGGGGTCACGCCCCCTCCTTCTGTTCCCTTAAGGAAACTCTCTTTTGCAAACTCCTATGAGCTCTAAAGAGAAACATCTTCTCCTATAGTGATTTATTTTTTTTATTTGACTTAACAAAATTATACACACTCATTTTCAAAATTATCAAAAATGCCAAAAAGGGTAAAGAAGCAGAAAAAAAAATCATCCATAATCTCATAGCCCAGTAGTAGCTATGGTTGGAGTTTAACATTTTTAAATACTTTATTCCTTTTAAGGATATAGGTGATCAAAAACATTTTAGCTTCAAAGTGTTTTCTTTTATTTTTCTTAGCATTATATCATAAGCATTTCCCCAGCCTATTAAAAATTCCTTGGCAATCTGATTTAATTGACGTAGATTACTCTATTTACGGGTCATGTGTCTTTTTAACTAGTCTCCCATGGTTGGACATGTCCTCTTTTTTTCCCTACTATTAAAAGTAACTTTGCCATAAATATCTTTGGAAATAAATCTTTACTTGTATTTCTGATTATTTTTTCAGGTTATACTCCTGGAAGTGCTCAAGCTCTTGATCAAGGGGCATGATGAATTCTAAAGTTGGCCAAACTGCTTTCCAAATTGTGTAATTTTCAATCCCACCAGTGTGTGTGAGAATGCTTAGTTTTGTAATGTTACCCAGATCAAAAGAAGCAACTTCTCTAAAGAAATATCTAAGCAGAGTATAGGAGTATGTCCCAGAGTTTTTAGATTAGAGAAGAGTCCTAGAAAAAGAATTCTTAAGAAACAGGTCATTATCAACTAGCTTGGAGAAGTTAAACATAGATGTCCACCTATCTGTTTTTATTACACAGCTGAAGGGGCAATCATTGGCTTCTCATTTTCCCTCACCAGTCTACCAACTCCATGTCTGAAAATATTTGTTGATTTCAAATCACAAGTTCATTTTCACCAGGTGGAATTTTCCAAAAGCTGTCTAATTCCTCATGCTGGCTTAGGTGCAAGTTAAGTTCATAAGCTGACTTAGCCGGATCAAGCCAAAGTCATTAAGCGATGGAACTTATAATTCATAAAGCAGATATTATTCCAATTGGTAGTCTATAAATTATTCTATCTTCAGTATCTCTCAGTAATGGGCTTATTGCAGATGAATAACGAGAGTTCCTTGAGGCCATAGAAGTGCTTAATAAACCATTGTGGGAATGTATGACGATTGCCAAATGGAAAACCAGAAAAATGATTTGGCCTCAGTTTTACGTCAGATGGGGAGATGGAGACCACTGCAGGGGACAGGGAGAAGGAAACATCAACCTTGAGAGACTGTGGTAATTGGGAAAGCTGAGTGGCTTTTGAATTTAAAAAGACAATTAAGAGACACTTGTGTATATCAAGACTCCTACAGGGTGATTCTGGAGGAAGAGGGGAAAGAAACAAAATAAGAAAAAGAAATATTAGGGGGCAAAGTGACAAAGGAGGCAAATTTCAACTCTGATGATTTGAGATTGTATCTGACATCCTTCTGAAAAGACCAGATAGCTACAGATTAACAGCCTAATGCAAAGTAAGACATGTAAAATCTTTGACCCAAAGTAGAAGTCTTGCATTTTTAGGGCATATGGCATAAGACATTCCAGCTGGTGGGGTCCAAATAGATCTTCTCTTTGCCATTCGCACCACTGTGACCACAGTGTTTAGCTGAACTCATCTTTCAGCCTCTTTGTGTTTGCAGCAAGACACGCCTTACTCAACCTCGATACCAAATACCCATGGATCTCATGAGTTCACAGAGGTTTTATGTACTGATACAGTCTATAACCGGGAAAAAAATTACATTATTGTCCAATATGCTGTTGTTCATACAGTTACCTCTCCTTGCAAGCTTTCGTGCTGTAGATGTTCCATAGGAGACCTTGTTCCTTGTTCCAAAACCATCAAGTGAATGCTAAGTGAGAGGCAATAAGATACTGATGCTCCCCAGCCCAGGTTCCCTTTGCTCCTTTTAAGTGAGTCACTGCACCCATCCCCCAGCTGCTCTGAGTATTATCAGCTAAGGGCTCATAACTGTCCATCTTCTCCAGAGAATTGTCCTCTGATAGGGAAAGGAGACCCACCTCCAGCCTAGGGCCACCCACAGCCAATGAACGACTGATAAAGGAATTAAAAAGGCAGCCCCCTTGCCTCTAGAGGGAACACATTTGTGGTGGCAGTTATGCTCCACAGCCTGCCAACACCATCCCTGGCCTCCAGTGGATCATGTCAGGACCAGTCTTCACCTGAGACCCAAGCCTTGCTTGGTTACTTCTGTGTCTTTATCTTCTCCTTCTCTCCAAAGGTTTTTCCTTAGGAGCACTCCATCAATGAATGACATGCCCAAATCCTGTCTCAGGCTCTGCTTCTGGATCTAAGACAGGAGAAGTGATTTTATCATAATTATTTGTGTATCTTTCAGTCTCCCAGAACAGACTGTAAGTTGCTTATAAGTGAGGTCTACCTCTTCCATCTTTGTAATCCCTCCAGAATCTAATACACTGCCTTCCACATTTCAGGTCCTCAAATAGTAAACTGAAGTGACAGTTGATATTGCAGAAATATCTTTTAAAAAATCAGATTTAAAAGGACCAAATACTATTAATAATGAATTTAAATATATTGTGGTTCACATTTGGATTAGTGAGAGACCCCAAAAACATATCCAAAGACCAAAATGCCTTTATCTCCTCCACTCCAAAATTTAAATATTTTCACATTTCTTCACATATTTTCTTATTCTTTCACCAGTACCACTAACCTCTACTCTACTCAATCCTGCAATTCGTTACTCAACAGATTTTGAAAATCTAATAGATAAATGTACTAGTGATTTTTGTTGTTGATGTAAGCAAAAGAAACCAATTTGAGCTAGTGTAGGGGAGGAAGACATTTCCTCTACCCTCTCTGGGTTCCTCTGGCTGGAGAATGAATTAAATTCACATGAGACAGAATAGCAGGAGAAAATTAAACAAAGCTTTATAACATGTATACATGGGAGAGGTCAGGCAAGCTGAGCAACTCCCCAAAATGGCTGAAGCCCCCACCTTAAGTATCATCTCAGCTAATGACAAAGGAGGAGGTTGGGGGTAGGGGGAGTCAGTTACAGGAGGTTACCAGAAACAGGAATAAGATTATTATGCAGATTTAAGTCCTTGCCTTTGGCATTGATTAAGAGTTTCTAGAGAGAAGGTCATCCCCTTTCTTCCTGGTACAGAGAGGGAGGCACCTGTACAGATAGAGATTTCCCTTACAAATGTAAATATCTCCTAACAAAGGGCAAGCAAGTTCCACCCCTCAGAGCCTCCTTCCCTGTCCCAGTTTATCAAAAGCAATCATGCTCAAATAATCCTCATGCCAAAGAGACATATCTTGTCATGGCCAAGACCAGTCCCCCATAGTAGCTTAAGCAACAAAGGAAAATTTTTGGAAGGATATGAGGGTGTCTTATAGTGTTCAAAGAAGAGAGGGACAATGAATTATCAGAATGGGCCCAAATCAGGATAGCTTTGGCAACTTCTTGTGCAAAAGTTTACAGACCTTCTCTTTAGAGAATCATCATGAATATGACTTAGTCACCCCCAGTCTCTAATTCCTATGTCTCTGGTTAAAAATTCTAAGTACACAAGATTGAATACATGGTTTATGTATCAACCACAAAAACTAATTAATTATGGCCAGAAAATGTCATAAATCACCTGCACGGCTACTGGGGACCCATCTTAGAGAAAAGAGAATTTTTAGGAACAGGCAGCTTGCCTGAAGCTGTACAACCCAGAAAAAGCAGGATGCTAGACAGTTTATATCATTTTAGGATTATTAGGAGAGCCCCGAGGGGGCTTAAAAATCTAGTAGAGGAGCTAAAATGCATGCTCTAATAGTTACTAATACCTAATGCAAATAAAAATTGCCAAATATCAAGAGCACAAAGGCAAAATATTTAGGGGATCAAAAGAAGGAAAAATTATTTTCAACAGGCATGATCAGGGTAAAAACAAGTTTGGGAAAGGGGATTTTAGGAGCCAGAACAGCACAAACAAAGGTGTGGATAGGCCAAGTGTGGTGGCTGAAGGTGGGCTGGCTTTATTGGAGGCCAGAGAACATTTTGGAGAGTGGTAAGAAAAGAGGTACAAAAGGTGAGCCTTGGATGGCTGGTGAAGAAGTAGGGACAGGATTTATGAGATAACAGGGAGGTGGAAGTTTTCTGAGCAAGGAATGAGGCAACCCAAACTGCACTTTTAGAAGATCAATCTGCTTACACCCACGTTCCCCAAACACTGCTGTTAAGAGGAATAAAGTCCCAATTTCCTGTACTTTCTGGATGTTTAATGATGCAGAGGCAGGCAACATAAATGATTTTACCCTCTTTAGGGAGCCCATGTGTGGGAAGGCGGTGCATAGCTGGGGCTTCTCAGGTTGTGCATATGCATGTAGAGTGAAGAATCAGGACAATTATCCAAAAGATCTTGACTACAAGGCTCACATTTACTTGACAAATCTCAATTGGTTATGAAAAATGATGTAGGTGTGTTTCACCCCTTAGTTTGGTTTGATTTGGGGTTGTTTACTTGAGTCATCTAGATAATTGCTTCATTTTCCCATTGTTGCTGGTTTCTGTAGTCATGACCCTCATGTGTCAGAGTTCTGAAGAGGCCAGAAGAAGGCCCCTCCCCAGGATGTGTTAGGAGCTCCTTTCCCAAGCTGGACTCATTCCTCTCTGTTTCCCTGTCTGTACTCCATTCTCAGGAGAGGAACTTGAGGCCAGAGTTCTGTTTAGATCAACATTCAGCCTCTTCTGTCTCTTTCACTTCCTTTAATGAAGATTTGGAATTATTTCCCTTGGGAAGGTAGGAAGCAAAAGTCGGCAGGAACCCACTGCATCACAGCTGGGGAAGTTGCCTCAATATCTTGAATGCTGCCCTCTCAGGAGATGACAATCACTCTTCTGGGATGTGGATGCTCAAGATCGTTCTTTCAGATGTTTCCAGGTTTCCTTAAAGGGTAAAAAGATAGAGAGCAGAGGGACATTGGTGACTTCTACCGTTCCATATAGGTTTGATGTATCATTTGTCGATGTAGTGGATATGGAGTTTCCCCCACAACATTTGAATTTAAGAACCATCACCTTACTTTATTTTTCTTAGTGAAATAAAACCTAACCTGGGCTCCCATCCAAGAGAGCATGCAAGAGTTTCTACCTCTGCTGTGTTTTGGGTCTGTGTTGTGTATTGGGAAGTTTGTTGTCAATTTTTTGGATCCATGACAATTCTGAGGGGCTTACATGGTGCCCAGATGATGGGCCTGGGCCTCACTTTACAGTGAACATCAATGCAGTACAGTCAGGTGACCCCATTAGGCCACACGCCTGTTGTGAGGTTCTCGCCACAGTGACTCTCTCTTGCTGTTGCTTTCAAGGCTTGGCATTTAAAGTCCATCATCCAAAGACATCCTACGTTTATGCTCCATTTGGGAAACTGCTGCTTGGCCCTGGGTCTCTGCCATTCTCAGAAATACTCAAACTGCCATTCCTTTTCTAGTCTCTCTTCCCTGCCTGACTCAAGGCACCTCATTCCAACCTCCCCACTTCTGTGGCCTTGAAACCAACAAAAATACCCATTTGCTTCTCCAGATCTGTGTGCGTGCGTCTGTGTGAGAGAGAAAGAGAGACATTGAGAGAGAGTTACTTTTAGGTTTGAGAAGAGAGGAAGGATTTACCAGATCTTTTAGAAATATAATGCTTACCTCTCAATCCTTGGGTGAATGTTGTGATACGGATACAAAAACGAGTTTTATTATTCCTTGGTGAGTTCACAGCAACTTCCCCAAAGCTCTAAAAGACTTCTAGCAGGTTTTCTTTTCAGGGGGATGGGGAGGGTGCAGGTATTTTAAATGATTTGCCTTAATACTTCACCATATATCTTCATTAAAAATGGCAGTAAGTAAAGAATCAGGGCAAGAGAGACAATAGAAGGGACATGAAAAAAAAAATTAGGAATGTGGCCCCAGGTTGGCTACACTGTTGTTTATTCCCTTCTGGGCCAGCAGGTGAGCTATTTCTAATTCTTGTTTCAGGAATAGCAATAGGATAGCTCTTCAAGACTCCATGCCTTAGGAGTCCTCCAAGTCTGTTTCTCATACTTCCTTTCCAAATTCAGTACCTAATCCACAGTGTTAAGACCTAATCTGATAAACCCTGATAAAGTCTGATAAAGACCTAGATCCCATAAACCCTGGCTTCAGTACCTGTTGACACTCTGAATTTCCTCTTCATTTTTAGCACCTTAAGAATCTCTTCCTCTTGATTGCAAGCTTGGCTACATATCCAACCATTATTTTGTTTTGCTGCAGCTAGGACTTCCTAGTGTTCGGAAGATTCTTTTATTATGGGAAGTTCTTTAATTACAGATTCAAATTCTTTAATAGACACAGGGCTAGTCAGAATTTTATTTTTTTCTTCAGTCATTTTATAAGTTGTGTCTGCCAAGCATTTTTCTTCATTTCATTGAAGTTGTTGAATTTATTGGTATAGATGCTCATAATTTCCCATTACTGTCTTTTAATATCTGTAGGATCTGTAGTGATATCCCTATTTTTATTTCTGATATTGGCAATTTGTGTTTTTTACTCTTCTTTTTATTATTCTTGCTACAGGTTCCTCAATTTTTAAAGTATTGTCAAGAAAGAAAATTTGTCTTTGTTAATTTCCTCTAGTTTTCTCTATTTTATTGATTTCTGCTCTTATCTTTATTTTTTCTTTCCTCTTACTTATTGTAGGTTTCTCTATTTGTTGTAGCTTCTTGAGGAAGAAACTTAGATAATTGATTTTTAAGCCTTTTTTCTCTTCTAATATAGACATTTAAAGCTATAAATTTCCCTCTAAGCATTGTACAATGCTGTGCATGCCGTGATGTTTCATTATCATTCAGTTGGAAATATTTTCTAATTTCTCTTATTATTTCTTCATTGTCCTATGTGTTACTTAGAAGGATGCTACTTAATTTTTAAACATTTGAGGATTTTCTAGATATCTCGTTGTTATTCATTTCTAATTTAATTCTGTTGTGGTTAGAGAATATATTCTCTAAGATGTCAATCTTTTGAAATTATCGACGTTTATTTATGGCACAGGATATGGTCTGTCATGGTTTGAATGTTCCATGTGTGTTTGAAAAGAATGTGTATTCTGTAGTTGTTGGGTGTGTCTGTTACTCCATCATGGCTAGAAGCAGAAGTAGGGAAGATTCTTTCTAAGTCAGCTTACGATGTTTCTCATGAGTACTTTTTCATGTCAATAAGTATTAATTAAAATATTTAAAGTAGTTTATCACAACTTATTTAGCCATTTCTTTTTTTTTTATCAATTACAGTGCTTCTTCCTATTCTCTTTCTTCCTCTCTTCTTACTCCTTTTTCCTTTATTTCTTCTACTCATCCTCTTGATAGTTTAAAAAGCACCATTTTGTGCACATAATTCGTTTCTTAAGGTAAAATTCTAGATTGGAATTATTGGGTTAAAAGTGTATGGGATAATCTTTTTGCTCCTTCTTGACAAATAAACTTTCAGAAAGTTTTCACCTTTTCCTACCCACAGAACAAGTGTGTGCATACAGTTATCTGCACTCCTAACAAGATGAATGTTTTAATTAAAAAATTTGAAAGGCTAAAATGTCTCTAATTATTAAATTAGTATTTTTAGTTACTAATGAGTTTAAATACTTTTTATATGTGTATTGGCCATTCTTTTCTCTTTTATAAATTATATCTTCTGTTCATTTTATACTTAGGTGTTTATATTTTTCTTATTAATTTGTAAGTTCTTTTTCTGTATTGAAGTTTTTAAACAAGTATGCTATACAATGCAAATATTTCCTTTTAAATATTTTTTATAAGATTTTCTGAGGCACAGAAAGTTTTTACTCTTTAAGTGATCCACTCTATTCTCTCATTTCTTTGTGATTTTTCTTTTACTTATTTTTATGCTGAGAAAATTTATCCATACCTCAAAATTAGATTTGATTTCTGTATATTTTTTTCCATATGTAATATGTTTTCATTAATTCATATAGAAAGACTTTTCTTGTTTGTTATAAAGATCCAACTTTGGGAAAATTTGTTAACTCATATCACCACATTATTTACTGAATGATATCTCTTTTCTCCATTGACTTTTGATGCTGTCTTCATAATTTAGTAAATCCTGACATATTGTAAAAACTTTTCCTGGACTATCTCTTTTGTTTCACTAATTTTATCAGTCTATTTTTGTGCTAATATAACATGTTTTAATTATTATAAGTTTGAAATACTTTTTAACATCTGCTGGAACTTGTCTTTCTTCATTTTTTCCCCCTTTTTAAAGGAGAACTTAGTATTCTTAACATATATGCATATTAATAGATAGCATATTCTTTGCTCAAGAATCATTCTATTGAAGAGACATATTATTATAATCACATTTTGTTCATTGAAAAATTTACATTTAAAATGTTTAAGGCTCTTTCACTTACCACTTTCAATTCTATTCCTCTTCTTTTTACTCCAGAGGCAATAACTATAGTGAGTTTAATATATATTCATTTATTACATTTTAAAAATAATTCGCCATACATTTCTATAAACCCATAAAATATATATGGTATTTTTAGTACTTTTTAAATTTACATAAATGGTATCACCCTGTACATCTCATTCTGGTTCTTGGTTCATCCACTGTTATGTTTTTAACATCTATCCATTGAAATTTGTGCAGATCTAGATCACTTTGACAGTATATAGTTTTCTATTTTACGAATAATATATTATTTCGTTCAACCTTTCCATTATATGTAAATATTAGGGTATTCAATTTGTTTACAGTTACTAACAACATTGCAATGAATGTCCATTGATATTTTCCCTATAATCATAATCAAATCTTTTTGTCGAATATATATCTAAAACTGAATATTGGGCCATAAGGTATTACATTTTCAATTTCATAGATATCGTCAAGTTGAGCTTCAGTGAAACTACCAATTTGACCTTCAATTAGTCGCATATCAGAAAACTATTACTCACATCCACTTCCACATTTACCACTGTTAGACTTGGATATTGACATTCTGATGAATGAAAAATACTACATCATTATTCTTCTAATTTGTATTTCCCTGGTTGTTGGTGAAGTTAACACCATTTCATACAATTGTCGGATGCTCATATTTCCTTTCCTTTCCTTATTCCTTTCTGTGAATTGCTTGTACATATTTCTCACTCATATTTATTGTGAGTTATTTAATTTTATTTTTATTAACTTCTAAGATCTCCTTAGCTATTCTGAGCATTTTTTTATTCTTATATATATTGCAAATTTTTCTACTGCTCTGTTGCTTGGCATGTAACCTGATTAAATGTATACTTTTTCATATGGAGAATTTTAATTTTGATGTAATCACTTTTATATACGTTTTCTTTTCTGGTAAATGCTTGAAGTGTTTTAAGAAATTTGTAACTGCCAGAAATTATATAGTCTATATTGTCCACTCTAAGAATTTTCAAGAATTCTTTTTTGTGTTTTTTTTTTTTAAATGTATCTTTAAATTACTTTTTGTGTTTGCTATAATGTGGGATTTATTTTTTTTTCTAGTAGAAATCCATTGAATAGTCTATCCATTCCTCATTAATTTGTAATATCCCCTCTATTATATACTAGATCTTATATACATATAAGTTTGTTCTTGAGTTCTTTGTTCTATTCCATTTATCTGTTGTCTATTTTTGCATCAGCTTCACACATTTTTAATTACTATGGCATCATAACGAGACTTGAAATCTGGAAGGGCAAAATTTTCCTTGTCATTCTTTTACAAAATTGTTTTAGCTAATTTATTCCTCTATTCATTTGAAGTTTATAATATGCCTGTCACATTTTTATTGCACTGACTTGAAGTATTAATTGAAGATTAAAGGACATGTTTAGTACATAAAGTCTTCATCTCTAGTAACAGAATCCATCTCCCACTTTTTTTTTTCCTGGCGTCTAATAAAGTTCAATAAATTTCTCCATAAAGTTTCTAATTTTTTATTAGATTTATTCCTAATAATCTTAGAGTTTTTGAATGTTGTGATGTATTTTCTCCTCTTACACATTACTGAATTTATTTTGGATATAATGGAATGCTGATAATTTCAGTTAATTCTATTGTTTTCAATATTAAAATATAATGTCCAATTATAATAGTATAGATAACAACTCTCCACTTTAGCTTCTTTATGGTCTTGGATTTTTTATATTAGGCCCATATCTGTTTTAAAGAGTATACTTGAAATAAGAATTAGCTATGTCAGAGAGGAACTAGATGTTCTCCAATATCATTTTCTCCTCCTATACACATATCTTAGCCTATTTTGAATTTTGGTTGAGGCCATGTGACTCCTCCTGGCCAACAGAATGTGAGCAGATGTAATGAATGTAGCTCATTCCCAGGCCTGTCTGTAAAACCACCTTCAAGATCCTTCTCATTCTCTTTTTTTCTTGCTTATTGGCTGAATACAGAAAATCCAATCAAGGACTTTGAGGAAGTCCTAAGTGGATGGCAGAGCCACAAGAGTGGGGCACTTAGTTTCCTATTGATTTTTCAGGGGAGAGCTGCCAAGGAGAGTTGCCTGATTTGAGTGGAATTATGACAGGTTTTCTTCGTTAAGCCGCTGAGATTGTTTCAAAAGCTGGTAACAATTGTCCTGACTAATATACTAGCCTTTGACAAATGTTTTATCAACAACCACTTGAAACCGGATTCAGATTCAAGCTCTGTCTAGGATTAATGACCCAAGCCTGCACAGGAGTCATAAAACTGAATATTGAGCTTGGGTGCAGACTCTTGGATGAGAATTGAACATGAGGACATGCTAAAAACAGGAGGGCACTCTAAACTGTCTGGTCTGGTGGATCATCAAAGCAGTGAGGGAAGGAGGACGATCTCAGCTGCAGGAGTTTCTCCTCTCAAGAAACCTGGAACTTCGAGGGAGACGGCATGGCCTCCGAGCCATCAGACTCCTCTACGCCAAGCAGAAAAAAGAACACTTTGAGAGTCTATATGTTCACATATTTTCACTCTATTCAGCAAACACGCACTGAGTGCCTCTTCTTGCATCATGTGCTCTGCGCATGTGCGCGTGGGGGCGCACGCACGTGCGTGTGCGCGCACACAGACGCCAGAATCATTTTCTTTCTCAAAGACGGGTTAAATCTTTCTAAAACCCCAGGGAAGATATTCCCAGAGTTTGGTTATCCTGAAATTGATTTTTCCAGACTCTAGTTGTATAATAAAGAGCACATCAGGCCCTGGAGACATTTTTGTCTATATCAGCCAGTACCGAAGCTAATTAATACACAGGAGAGTATTTCTTCTTTGGGAAAATATCAGCCCATTAGTGCAGGTAAGAATAGCGATCTTGGTTTATTGTGTATGTAAATTCTAGTCACACAAATTCAAGTTTCCCTTGGAGGTACTTAACCTTTCATGGTCAAAATTGTTACGACAAACATTAGGGGGATTGTGCTTTTCTGTATCTAAATTCTGTAAGTGTAGATTTGGGTAGAAGAGAAATTGAGAATAGGATGTGACCTTAGCTAGGCAATGAAGTCATGTCTCACGAGGGAAAATATGCTTTATTCATACTAATTAACCTGTCTTTGAAACTCTTGCATCACAAAATAAGGGCCAAATGAATGTTGTGTATCCTGTAATATTCAGATTGGCAGCAAAGCAAACTTTTTGGCCTCCAGAGCGTTCTGTTCAGTTCTTTAGAAGTCATTAGGAAGCACACATTCCATAAACAAGGCTGAATGATGCTGTATATGTGCCTTAGAGGTGAAAAGAAACAAATTAGTAATTATTTGCAAAAATGTACAGCATGCCTAATATGTGCACAAACCTGTTAACCTACTATGTGTGTTGTGCATCTTTTCTGGAAAGTAATATTGCAGTATCCATAATAAGAGACATTGAATTTTCATACTTTGAACCAAACAATCCAATTTATCCTGAAGAAATGATCCAGAAGTAAAAACTTGCATACACAATATCATACATTTTAATTAATTTATTGATTCTGTAAATTTTTATATACCACCTACTCCATGCCAGGCACTGTACAAGATACTAGGATTAAATAGTAAACAAGAAAGTTGATGCAACTGCCTTCCATTCTGGAAATGTGACAGTTATAGAGAACCAGAAGCTCTCCTTTTAAAAAGAAACTAAAAATGCCACCTAAAATGAAATTTTTAAAAGACCATTTAAATAAGTGAGAGAGCTTGGCAGAAAAGTCAGGAAAGGAACGGGACCATTTCTCAGTAGAGGTGAGAAACGAGTGAAGCTGCGGGCTGACCGGGGGTGTGTACCAATTGATGTGATTGGTTTATATTTTTGGTTTTAACAATCTCATTAGCAAGCGACAGGTGATGGAAGTCGGCCCACTGAAGAGAATGGAGTCAGGTTGTATACCCTCCTCCACAGAGAAAGTATGAAACAACAAAGAATGCTTAGAAAAACCCAGTTTGAAAAACATGCTCCACAGAGGCAGAAAGGAGAGAACATTTTCAGTCTCAGCATCGGCTTTGATTGAAGGTGGAGAAAAATTTTCCGTTGAGAATCTGTGGTCTGTGGTCAGTCCTCATGAGGGAGTGGGGACTGAATTCACCCATTTGGGGCCTGAAAAGCCATAACCTGAGACTTTTACTTTAAAATGGACCAGGATAAGCTGTCCCCAGGTATCTGGTAGAAATAACTGCAGGTATTCTCTAGAGGAACTTAGAATCCATGAGAGTCTTAAAGAATTCCTGTAAGTAAAGTTCCGAGAATATAAACTAACAATAATAATATATCCCACACAAAAGGAGACAGCGTACCATGAATGAAAGGCAACAGAAAAAAAAGAAAACTAGAATCAGACCAATAAAAATTTAATTATCTGCCACAGAACACAAACTAAATGTGTTTAACCTACATTTAAAAAAACATAACAGAGCCAATTAAAAAACATGAGTAGGAACTAGAAATCATTTAAAAATGATCAGAAAGACTGGGGGGAAAAAAGAACTAAATAGTGAGGCTGGCCCCATGGCCTAGTGGTTAAGTTCGTCACACTCCACTTTGGTGGCCTGCGTTCAGCTCCTGGGCACAGACCTACAACACTCACTGGCAGCCATGTTGTGGCCGCAACCCAACTACAAAATAGAGAAAGATTGGCACAGATGTTAGCTCAGGGTAAATCTTCCTCAAGCAAATTGAGGAAGATTGGGAACACATGTTAGCTCAGGGTGAATCTTCCTCAGCAAAAAGAAAAAGAAATGAACTAAATTGAACTTCTAAAAATAAATATATGAAAACTAAAGTGTAATGGTTAAACATCAGGTTATACAAAGCTGAAAAGAAAATTAATCCACTGCAAAAATATACCAAAAAATCATATAGACTAGAAGAGAGAGACAAAGAGACATAAATTAAGAAAAAGAGATTAAGAAATAAGGAGAGTAGAGGGAGTAAGCTCAACATACATTCTTCACTAACAATTCTAGAAGGAGATTATAGAGAGAATAAAAATGCAATATTTGAAGACATAATGGCTAAGAATTTTCCCGCATTATTTAAAGACATAAATACTCAGATTCAGGAAGCCCAATGGATTGCAAGGCAGAATAATTAAAAGTATGTCCACATGTAAGCACATCACCTTTGAAGTTTTTGCAATTTCATTACAAAAACTTTATAAAAGTAGCCAAGAAAAAGAAAGATTACAGAAATGACTATCAAACTGACAACTAACTTCAAACATTGAAGAAAAAAGTAATGGTTTAGAATTCTATGCTTTCGAAAACAATAATGAAATCAAGCATTTTTAGAAAAACTAAAACTGAGGGAGTTTACTAACAACAGACCTTTGCCGAAAGGAAGTTCTAGTACTTGTACTTTAGAAAGAAGGAAACGATCCAGATGCAAGGTCTGAGATAGAAGGCGTGTTGACTAAAGTATAGAATAAACATTTGAATAGATTAAGAAAATATTAATGATTAAATTTAGTAATTCTAATGTTAAATATTGTGAGTTAAGTAAAGCAAGATATGGTTTCTATCATGAGCCATATTAGCAGGAGAGTGGGGTTTGTGTGACAGACGATGGGATTTAAGTGTTCTAAAAAATTTGATCATAATGATCATTTTTATTAGATTTTCATTTTCATGAAATCTCTCAAAGAAAAAACAAATAAATACACAAATACAGCAAACGAAACCAAAAAAAGAAAAGAATAAAATTGCATAAGAGCAGGGCAGATAACAGAATAAGATCACAAAAAAAACTCTAAATGTAAGACTAACTATAAGAAGTGAATATAAATTGAACTCCTTAGTAAGAACACGGAGAAGATTAAAAAAGTACATCAATTACATATTGTTTACAAGGGACACACATTAAACATAACGTATTTAACCATAATCAAGGACAGAGAAGGGTTGAATGTAAAGAGAGAGAACAGACAAATACTACTGAAATGTTACTGGTGTCTGTTACCTACAGACAAAACAGACTTTAAGGCAAAAAGCATTACTACAGATAAAAAGTCACTATATATATAATAAGAAAAATGTCAGTTTACCAGGAATGCAAGCTAACTACATACCTTCAAAATATATAAAGCAAAAAGTACTATAACTCCAAAGAGAAATGAGAGATTTTAATACTATCTGTCTCTCAGTAGTTAAAATCAAGTACAAAAAATTAGGAAGGATATGGAAGATTCGAACTCTGCAGTTACTGAGTTTCGTCTGATGGGCATTTGGACTATATCTCCAACAATCAGAATACAGTGTTGTTTTGAGCACACAGGAAAGGTTTGTAAAAATTAACAACAAATTCAAAACATTGGATGTCAAAGAGACCTTGTATTCTGAATACAATAAAATTCATTTGTAGATTAACAATACCAAAACCAAAATTAAAGCAGCGTCACTTAGAAATTTTTTAAAAACAAGCTCTAGAAAGACTCATGGGACAAAGAGCAATCAATCTGGAAATAGGAACCTGAATGATGTCAAACTCAATTTGAGGGTTCAGAAAGACTTCTGGAGGAAGTGCTTATGTTAGAAATTTAAAAAGGCCAGCAATGAATGAGCTAAGGACCCTGCTTACAAAATGAGAAAAAGAAGAACAAAATAAGACTACAAAGTAAAAAAGAAAAACAAAGAACAAATGTAAAATAGAGTATAAATAGAATTAATAAAGCCAATAGTCATTTTTAAAATTTAAGATTAATTAAATCAACACTGTTCTAACAAGACTGACCAAGATAAAAAGAGAAAAGACACAAACACGGTTAGGAACGAAAATGAAGACATAGCTATAGAAAGAGCAGTGATTTAAAAAGATGATATGAACAATTGTATGCTGATAAATTTGAAAACTTAAATGGAATGAACAAAATACCTAGAAAAATACCTTACCGTTGAATCAGTAATTGAGTCTTCTCTCAAAGAAAATATCAGTCCCAAATGCTTTTGCAGATGAGTTCTATGAAGCATTTGAAGGATTGTTAAATCAATCTTACCTAAATTCTTCCAAAGAATAGAATGCATTAGGGAGGGTTTTTTCCCTTTCCTGTGAGGTGAATATGACCTCAATACCAAAACCAGACAAGGATAATAGGAAAGGAAAGGAAAATTATAGGCTCATCTCACTCATGAACATGCATGAAATATTCTAAACAAAATATTAGGACCCTGAATCCAACAATGTATTAAAAAAATAGTAAATGCTAGTCACATTGGTCAAATCCTAGAAATACAAGGTTATTTTAATATTAGAGAATCTATTAAAATGTAAATTGCCAAATTACCAGATTAAACGAGAAAGCCCACAGACTCATCTGAGTAGATGTAGCAAAAACGTTTGATAAATTCAATATCCATTTATGATAAAAATTCTTAGGAAAAGCTAGAATGAAAAGGAAAATTTCTTAATCTAATAAACGTTACTGCTGAAAACCTACTGGAAGCATCATATTTAATGGTGAAACTTTCAAAATAGTCCCCTAAAAATCTGGAACAAGAAAATGATACTTGATTTCACTGTTTCTATTCAAAATATTGCCACAGATCCTAACCAATGCAGAAGTGCAAGACTAAACTAGGCGGTGGGTACATGAGCACTTGTTTTGTTATTATGTTTTATCGTTTACATCTATATTGCGTATTCTATTTTGAATGCATAGAATATTTAATAAAAAAAATAAATCCAAGTGCTTTATAAAGAAAGGAGAGAGCAGAAAGGAAGGAGAAGTGACTGCAAAGAAAGACATTATCTCTCCCAGAACTTACAGTTCAGCGGGAGATAGAGGTGAGTCATTTAGGCATTTGGAATATTACATGCTAAGTGCCGTGATTGGTGAGTTGGTGAGTAACAGCAGACAGTTCTGGCACCTAATCTCCAATTTGAGGGTTCCAAAAAAGTTTCCTGGAGGAAGTGATATCTAAGTTGAAGCTTAGAGCTGAGGAAGAGTTTCCCTGGCAAAGAAGGTGGGAGATTGAGAAATTAGATGCCAATGGGCAGGAATAAGAACATCTGCAAAGGGAAACAGAATAGACCACACATGGGCAATTGGGACCCTCCGAGGATTAGCATGACCTGATTTCAGGTCAGGACAGGCAAGAGAAGCAGCTGCAGCCATCAGCAAGGGCCAGGCTGTAAGGAGCCAGATTCATTTCTTTTTTTGTATTATCTATATTATAACATAGAAGAAAAGTCTGAAAGTGATCTAAGCATTCAGAAATTGGAAAAGGACAAATCAAAAATGGGAAATATGGTTGACTAGAGGCAAATACAAGAGATGATCATTTTTCTTCTCTTAATCTTTCCTTGGCTGCCGGTTTCTCTTTTTTTTTTTTGAGGAAGATTAGCCCTGAGCTAACTACTGCCAATCCTCCTCTTTTTGCTGAGGAAGACTGGCCTTGAGCTAACATCCATGCCCATCTTCCTCTATTTTATACATGAGATACCTACCACAGCATGGCTTTTGCAAAGCGGTGCCATGTCCGCACCCGGGATCGGAACCAGCAGACCCCGGGCCACTGAGAAGTGGAACGTGTGCAATTAACTGCTTCACCACCAGGCCGGCCCTGAGAGATGATCATTATGAAGACTGTAGAAAAGTCCTCTTGATTCTGATGAAGCAAGAAAAGTCTTTGTGGAAAATTCTTTATGATTCTGATGAAAACATTCAGAACACAAAAATCACACTTTACTACTTAAACTGTAATTTTAAGTTTATAAAATATGTATGCATGAAGACAAAGACAGGAGGGATACATATCAAAAAGAACATTATGTTAGGAGATGGTAGAATGTGGCTGAGTTTTATTTTCTCTTTTTCAAAAATGTTGCTTAATATCTTCTCATTTAAAATTTTTAAAAAAATATGCAAAGGGACAATATCAGTAACTTCCCTGAGCACAGGGAATGAGATTTTGCTCATTATTGACTCTCCAGTACCTGGCACATAGTAAAGGCTAAATAAATATCCATCAGATGAATGAACGATGGGCACTGTTCTGAGGTGTTTTGGAAGAATTGCTGATGGTATCCTAACACAGTGTCAGGTGGGTCAGCATTGGGCTTCAGCACCGAATCAGAGACAGGTCATGCAAACTGACTAAAATTGAGTATCTTCAGGATGGACTGAGCTGTCTGACCCTCTGTACTCAAGGCAGATCTATGAGAAGGAGAAGGCAACAATTTCCCAATTTAGGGACCAGAAATAAAGGAAGAGTTGGAAGTTAGGTCTGTTTTTTTCTTTTGGGAGGAGGGCATGAAAAGGCTATTGTTTTAGTTGCTCATTGTTTTTAAAAATTTAGAATATTCTTCAATTCAATTCAATAAATTGAATAAGTTAAAAAATAAATAGATAATAAATAATTAAAAATAATAATAAATTTAAAACTTAAAAATTCAATAAAACATTTTTAAGAGAATGTATTTAAATAAGGGAAAGAAATCCCCAAAACTACAATAAATTTTATTTTTTGTCACTTCTTTTCCACATGTAGTTATTATCATTGTGTATATATTATTTCCTATTCTACTTTTCCCATTTAATATTATTTCATTAAACCCTTTTAATTTTTTAAAATCCAATTTTCATTTAATAAATTTCATAGTATTTCAACATTTTGAACTTGTAATTTACTTAATCCTCAGTTCTTTGCTGCACCAGGGGGTTTTTGTTATTGTTGTCTGGATTTTTCTTTAAAAAAAAAAAAACAAACCTTACTGTATATGTTGTTTTTTTCTTCCTTTGTATGATTTTCTTGAGATAGATTTTTAGGGAAAGAAGTAAGTTCCAGGTCAAAAGTGGGAAATGGTGTGTAATTTGGCTATATGTATGCAAATTCTTCTGCAAAGGAATAGTTCTCTTGTAAAAAAAAAAAAAAAAGAATAGTAGAAAATAATAGAGGGAAAAAGCTGCTTTCTTGTATATCCTGCTAGAATGGAATGGGCTCACCCACTCAGTCAGGATTCTAGGACGAGGGGGTCATTCCGGCATGTTGAGCTCTACATTTTATAGATAGAATCTAATAAAAACTTTTAGGGATGGCTGAAGACAGGCAAAATAACAACGGTAATAACTCTCCATATTGTTATTTCATTTGTTTGCCATACAATACAGTCTGGCAGAATTATACCCATTTTACTAGTGAGGAAACTGAGGCTCGCTGAGACTATATAACTTTTCCAAAGTTACTCAGAGAACTAGTGGGAAGTCTCAGCTGGAATTTAAGTCTCAATTTCTGGACCACTAAGCCAGGGTAGCCATATGTGGAAATTCCAATAACTATGGATATTTGTCAAGAGGAAGTTCGAGGTTCAGAGAGGAAGTATTGACTGCCTGGGATCAAACACAGACTAATCTCTAACTGTGGGATGTTGATCAAGTCCCATAAACGTTCTGACCTTCAGTTTCTTGAACGAGAGAATGGGAACGATAAATAGTACTTGCTTCATAAGACTGTTGTGAAGATGGATGAAGTGACGCACAGTGCTTGCACATAGCAAATTTAGCACGTATTTGTGGTATACCCAGGGTCCAGATTCTTTGACGTTAGCAGGAGAGTTAACCTAACCATCAATACTTTTCTTCAAGGCAACTCTGGGACTTAGGATATACCCTGGAGACTTTTGCAGTTACAGTTTCTATAGCTGGAGCTTGAAATTTTGCATCCCTAATACTGCCTCCCTATTGCCCTGGTAGTATTCTAATTTATTAGAGAGGAAATTATCTCTTCAGGGAGAGCTGCAGATTCTGTGCTGTTGGTGTGTGTTGCTCTGTTCCTGACCACTGTTTTAGCTCTTTATTTTAGATTCCAGCCAGATTTCATTGTGCCTTGAACTCTCTCATCCTGCCTTATCTATGTCTTCAAGATCATTTGTTGTGTTATGTCATTCTATGACTGTGAACCGGACATGAGTCACCAAAGCAGTAGAGCCATCCCTGCTTATCCTCGGGGGATGTGTCCCAAGACCCCCAGTGCATGCCTGAAAACTTGGGTAGTGTCAAATCCTATGTATACTGTGTTTTTTCCTATACATACATACATACCTATGACAAAATTTAATTTATAAATTAGGCACAGTAAAAGATTAACAACAATAACTAATAATAAAATAGAACAATTATAATAATATGTTGTGACAAAAGTTATCAAAGATCTCAGCAACCTCCGCATACAATTTTTTTTCTTTTTACATAGAGAACTTTCACCTTCTCACTTAAAGGAAGCACTTTACAGCTTCTCTTTGGCATATGTGAATTGCCAGCATCACTACTCTTGAGCTTTGGGGTCATTATTTAGTAAAATAAGGGTTACTTGAACACAAGCACTGCAATACCACGACAGTCAATCTGATAACCGAGAGGGCTACTGAGTGACTAATGGGTGGGTACCACATACAGTGTGAATACACTGGACAAAGAGATGACTCACATCCAAGGTGGGACATAGCTGGACAATGTGAGATTTCATCATGCTACTCAGAACGGCGATCCATTTAAAACTTATGAATTGTTTATTTCTGGAATTTTCCATTTAATATTTTCAGACTACGGTTGACAGAGGGTAACTAAAACCACAAAAAGTAAAATCACGGATAAGGCTAAAGGGGACTACTATATTATACTGGTGTATGCGTTAGCATTTCAGGCTTAGTGCTCTGTTTTGGACAATGACATACTTTGTTTTACAGAGTTCCAATGAATGGTTGTGTAAACAGATAATGTTGGTGAAATGAACTTGTAATAACCATTAGTTACAGTTGCATTGTATGGTTGGGGAGAGCAAAAATTTTTAAAGAAAGAAAATAGTCTATTTCTGTGTATGATCTATGTTTATGTGGATTTGTACCTATGATTCAGAAAAATGTCTCAGATGAAAAAGCTATGATGCCTTATTTATTAAGCTAAATATATTTTTGTTAACTTTTAATATATTCAGGAACAGAGTGAACTGGCTACTTGAAGTATTTTCTCTCTGAGTGTAGAAGTTTAGTGTTGAAACTTTTTTGTAATGCACATTTTCATTTGTAATTTAGTTGAGTAGCTACTTTTTAAAATGTCATGCTAAAGTTGGAATTCCAGAGAAAATGAACAATTATTCATTCTTTCAATCACTCATTCCTCTCTTCTCGTTTTCTTCACACCCACTCCAAGTACTTTTAATTTCTACCACTCCATTGAAATGTCTCAAGGTCAAGGTCAACCATTTTCTACACGTTGACAAAATCAACAGTTAAGTCTCTGATTTTATCTTACTTGATTTCAGCAGCATTTCACATGGCTGACCCCTCCCACCTTCTTGAAACGTGTTCTTGCCTAGATACGAGGATACCATTCGTACCTGTGTTTCCTCAGTCTACTTTGCTGGCTACACAAAGTCTTTGCTGGTTACCAGACTTCCAAATGGTGGTACATAGGGGCTTGCTGTGGTTATCTTCCCTACTTATACCCACTCCATAGATGATCTCAACTTCTCTCACAGCTTTAAACACCATATGTGCTGTTAACTCTCAAAATTCTGTCTCCAATCCAGTCATCTCCCTGGGAGCTGAAGACTTACAGATGCACAAGCCTACTCAATTTTTCTATTTAATATGTACAAGTCGAACTTTTCTTGTCTCCTGTCAAACTTACTACCCTACCCTGCCCCATAAGCCTTTCCATCTCACTGAATGATACTGCATTCATTCAATTGCTTATGTCACCAAAAAAGATTCAGCCTTGAATTATCTCCTTTTTTCATTCCCTATATCCATGTAATGTGATTTTGATATGCTTAGTTTTAATTCTGCTATTTCACTATTCATTTTACATTTGTCCCATCCATTCTTTGTTGCATTTTTCTCATTTTCTATCTTATTTTGGATCAATTGAGTATTTATTTTTGTATTTATTTTTATTTTAGTACTATTGGATTATAACGTTATATAGCTTTCAGATGTACATCGCAATATATTTTGAATTTTATGTAGATTACATCATGTTCACCACCCAAAAACTAATTATAGCTCACACATGTGAGCCTAATCATCCCTTTTGCCCTCTCACCTCCCCCCTTTCCCTATGGTAACCACCAATCCAATCGCTGTTGCTATGTATTTGTTTGTCACTGTTTTTATCTTTTACTTATGAGTGAGATCATATGGTATTTGACTTTCTCCCTCTGACTTATTTTACTTAGCATAATACCCTCAAGGTCCATCCATGTTGCACAAATGGCCAGATTTCATCATTTCTTATAGCTGAGTTGTATTCTGTTATGTATATATACCACATCTTCTTTATCCGTTCATCCCTTGATGGACACATGTTTCTTCCAAGTCTTGGCTATTGTGAACGATGCTGCGATGAACATAGGGGTGCAGGTATCTTTACACATTCATGTTTTCAAGTTCTTTGGATAAATACCCAGCAGTGGAATAGTTGGATCATATGGTAGATCTATCCTTAATTTTCTGAGGATGCTCCATACTGCTTTCCATAGTGGCTGCACAAGTTTGCATTCCCACCAGCAGTGTATGAGGGTTCCCTTCTCTCCACATCCTCTCTAACATTTGTTGTTTCCTGTCTTGTTAATTATAACCATTCTGACCGGAGTGAGGTGATACCTCTTTGTAGTTTTGATTTGCATTTCCCTGATAGCTAATGATGTTGAGCATCTTTTGATATGCCTGTTGGCCATCTGTATATCTCCTTTGGAGAAATCTCTGTTCAGATCTGTTGCTCATTTTTTAATTGAGTTGTTGGTTTTTTTGTTGTTGAGCTGTATGAGTTCTTTGTATATTTTGGATATTAACCCCTTATCTGATATGTGGTTTGCAAATATCTTCTCCCAATTGTTAGGTTGTCTTTTTGTTTTGTTGATGGTTTCCTTTGCTGTGCAGAAGCTTTTTGCTTTGATGTTGTCCCATTTGTTCATTTTTTCTTTTGTTTCCCTTGCCCAGTCAGACGTGGTACTTGAAAATATGCTGCTAAGACTGATGTCAAAGAGCATACTGCCTATGTTTTCTTCTAGAAGTTTCATGGTTTTAGGTCTTACATTCAAGTCTTTAATCCATTTTGAGTTGAGTATTTTTTATGGTTCAATTTTACCTCCTTTATTGGCTTATTACTGTAAGTTTAGTTTCTTATGTTAGTGGTTGCTTTTGCATTTGCAGTCTACGTCTTTAACTTATCACAGTCTGCCTTCAAGTGATATTATACCACTTCATATATAAGAATCTTAAAAGTCTATTTCCATTTCCACCTCCCTGATTTATATGCTACTGTTGCCACATATTTTACTTCTAACTTGTTACAAACTCCATGCTATATTGTTATTATTTTTTTTAATTAGACTATTACTTTTTAGGAAATTTAAATAGTAAGAAAAACTCTTATATTTACTCATGTTGTTACCGCTTCTAGTACTCTTCAATCCTTGGTTTTAACCTAGATTTCCATCTGGTATCATTTTTGTTCTGGATGAAGGACTTCCTTGAATATTTCTTATGCTGTACATCTGCTGGTTGTAATTTTTTCAATTTTTGCACATCTGAAAAAAATCTTTATTTTGCCTTTGTTTTTTGAAAGATTTCTTTTTTTGCTGGATATAGAATTCTAGATTGAGAAATTGTTTTTTTTTACAGTACTTTAAAGATGGCATTCCATTGTCTTCTGTCTTGGATTCTCTCCAATGATAAATCTGCTGTCATCATTATCTTCATTCCTCTCTATGTAATATGCGCTTTCTTTCCTTTAGCTTCTTTTAAGATTTTTCTGTTTATTACCGGGTTTGAGCAATTTGGTTATGCTGTGCCTTGGTGTACTTTTCTTTATATTTCTTACCATCGGGGTTTGTTACACTTCTTGGATCTATGAGTTTTAGCTTTTATCAAAATTAGAAAGTTTTCAGCAGATATTTCTTTAAATATTTTAATTCTTCCCTTTCCTTTTGGGGCTTCCAATTGCATGAATATTAAGGTGCCTGAAATTGTCCCACTGCTCACTGATTCTCTTGTTCATTTTTTTCTCAGTTTCTTTTTTTCTCTGTGTGTTTTACTGTGGATAATCTCTATTGCTCTATCTCCAAGTTTATTAACCTTTTCTTTTCAATGTCTATCTGCCATTAATTCCATCCAGTGTATTTTTCACCTCAGACATTGTAGTTTTTATTGTTAGAAGTTCATTTGGGGTCTTTTTTATTTCATCCATGTTTCCATTTAGCATATTAAATCTTTTCTCTAGATTTTTAAACATATGGAATTCAGTTATAATAACTATAGTAACTTCACCTGCCAATTTTTACATACATGTTAGTTCTGGGGTTGTTTTTAATTGATTGGTTTTTCTTCTCATTGTGGGTCATATTTTCTTCCTTCTTTGTATGCATGGTACACTAGATAGTGTGAATTTTATGTTATTTGATGCTGGGTATTTTTTTATTCCTATCAATATTCTCATACTTTGTTCTTGGATGTCTTTAATTTATATGGAAAGTTTGGTCCCTTGGGGTTTTCTTTTTAAGCTTTGCTAGCAGGACCAGAAATAAAGGTTGTTTCGATGGCTAATTCATCCTGAACACTGAGGCAAAATTTTTCTGAGTCCTCCACCATATGCTGCCTGAATTATAGGTTTTCTAATTTGTATGGTGCAAACAGGCACTATTCCCAGCTCTATGCAAGCCCAGGTATTATTCCCTCTAATCCTTTCAGGTGCTTCTTTCCCCAGCCTTGGGTAGTTTTCTCACTTGCTCTGATTAGTATTTAGCTAAAGACTCTCGGGGAACTTCAGGTATGTCTCCAGCATTTTTTCTCTGCTCTCTCCTATGAAGCTCACTCCTGTCTGATGTGCTGTCCTGTGATTTCTAGCTGCCTTGGCTTCTCTAGGCTTTCAGTTTTGTCCTCTCAACTCACAGAGTCTGCAGGTTCCACCCAGGCTCCATCTCTTGGAATTGCGACTTGGGAGCTCTCTTAAAGCAATAAGCTATGGCAATCATAAGCTTACTTGACTTGTTTCCTGTCTCTCAGGGAAGAATGCACTTAATTGCCTGATATCCAATGTCTTAAAAATGCTTGTTTTGTATATTTTGGCCAGTTTAAAAAAATTATTTTTTAGGCAGAATGGTAAATCTGGTATGTGTTACTCCATCTTGGTGAGAAATGGAAGTCTCTTGATTCTCATTCTAATTTTTAAATAGATCTGGGCATTACATTTGTACACATTTTGTAGAAATATTTGAGGCTTACAATAATCTCACTTTCCTCCAGAGGTAATTTACATTTTCTTCTCCAGTTATCTGGGGGCACTATCTGAGATGATCTTCATCAAATTTCAGTTGTTGTGATGATATGTTGCTGGATGTCAGTTCCTATGATGGTATGTCTAATTCTGGTTGAGTCGTAATCCTAGGGTGCTGCCTTTTGGAGCAATAACCCACAGTAGTTTACTGGCTTCCTGATCCCACTCCTGTGGGACTTCCATTTCAACTCTTGTTGCCCAATGATATTGTATTTGAAGTAAGCTTCTTGTAGACAGCATATAGATGGCTTGTGTTGTATTTTTTAATCCATTCTGTTAACCTTTGTATTTTAATCCTTGTATTTACATCATTTAAGTTTAAGTTGTTTATTAATATGCTGGGGCTTAGGTCGGCCGTCTTATTACTTGCTTGCTTTATTTCTCATTTCTCTGTTTATCTTTTCTTGACTTCCTTTGGTTGTTTACAAATTCTGCAGGATTCCATTTTCATTTATTTATAGTGTTGCAGAGTATATTGCTTTGTATAATTTCCTTAGTTGTTACTCTAGGAATTGCAACATATATATATATAGCTTATCACTGTCTCCTGGTATCCACGTTCTTCCACTTCAAAAAAGTGTAGAATCTCATTTATATATAAGTCCCTTTACTCTCCTCACTTTCTAAATGAAATTTACTTGAATATTCTCTCCACGTTTATAGTGCATCACACCAGATGTTATAATGTTTACTTCAACTATCATACGTGATTTAAAATTTAAAAATCTCACGGTAAGAAGAATGGTCTATTTACCCTTATTTTACCCATCCCATTATTCTTCCTCCCTTTATGGAGTTATTTTTCCTCCCTTTATTCTCCCTTTATTCTTCAAGCTTCTTCCTTTAGCCATTCTTTAAGCGTAGGTGTGCTGGTGAAAAATTTTCTTTTTTTTTACCCTTTGTTTTAGGACCTCTTTATTTCCAATTCATTCTTGAAGTGTATTTTCATCAGATATAGGATTCAAGTTTGGGGGTTCTCTTTCAGCATTTGGAAAAACCTTGTGCCCTTCCTTTTGGCTTCCGTGGTTTCAGATGAGAAATCTCTTGTCATTTGAATTGGTTTTCCTTTTTAGGTAACGTGTCACTTTTTTCTGACTCGTTTCAAGACTTTTTCTTTGTTTAGATTTAGAAGTTTAATTATAATGTGTATGGGCTTGGATTTCTTTGTATTTATTCTGTTTTGTGTTCCCTTACTTCTTGAATCTATAGGTTTATGTCTCTCAATAAATTTAGGAAATTTTTAGCCATTAATTCTTCAAGGGTTTTTCAGCCTTAATCTTGTTCTACTCTCTTTCTGGGACTTCAATGACATGAATGTTGGATTTGTATTGCTGTCTCACAGATCCACGAAACAATGTTTATATAATTTTAATTCTTTTTTATATCTTCTCCTTTCTTTGATGAGGTTTTTCTGTATTTTTTATTTGTTTCAAAGGAATTTGCATTTTCTAGTTGAATCGTGTTTATGCTGGCTGCTTTAAAATGGTTGTAAGATAATTCCAACATCTGATTCATCTTTGTGGTGGCATATGTTTATTGTCTTTTCTAAGGCATGTTGTGATTTTTATGGTTGTTGACTTGACAAGTGATATTCTATTGTATTCTGGACATTATGTCAGAAGATTCTGGCTCCTATCTAAGTCTTCTATTTTAACAGGTTGTCATCCTATTTAGATGGAGCTTGCAAGTCCTAGCCTTCTTTTATAGCTATGGTTCCAATGACGATTTAGTTTGGAGAGTTTTTATAGTGCTGTTTTGGTTTGTTTGGTTTGCCTAGTGCTACTGGGATTCCTATGAATCCTTGATAGTTCCCCCTGCAGAGATGGCAGTCACTTCCCCTGGCCAGGCAACTAGTAACTTTAGATGAGAGAAGAGAGTCTCCAGCCTTCAGGGATGGAAAGCACTTTTCTGGGCTGAGCTCTTTGATCCAGAGGAGGAATGTACCTGGGATACCTTGTGATGCGAAGTTGGAGGTTGGGAGATTCCAGGCCTGGATCACCGTGTGCTGCTGGATAGGTGTTTGCTATACTCTGCAACATTGTGTTGTGTCTCCAGTTCTGGGGCTCCTGAGCAGTCTGACTACCTCCTCCCACCTCTTAGAGTTTTCCTCTGGTTATCTATTGCATTATTTCCAGGGTTTACAGTTGTATTTAATGGTGTATTAGTCAGGGATCTCCAAAGAAAGACAATCAGTAGGAGATATGTATATGTAAAATAGGATATCTATCTATCTATCTATCTATCTATCTATCTATCTATCTATGCCAAGGGAGGCCTGGCCTGGGCATCAGGGGAGTTGACGATATAAATCACAGTACAAGAGCAGGAGAAAATGAGGTGAATTATCCCAGCTCCAGCTCTGAGACAAGAAAAAAGACAAATTCTCCCTTCCTTGGCCTTTTGTTCTATTCAGTCCCTCAGTGGATTGGATGATGCCCACACACATTGGGGAGGCAATTTTCTTTACTGAGTCCACAGATTCAACTGCTAATCTCATCTAGAAACACCCTCATAGACACACCCAGAAATAGTGTTTAATGTGGGCACTCTATGGCCAGCCAAGCTGACGCACAAAAGTAACTATGATAAATGGGAGGAGCAGGGAGAATCAAGTCTATACCATCTTTTCCATACCAGAAAATTTATTTATTTATTCTTTTTAAAAATATGTTTTCTGTTGTTTATATAAATTTTAAGTGGTGGGTGAAATGTGCACATATACTCAGTATTCTGTCTTCCATACCACACTCCTAAGTTGGAAACTAACACTTAAAATCTTTTCTAGTGCATTTCTTTACACTGGAGTTGCTTAAATACAAATGTGTGTATGTTTGCACGATGTTTTAATGAATATTTGTTGCTGTTGTAGATTATAAGGGAGGACCTCTGTGAGCATCCAAGTGTGAACTATTGAGAAGTTGAAGAGTGGAAAAATGTAAATAATGGGGGAAGTTTGCAAAGTAAAAGGGAATAGGGATTTCCCAGGAATAAGTAAGGTAATGTCATGTCTTCCTTCGGGGGAGTTTGTTTTTTCCGTCTCTTAATGGTTCTAGTCAAATATATCTGCTGCTTCACTAGTAGGAGTGTAAGCTCTTATGTCTTTCTCTTCCCTAGGTATGAAATACATTAGTTATTTTATTAAAAATATAGAAATTTTTCTTGATTGACCAGTGTTGACAACAGGGCTATTTCTTATGAGTTTAGAGATGTTTAACTTTGCTAAACCAAATGGAATTACCAACAAATTCTCATTCACAGTGATTAATGTGAAAAAAAATTTTAAATCACTCCTTGGGTATTAATTATGCATAAAATATCTCACCAGACAGCCACCAACACAAACGGCTCTTTTTTCAAATTTTAGCATCGTGGGATTGCCTCGTCTGTCACTGTTTGCAATCTGATCAGGGAGAAAGGAATTTCACAGGTCGTTATTAAAATCACTTATGATTTCCTGAGATAAATAGTTACCTGGGTTTCGTTTGGAAAAGCAGCATGCCACTTTCAAGTGGTAAACTTTAATTAGTAGAAATAAAATTTTATATAAATCAGTTAAAAAACATGGGAGTGCTTCTTATATGCCCTGCATTCTGACAGCCTGTGGCAAGTGTGCATAGGCGAGGTATGTTCCATCACTCACAGCCTGGGTTTGGAGGTAAAGAAGAGATAAAGAAGTCCCAAACTTTTGCTGAATGAATGAATAAAGAGCAATGGAGAATCTAAGTTTAGTCATTTCTTCAGCTCATAGATAGAACTTCCGTGGATATTTTCCTCCTCCTCCTCCTCCCTTTTCTTCTCTGCATGTCCCATTTCCTGCTACCTTGAGCCCAGCCTTTTCTGCAGATGCATTGTTCTGAAAGTGCAAAACTACTTTTAAATGAGACAAGCTCATTCATGTTAGGATTTTGAGTCAAAAGTTCTCTTCTACAATTCTAAAATGGGTTCCTAGTTTTCTTCTTTATGACTCATTTCCGTGATAATTTTCGTTTTATCTCATTGTTTTATGGCAAATTCTTTCTCTGAAGACCCAGTTCTGAAATAAATTTTTTTAAAATTGGAAAATTTTGCTTAGCGTTTTAGGTTCACAGAAAAACTGAGCAGAAAGTACAGAGTTCCCATAAACCCACTCCCCACACCCTCTCAAAGCCTCCCCCAACATCAACATCCCACACCTGAGTGGTACATTTGTTACAACTGATGAGCATACATTGGCACATCATAGTCACCCAAAATCCACTTTGGGTTCACTCTTGGTGTTGTGCATTCTCTGTGTTTTGACTAATGTCCATTATCATGGTATCATATGGAACAGTTTTGCTTCCCTAAAAATCCCCTGTGCTCCACCTCTTCATTCTTCTCTCCCTCCAACCTACTGGCAACCACTAATCTTTTTACTGTCTATAGTTTTGCCTTTTTCAGAATGTTATATAGTTGGAATCATACAGTACATAGCCTCTTGAGGTTGGTTTCTTTCACTTAGTAATATGTACTTAAGTTTCCTCCATGTCTTTTTGTAGCTAGATAGCTAATTTCTTTTTTTTTTTTTTTTTTGAGGAAGATTAGCCTTGAGCTAACATCTGCCACCAATCCTCTTTTTGCTGAGGAAGATTGGCCCTGAGCTAACATCTGTGATCATCTCCCTCTACTTTATATGTGGGATGCCTGGCATAGCATGGCTTGATAAGTGGTGTGTAGGTTTACGCCCAGGATCTGAATCTGTGAACCCTGGGCCACTGAAACAGAGTGCGCAAACTTAATCTCTAAGCCACCAGTGGGCCCCAATAGCTCATTTCTTTTTAGCACTGAATAATATTCCATTGTATGGATGTACCACAGTTTAGCCAGTTACCTACTGAAAGACTTCAAGGTTCCTTCCATGTTTTGACACTTACGAATAAAGCTGCTGTGGACGTCTGTGTGAAGATTTTTGTGTGGAGATATTTGCAACTCCTTTGAGTAAATACCAAGGACTGCGATTTCTGGATTGTATCATAAGACTATGTTTAGTTTTATAAGAAACTGCCAAACTATCTTCCAAACTGGCTGTGCCATTTTGTATTTCCACCAAGAATAAATGAGATTCCTTTTCATCAAAATTTTTTATTTAAAAAATCTGAGCGAGGAGGGGAAGCTTCTTTTTTGCCCCAATAACCTATAGAAACTAAATTCCTTGAAGTCAGGGACAAGGTGTGGTTTTTCTTCCTGATCCTGCAGCCTGCCACGTACCTGGTGGCTGCTTGGGGAAGTCTATCTCTTTGAGTTCTTTCATTCCCTTTCATTTCCCTTCGGCAATGCTGCCACATGAAGTGACTGGCTCAATGTACAGTGCTGGCAAGCCTTGTCATAGAATATCCTTTTTTTCTTGAGCTAAGTTACCCTCCTTGCTAGTTCTATCTTTCTAAAGAAGGAATCAATTCACTCAGTATAATCAACGCCCAATCAAATTAATTGTTTGGAGTTTGTGTGCACAAAACTTTCATTAAACAGAAACGTCTAGATCCAACTATGGACAGGAAGCTTAGTTCAAGAAGAAGTGACATCCCTCTTAGTTCCATGTAGAAATATCATAACGCTGTGTAATGTGTAAGCCATTATCATACCATTATCGTCATCCATCATTGTTTTGGGAGTAAACCTAATATTCAGCTTTAATTCAAAATAATTGCTTTCAGCAAGTTTATTTTATACCTTACCACATAGGCTCAGCTTTTTTCGTCTCCCGTTGCCATAGGAGCAAAGGGATTAATTGAATTGTCTGGGCATGGTACAAATAATTTCTTTGATGTATTGTTTTTCATTTGAGAATGGAAAACTTGTCAAATTGAAGGACTAGAATTCTCCCACCAACTTTAAATATCATAATTTCGATACCACATAATCCATCTATCATTATTTTTAGAGATATTTGAAATTTTTGTCTTGATTCATTAATATACTGTCAGAGCTGTGCATAGAACTTTTGTGTTTTATTTTCTGTCCCATGGATCTCATGGTAATCAGATGACTGCTCTATATGGGGTCGATTTTTACGTACTATATGTGCAAAAAAAAAAAAAAAATGTAGAGAGTTTATCTCAACAAAATACCACGGAATCCCCAATCTGCTAGTAAAGTTTTTCAAACTGATTTAGTAGCATAATGAAATCCTTCTCTAAGTTTCAGGTAAAAATTCCAGTTAAAGGGGGCTGGCCCGGTGGCGCAGCGGTTAAGTTCGCATGTTCCGCTTCTCAGCGGCCCGGGGTTCGCCGGTTCGGATCCCGGTTGTGGACATGGCACCGCTTGGCACACCATGCTGTGGTAGGCGTCCCACGTATAAAGTAGAGGAAGATGGGCATGATGTTAGCTCAGGGCCAGGCTTCCTCAGCAAAAAAGAGGATGACTGGCGGTAGTTAGCTCAGGGCTAATCTTCCTCAAAAAAGAAAAAAAAGAAGAAGAAGAAAAAAAAAATCCAGTTAAAGGACTTGAAGGGTTACTTCCACACGCGTCCAGGAGTGGAGGCGAGTTCCACAGTCTGGTCTCTGCTTTGTGAATCTTATAATCAAGTTGAGTAGCCCAGGCTTGGAAGCAAGAACAACTGCCTAAGGCTATGAAAGCCCTCAGGAAGTCTTGACTTTTCTTCAAAGGCATCAAGTTGGGGGATGGTAGGAGGAGCAATGCTGGGGCTATTTTTAACATTATTTCAAAATCAAGTGGACTGACTTACACATCTACAAGACCAGAAACTGAATATGGAGTGATTAAGTGTGTAGAATCAGAAGTCACGCTGCCTGAATTTGCAGCCCAGGTTCACCCCATGTTACCTATGGGAATTTGGACAAGTTACTGAGACTCTCCAAATCTGGTTCCTCCTTTAGAAAGTGGGATATTTCCTAGAGTCATAGGAAGATTAAATGAAAATGAAATGTGTAGAAAGTATTTACCATAGCGCCTGACCTATAGCAAGTATTCAACCAATGTTAGTTAGCAATTACTAGTTATTATTCAAACAGACTTACATTTGTGTGTTGTTCCCTGGAATTCCATCAGCTTTGTGTGATAACACTGTTTATCTCATTCTGATCAGAAACTATGACTAGTAACTAAGGTGACTTTAGTTAAAACAGGATAATTAAGTCATTTATTAGTAAGTACTGTGTACTTGATGAGATGTGTCAAAACAAAGTATTTAAAAAAAATGACAGAAGCAGAAAGAAAACAAAGGTATTCTTGGTGTTGAGAAGGTTGAGGATTTCCAGAGCAGACGTTGAGGGCAGGAGAATGAAAAAAGGGAGAAGTCAGGGCAGGAGGAATGGACAGCCATCACCATGGCCTCATCGCTCACCAGGCTCCCCCTCAGTCTCTGCCTTTCAGACACACCAGCCTTCTTTCCGTTCTCCTAATACATCATCTTTCCCCACTCTGGGTCTTTGCACTTGCTTTTACCCCTGCCTGGAAGATTCTCCCCACCACTCTTCATCTAACTTATCCTTCTATTCTTTAGGTCTGAAGTAAAACATCACTTCCTTTCAGAAACCTTCCTGACACTCTTGACTAGGCCAGATCCCACTGCAAAATTCTTCCACAGCACTGAGCACTTCCTCTATCATCACACGTTTTTGTAACCACTTGTTCAATAGTTAATATTTGCCTTTCCTGCTAGACCATAAGCTCCATGAGGATGAAGGCTGCCTCTGATGTCTCATTCATCTGGTAGATGGCCAAACACGTAGGTGGTGCTCAATAATTCCTGGTTGGCTCATTGGTGGGAAAGGTAAACCCCAGGTCCTTTCATGTTCTTCTCCATTCACCTGTCCCTATCTCCCTTGGTGGCAGCAGTGCTCAGAGCAATGCTTGTATCCTATAGGGTGGAGAGCAAAGTACAGTGCCTACTCAGCAGACAATAGATAAGATTGTCCCCCTTAGTATTCTCCATGCTTTTCTTTCGTACTCATACCATAAGCCTATCAATGGCCTCCAGATTCCCATTTGTGGTGCTGAGGATCTCCCTCCCTGGATTCCAGCAGCACTGGAAGCTATGGTGAAGTGCAGCTACTGAGAATAGGGTCAAGGCAAGAAACCAGGGACTTGGGAAATCTCCAAGATATTCATTCATTCTTTCAACAATAATTGAATAATAATAATAATAATAGCTGGCACCTATGGAGTGCTTGTCTTGAGTTATATCTCTTAATCCTCACCGTGACCTTACGAAGTGGTACTAGTGCGTCCTCCTACAAAAAAGAAAACCAAGGTACAATGCAGTGAAGCACCTTTGCCAAAGCCACATATACAACAAGTTGTGAAGCTAGGATTAGAACCTGAACTCTTAAGCTTGCATCTCATGGGTCTTGGTACAGGCAACTATGTGCCAAGCTTGAGGCTACATGCTGGGGATTCCAAAACAACCGAGTCTCAGATCCTGGTCTCGGGAAGCCTCCAGCTAGGCGGTAAATTTAGGCAAAACTCTTAACAGGTGCTGTGCTAAAGCCTGGGCTAGTGGGATGTATTGCATAATAGGATGTCTAGCAAGCCACCGGGAGGGGACATGGCCTGCTACCTGGGAGGATGTCAGTTGGTAGACATTTTAGTCCACTTTGCACCTGTACAGCCGCAGGCATTCAAATAAAGGTTTGAAGTACTTGGACAATTTATGTTCTTGAGACACCAAGACGCAAGTTAATCTTCAGAACCCCTGGGGGGTTTTTTTGGATTTTTTTTTCACCTTGCCCCATGGCCAGCTTCTCCTTGAATAAGGATGTTTCTTGCACGTAAAAGGGAAAAAAATGGACTTCAGCTTTGGAAGCATGTGGTGTAATTTCAAGTTATTAGACTGTTATTAACGTTCAGGGGAACATTTCTGAAATGTTCCTCCAGGCCTTTGATTCAAATAAAAACTATTCTATTACCCTGCTTAGTATTTTCTACCTAAAAGTGGCTAACTTGTGCATTTTGTGGTTTAACATTTTCAAAGATTCCAGAAAAGAGGCTACTTATTACTCACATTTTGCTAAATACATTTAGTGCTGCCCTTCTCTGTTCCTTGTTTTGAATTCCAGAAGTGTTTTCTGCATAACTCTGTGGCGTGTCTCGGTAGTGCCAGCTGGACGACTATAGTTCTCCTGTCTCTTCTTTGGGCTCACAAAACACATGTGGGTGAATGGATGTCTGTGATTACTATAGATTTTAAAATTTAGAAATTAAAACCTTAAATTAATCAGCTGTTAGTTGGCCAAGCAATATGGAATGATGGAAAGAGTATGAGAAGGTACGGATATGAATTTTTGACTAACTTTTACTAGCTACTCAACGAATATTTATTGAGCATCGGCTATGTATTGAGCATGATGCTAAGCTCCGGAAATGCAGAAGTGTACACGACAACATGGCCCCTGTCTTTGATGGAACTTAAATTCCATGGTATGGGAAGGAGCTTGAGTTTTGGAGGAACTAAGGATCAAACTGGCTGGGGTGTGGTGAAAAGGTTGGGGAGTGGCACAAGATGAAGTCACAGTGGAAGCCTGGCTAGAAGGGTGCTTTCAGATCATGATAAAGACTTTGGCTTCTATTCTATGAGCAGTGGGGAAGAAACTTTCAGTACAATGGAGTGCTCCAATTCAGCCTCTGCTTGTTGTAAGTAACTGTAATCCACATGAACTAGCTCAAGGAAAGAGAGTTTATCATCAGGCAAAAGAGTTGTCTCAGGGAAATCCAAAGTTAGAAAACAAAAACAGCCAGGCCCTACAGAAACTGAGACTGGAGAGTATTACTGAGGTTGTCCACTTCATGCTTTCTCTACTCTCTTGCTTCTCTCCTTTCTTACAAATGGCCGTCCTCTATTTATCCATATTCCGTCTGTCCCATAATGGGTGCCTGAAGTCCCAGGTCTAGGTGACCTTTCAGCTTAGCTACTCAGAGCTTAGTGTCTTGGTTTCCTAATTCTAACTTCTTTAGAAGGAAATTGAATAAGCTTCAACTAATCTCCTTTGGGTAGAGTCCTGCATACAAGGCTTTGTCGAGGGGCTTGTAATATGCTACCTAGGTCAGTGGTCCCTCCTTGACTCGGGCAGCTATGGCTGGCAAGATGGTGTCACAACCATAGCTTTTGTCCCTCAATGGTTGGGGAAAATAAAGCATGGAAAGCTATCTCATTAATAATTTTTCTAGATATAAGCAAGCTATGCCCTATCAACCCCACATAGTTTTAATGAGGGTAAAATGAGATAAATATTTTGAAAATTTTTCTGTAAACTGCGGAGGTCTGGTAGAGGTTAGTGAATTTTTTGGCCACTGTCAGACTCTTTTAAGTAATGTACCAATATATACAAGAAAATGTATTAAGGTACACAAAAAATCTAGGGAATAATATAGAGAGAAAAATATTCCAATTATTTACCAGCCATATCTCCTAAGACCAGCTCTCTTGATGATCCTGAAAACAGATGGTTAAAGTGATAAGTAACTCTCCAGATTCTGATTGGAACTAATTTCAGCTGTGCATTATGAGCCTTTCAAATCTCTGCATTTGGAGCAATATGATAAGAGAAGGAATATCTAAAATGTGATTTAGTGACTAGAATATGCCTTTACCAAAAGGAGGATGAGAAGTGGATGTTGTTCCAAGAATGCAGGCACTTTTTCTTTTGTTAATAAAGATACCGCTACTAACAAGTAGATGGCGGTAGCTATAATTGTATGGAGGCAAACGGTTCTAGGGATTGAACTGCCCATTCAGTATGAGACATCACTGGAACACATCCTTTACAGGAACATTTCAAAGATTTGTTCTTTGATGACTTCATCAAAGCAGAGAAATTGGGAGCAGAGTTGGTATAACACAGGGCTGCCTGGATGTTAAGGGTTTGTCAAAAAATTGAGGTAGGCACAAGCCACAGTTTGATAGGTACTCTGACTTTGTTGGGTTTGCTTGGTTTATTTGCTTCTTTGTTTGAATTTTACCTTCTTAAGATTCCAGCATGATGTAATAGAAGAAATCATGTACAGGAAAACTAGGTGCAAACTCCTGTGGCCTCTTATCAATGGGACCTTGATCAAAGATCTAACTGTCAATCTCTTTAACATATCTCATAGGAAGTTAACCCAGCCATTTCCTATTGTCATGGAATTTTGGCTGAGATTTAGAAGTTGGGAAACAGAAGATATGAAATGCTCATGTATATTTACAAATGAAGCCAAGGTCATGTATATAGAATCTGCCAAAGAGTGATTTTAAAAAATCATAGTTCATCAGCTACTTCAAGTATATATAAAAGGCTATGCAAGGAAAACAGAGAAAGAATTTCTTTGAAAAAGAGGGAAGTGGAAGAGTGTGCTTCCTCCCACCTCAAGCCCACCACTTGTATAAGATAAAGAACATAGTGGTGACACTGAGCTCACCACCATCTTCACGCCGTAGATGTCTAAGCCTGAGTCCGATGCAAGCTTAGGGCGGTGAGTGTAAATCTATTGAGAGAATAAAAGTTTGATATTAGGAAACACTGGACTTGTAAAACCTCTCCCCCAAATAAGACTCATGATATGTGAAAGTGACAAGAGAAGATGGGGAGTCTACTTGAGATTTTACTGAGGTTTAATTCTAAAGGGCAAGTTTAAATGGCAATGACGAGGGAAAGTTTTCTTCTTATTTGCACCCTACTGAGTCAACATTTCCAGTAGGCCTAGTATGTATAAAATAAGTTGGGTGAGCGTGTAGATTGTTCAGTACACTGCCAGGCACACAGCAGATTCTCAATATATGTCTGTAGTTGGTGCCACCGTCATTCTATGTAGCCTTCAGAAAACATCCCCAACTGGGCTTCCAGTCTTTGCCACGATTCCCTATTCAGTTTGCCTATTTCTATATTAACTTTCCTCTTCTATGGACATTTCTCTGGTGTCTCCATTAATCTACCCAAAGTAGAGACTATAGATTTATCTTCCTTCACAGTCTCATAATTCCTAGTGATAATAATGATGATTTTCGAGATAGTCAAAATTATTGAGAACTTATTAAAATACCAGGTGCCCTTCTAAGCACTTTGCATGCATTATTTCATTTAATCCTCACCACAGCACTGAGAGGTCATTACAGACTGTGAAAATGAGGCTTTTCAGAGTCTCTGTAACTTGCCTGAAATCATTCAGCTGGTGTCAGACATGGTGTTGCACACAAGCCTAACCAACAAATGAGGGAAACCAGCTGGGGCTGCCCTGAATCCCGACAGGTGAGTCACACACACTGTGGGAACACGTGTTCACCCTCTACTGCACACCTCGTCAGAAGATTCCTTTTTGTTGTGATATCAGGAGGGTTAATGCAGTTCCCTTTGCTGTATTCCTTGCATAGAAAGTGTATTTTGTAATCTCATCACAGGTCTGCAAGATGAAAACCAGCTTTCTTGGTTCAGCAGGTAAAATCAATGCTTCCAATAAGAAACCTTGAGCCTCAATCATCAAATGCAGTGGTCCAGACAGAAACTGTGGTTGTCCAGGCAAAAATCTTAGCAAGAAACCCTTTGTCTGGTTCTAATTAAGCATATCTCCAGATCCTCTTCCTTATCCCTCCACTTGGATGAGTGTTTATGTAATGAATCAGCAGGCAGGTCCAGTTTCTTTTGCTTTGGCTTTAAACTCTCCATGGTCTTTGTTCTCAGAGGGAGACTAGGGCTCTGGGACTGACGGCCACCAGGTCACTAATTCCTAGAAGTGAGCAGATTGCATGATTTAGCTGTTGGTCACTGCAAGGCTTGATAGAGCTCTACACAGCTTAGATGTTATGGTGTATGTATCCCTCTTTCTACATCCTTAGTACGGCGTCTTCCCAATTACCACTGTCTGAATTAATGAGGTGCTACTCAAGTGTGTAAACTCTCCCAGAGAATGAGAAAGTACTTCTCGAGAAATATGTCCAGGGCTCTAACTAGGATGGTAGCATTTTCTTGCTTGGAGTACTACATTCTACCCAGCTGATAAATGGGCTTTTGTTATGATTTCGCCAGTTGTGGGTATGTGGAATTTTATTAGCTCTTCATTTGTAAGTGGTTCCCTGGAACGCAGGCACGCTGATACATATAAGGGGCACGTCTTTGGGGAGAATATGAATAACAATTCAGATTTTTATGTGCTTATTGTTATAGATCTGCTCACATTGTTAGGGAGATGCTGGATCGCAGACTGATTTGAATCTGCCCATGTACAAAACTATGTCTTTTCAAATCCTCCCTTTGGCTCAGGGCATGGAGATTAGATCTGGTTTCATGAACTATTGCTGCTCATCCCTTCCTGCCTGAAATCAGAATACTCATCAGGCAGCAGAAGAGGCCTGGCATTATATATCCACAGTTTTGGCTGCAAAATGGGGATGGAATGATGTAGCCATTGCTTCATCTTGGCTTTGGCACAGACTGCCATGGTGATTAGGAGGAGAAAACTGCTAATCCTCTGGAAATGATCTCTGCTATGTTCCCTGTCCCCCAAGTAATTGTGTTCAGAACACAAGTGCATTTCAGGGAAAACACCTGGGGAATTGTTCTCCGGATTTCGGCAAGCATCACATCCTAGTCCCTTTGAAATTTCCTTTTGGATCTAGCTGTTCTGAATATTTTATGTGTGTATATATTTAATTAATTTACACTGCCTTTCTGGCATCATTCTTAATGCATTCATGATATTTACTCTGTTAGGTGACTCCTGGTTAATGATGTCAGTGGCTGACTTGAGGCATGCTAGAAGGCCAGGCTGGATTTGGCTAATGATGAGAGCTGCTATTTGCTGAGCCCCCTACTCCATGAGACACAGAGTTGGGCCCTTGAGTATGTTACAGCTGTTCCTTACCACAGCAGGCCAGGTGTGGATGATCATCCACAATTTATTGAGGAAGAAACTATGACTCAGACTGTGTGAATTGCTTTAGCAAAGCCATCCACTCACTAATTGGCAGAGCTAGGATTCCAATCCACATTTGTCTCTCCAGTTTTACCATAGGAGTTGTCACCTATTAAACCCCAGAAAGATTTCTGAGCCTCGCTTTTTTCATCTGTGCAAATGGGAAAATAATACCTGTGCTGTTTATTGTCATGGGATGGCACAGAAAGCAGTTGAAATAATATATGAGAAAACGCTTTGTAAGTTCTGTGGTGCTGTAGATATGCGAGGTATTACCATAATGGAAGAGGCACAGATAATCCCAGGCAGGGTAGATTCCAGAATCTCTATTACTGACCAAAGCAGGCAGACCAACAGGGTAACTAAGCATTATGTCTCCTTCCACATAGAGTCCTGCCTATATTCTGGCTTGAAACAAATTTTTTCCTTGCCTCTATGTTATGCATAACATAGGGATTAAAAATTTCAGGGTTAATGGTGCCCATTCTATTGGTGACCTTCTGACTGAGTTTCTCCGGGGGTTTCTCTTTCCACATATACAAGCAGAGGTCTTGTAATATTCCATTTGTGCAAATGGACTGATTTCTCCTTTGATTTTTTAACAAAAGTTAAAATTAATGGAAAGTGTTATTCATATCCACGACAGGTCAGGGACACTTTAACCGGGCCAAAAAAACAAGTAAGTCATAAGCAGCTGGGGATTTTCACACTATTATCATTCAGAAGAGCATGGTTACTGCCCATCCCCCACTCCACCAGAATCCATTAAACAGGAGCAGGCTGCATAATTCCCTGCTTAACTCTATCACTTCTCTAATCACATTTCTTTTTAACACATTCATCAGGACACTGAGCAGAGCTCTGGGTATTTCTTTGGCCTTTGATTTGCACATTAAACTTTCTAGCTTTTGAATTTTTGAAATAAATGGTAATGCTGAGGGAAGGATTAAGGAGGAAGAGCTGGCACGACTTCATGCAGACACCCCTTGTTGGATTTCTGTGGCTGTTTGCTGCTGTCTGTAGCGCCTTCAAACTTATAGCTGGTGACACTAAACACCCTTGAGGAGACCCAAGTGTAGGCATGAGATGTTGTATGTTGGAGAACAGCATACTGCCTGGGAGAGAATGGGATTCATCACTTGAACCCCTCTCTCACCTTACTAGTCCTGCCATCCCCGGTCTGTATTGACCTTGTGGTGTGGCCATGGCATGGCTTATCAAGAAAAAAAATAAATGCAACAAGGAAATGAAATGCATAATGAAAATGAAGATGTAATTCTAACATAGGAGACATTTTAGAACGATGATATTGGAAAAACTTGTGACAGTAAATTTGAAAATTAAGATGAAGTAGACAATTTCCTAAAAGAAATTAATTACCAACTAAATCAAGAAAAAATTTAGAAAACCTGAGTAGAGCTATAAATATTAATAAAATTTATATGGAGGGTGACTCCAAGCTTGTCTCCAGCATTTGTATGCAGTGCTTTATTCAAAGAGCTGGGCACAAAAAAAACTTACACATTCCAAGGGACCTGACATTCCAAGAGATAGAGTAGATGGTGCACATGTCTTGACATGAAAGGTGTGACATTAGTTGGAACAGTCTCCACGAAAATGTGGGAGAGAGTCCCAGCATCAATAATAACTATAGCAGTAATGACCATTATGATCATAGTAGGTATCAATTATTCAGCCCTTTACTACGATTTAGGCACTTTGCATACATTATCTTGTTTCATTTATTATGCACATCAAGCCCATGAAAAGGGTAATATTATCCCTGTTTTATAGATGGAGAGCTGATGCTAAAAGAGACTAAGGGCTTTGCCCAAGTCCATCTTGATGATAATTGGAAGATGTGAATTGGGCCCAGGCCTAATCTCAATTTGGAGTTTGGGGCTGGATAATCTGATTTAGGAGCAATGTTTTCTCTAAGACACAAGAAGGCAGAGCACAACACACCACACAAAAGCTTTGATTTGGGGCAGTTGTAAGGAAATGCATTTAATCAGTTTTTGTGAAGGAAATTTTTCTATTATTTCACTGAGGATTATTGTGTATCACAGTGCTGTTACAACTGGAATGTAATTTCATTTAAATGTGATTACAATGACTTTTTGCACAGGGCACTGAGAAAAACTAAGCTTTTTTTTCCCCCTTCTAGTGTCAATTAATATAGACTTTATTACTTTCCTTTAGGTTTTTATCACTAGGCTCTTACAATACCTCATCACCTGGATTATACAGTCCCAAAAGCTTGAGATGGCACCTGTATTGACTGAATAGTATTTAATTATTTTATTATTACTGTGTGTCCCAGAAATACAGGGGCTGTAAACTATCCCATGCCATCACTGCTTCCCCAGGGCCTGCCACCAAGCTAGGCACATAGTAGGTGTGCATTAAATGTGAAATGGATGCACACACACCTGGCATGATGCTGAGCTCACTAAATACCAGTTGACTTGTGTTATCATGACTAAAAGAGGCTGAAGTCCCAAACACAAGAAAAAACATGATTTTTCCTCAAGAGAGCTGTTCATTCGTCTCTGTCTCCATCACCTAGTTTGATTTCTCCATTGATAGAGACATCTAAGAGAGCACAGAGAAGTTCCAGCATTGTGATTGAAGGACTGGGGAAATTGACTGGGAAGGAATCCTGATAGGAGACAAGGTTCAGTGTTACCCAGAGCATGAAGACAAAAGAGAGCAAAGAGAGAGTGTTAATTGTATTTAACATTTTGTGACATTTCTTTATGGTTTTGCATCCCACTAGATTGTGAACTCCTTAAAGGTAGGGATCATGCAGCTAGTGCAACACCTTGCCTTAAGAATGCACTGAGTTAATGTTTGTTCAAATGACATGAGAACATCCACCCAATAATTTCTGAGCACTCCTCTGGCCTAGACTGGTCTCTCTGCCATGGTCACTGCCATCAGGAAGCTCACTGCCCAGTAAGGAGCAATTGGCTACTGTATATGGGAATTGATTGCAAATATTGAAACACAGAAGTTTTGGAAGGAAGAAAGATTTGAACAAAATGTTTTTAAATCAAAGATGGTAGGGAAGTTTTGGCAGACAGGTCAAATAAGGACTCCAAGATGACGTATTTCTAGCATTCTGGAATGAAAATCTACCATGTCATTGAGTGTTCTGCCCACCTCCCCTTCTCCTGTCTGATTGTGTTCCTTTTCCTTCCAGGGCACTATGGAGCCTAGTGGGTTGTTAAACATTTTGGGATTCTTGGATAAAGAATTCCAGCATTTTTAAATGCCTTTTTTTCACTCAAAGAGCATGACAAAATTGTAAATGAGCCTGTACCAGCATCAAAATGAGATATAAAAATAAAAAGGAAGAAAAGGATGGAAGGAAGAAGAAATAAAGAGTTAGAAACCATGTCTTTAGTGGAAGGCTCACTTCTTTTAAAACAAAACTGAATGGAAGTGATAAATGTGAAAGACCATTGCTCCATGGTCCTGCATCACTTACTAGATAGAGTAGGGGTTTCTTTCGTTTTTTTGTTTTTTCAATTCTATAAAGTACTCTTCCTTCCTAGACTCTCCTTATCCCTCTCCAGACACATACAGGCACATCACCCTAACCCGGGCCAGATGAAGACCCTGAAAGACCCTAAGTACCGCAAAGACGGCTATGCGTGGCCGAACGATATAGAAATTAAACACAATACTAATTGGCAAAATATGAAATGTAATTTTTCAGAATGTCTCTAAATGTATATGCAAGCCCATATTAAAATGTCTTTTTCTAGCCTTTCTTAACTTTTTCTATTTTTGGTATTCTCACTCTTCTGGGGCCCTAAGCATGTGTTCAGTTTGCCCATGGGGTGTTCCTCCTCTAACGTTTTCTCTTTTGTGTTCTTCAGCCTACTTCTCCACTCTTCTTAGAAGGGCTTCCATGCAAATCACCTCCTTTCTTTTATTTACTGATGGGTTCATCTCATTTCTCCATCCCACATTTTATTTCCCTCTGTTTCAAAAGACAGATGAACTTGGTGCCCCATGAGTTGGGTCATTGCCTTATTTGAAAGGTATGTTTTGTACTTTCAATATAAAATACAAAGATAAGTCCCCCTCTTTCAGTCAAATTTTTATCCTTGGAGAATCCTTGGAGCACACATAGAGTCAGTTTCCTTTTCTTGAGTTCACATGCGTATGTGACTGAAACAGACATGGTTTCAGGTAAACACCATCTAATAAAATTCTGTGCCATTAGGAACAAAGTGTGGGCAAGGACTGGTTCTACACCAGTAGATTTTAAGATGTTAAAAAATCCAAATCCTGACAGTTTCAGCTGGATAGGGGTTGACAGAAAAAAGTCTAATAAAACCTGAAGAAGGTTCTGGTCAGTTGGAGAAATGGCAATTGTTCTACTTCATCTCCACTGCCTACAAGAGCATTCCCTTCTCTGCCTCAAGGGGGTAGCTTTTCTGAAATGAAGTAAAGTATTTGGCCACTTTTTCCCCAAAGTACCCCCAATTTCCCAATATGGCCAAGGGCAGCTTGTACGAGCTCAGTGGCCTATTGAGATGAAAGCTCTTTTCATTCTCGCTGAAAATTAAAAATGCTGTTATTCTAGTCTGGGTCCTCTAAGAAACAGATGCCAAGATAAAGTTAAACATGTGAGAATTTTGTTAGGAGAAATATTTGTGTGAAAGGAAGTAAGCAGAGAGCTAGAGAAGGTCAGAGAGCCATCAGACTGTGGTGCAAGTATGACCTTGAGTGAAGGAGAAGCAAGAGAAGACTGGCTCAGAGTCTTAGACTGCTCTGCCGTCTAAGGAAGTTTTGACAAAGTCATTAGGGAGTCCTTGAGCCAACGTGGGCCAATAAGGAAGTCTCTCTGTCCTGCAGGAATGAGTCTGCCTTAGTATCCCCACTGCCTTCAGTCTTTGGCGTGGCCTCAGCACAAATGCTGGGATGGATTTCAAAGTGGAGCATCTGGGATGCTCAGTGATACTCAGTGATTACACTCCCTGTAGGAGGAGGTACTTTAGAAGTGCTTACATGACCTCCACAATCCATCCCTTGTGCCTCAAAGTGTGCTTCTCCATACAGGCTCAGGGAGCAACTGCTCCATGGTTTTGTGGGCCTTTCTTCCTAAGAGAAACTCAGAAGGGGGTTAATGGGATGAGCTACAGACTCTATGGCTGCTGTGGCCCTTGGGCTTGCAATTGGTACTCACCCTCTCCCTCGTCCACTACTCATTCTAAATTCCTCTCATCCCAATCTACAATCTCAGCAGGTGATCATGACTTATCTGGTGGTGTGATCCCGACCATTATACCTGAACCATCTGAAAACTTGATCTTCACATCCTTCTCAATCTAGGGATGTTGCACACATTTGTTCACAGTAACCAGGCAGTGCCAAGAGGTGCTTAAGTAGATCATTTGAGTTCCTCGTGTATCTTCCCTGCCTCCATTGGATAAAAGCAGCCCTCCCTTCTCCTGCTGATCAATATCAATTACCCCACCAGTATTGTGACTCCTCTTTTCATGTCCTGGTTCCTCAGAACAAGATGTCTAAAGTGTCCGGTGGCAGCTGTAATTTGAAGTTCAGCGACACTTTTGTCGTGTCCCCTTTGCAGAGTGTGACACTTTACAGGACTAGAACCTTCAATCCTGCAGAGCCCAGGGTGCACATTGTAGTGATGTATGTGAGGCCACTTCTGCTTCCATCTCTTGGTTCCTGGACCCATGTGTCCTTCCTGTTGGAGATAATGCCATATAAAGTCTCTGATTTAGTAAATGTACTATATTCTGAAGGATGCACCCCATCCTTTCAGAATGTTTCCTCTAAGCTTGCATTTCAGTTGTACCTTCTAAAAGGCTGTCCCAGTGTTGGTTATATGTGATATGTCCAGTGGATCCCACAGTAATGGCCTATTCCTGCATTTCCTTCCATGTAAAAGGACTGCCCTGGTCAGATGCCATACTATAGAGGATTCTATTTCATAAGCCCTGGATAGCAGTGCTGGCTGAGGCTGGGCAAGCAGGAAAGCCAAATCTATACCTCGAAGAGATCTATACCCCTGTGATGATGAATCACTGACCATTCTGTCTTCCCAAAGGTGATAAGGGTCTCTTTATGGATACCATTGAGGCCCTCTGGTTCTCACATTGTGTATTAATTGCTTGTCAGTAACTTTCCATCTCTCATTATCCTTCTTCAGGGCATCAATACAATTTGGCAATAACCAGCCAACATTTCTGTCTTTGAAAGCATTGTTCTCTCCATATTCCAAATGCCTGCACTATCACGCCTGCCCCGGCATTCCCCTCTACCAAGACATTTTCCCAGGTCATTACAAGTGAATCATTTAGCAATTGTACCATCCTTGTGCCAAGATCCATCTCTGCTCCACCTACCAGTCAAGATATCATCCTCTTGGCCAGCTGGATGGAGGGTGAGCCAGTACCAAATCCCATTTTACTGCTCATTTTTCTCAGACCATTCTTGGTGCCATTTGTGTTAGTGTGGGTCCTCTGAGAAGGAGATGCCAAGAGGGATTAAACATGCAAGGACTTTATTAAGGGAAAGAGAGAGAGAAAATAAAGGAGGAGAGAGAGAAAACTGGGAGAGCCCTCAGACCGTTGCTAAAAATAAATCCAGATTTAGGCAAGGAGAGACTTTATTCAAAGGGATAATAACAATAAGCGGAGAATAGCATTAGGGAGAAGGCTCTATCATAAGATCTGCAAGTGTCTCCATGAGTAAGTCAAAAAGGACTTGTCTTTTATAGGGGGAAGTAAACAAGGCTAGAAGGGAAAGAGTGGGGGCGAGTGGGATGAACAGTGGCTTGATGGGACATTGATCAGGGAATATTCTTCCCTGAGGTCAAGGGATTCTTGGGTGTGGCCGTTAAGAAAAGGTTGTTCTGTTTCCCAATGCTCAACTTTAGGCCAAATTTTAGGAGCCTGTGGGAAGGAGAGAAGGCTGACTAACGTTTGGTCAAGTCAAGGTAGTGGGCATTATGTCAAGATTGGTTAGTGAGGACAAGCAGTTCAGCTTATTGTTTATGAGTCAAAGAATAGGATTTGGGGAGTCTGTGCCTGGCTTGGTCATAGGTAAACAAGGGAGGCAACCATGAGTCTGACCTAAGTCATAGGGGAAGGATTACTCTTTGCAGTAAGCTGTTTCCCAGCACACAAAAGTGTGGGGAGTAGATTTCTTAACCGCTGCTGTTTTCCAGAAGCACAGGGCTCAGGTGACATTCAACACTGTCACTGTGATGAAAGTCTGAACCCGGGTGAAGGAGAGAGGAAGAGAGGTAGGATGGAAGCGTCCTAGACTGCATGCAGCCTAAGGAAGATTCAGCAAAGCCATCAGGGAGTCCTTGCGTCCTGGCCCACAGTGGAGTTTCTCCATGTCTTCCAGGAACAAGTCTGCCCTGGTATTCCCACCACACCCCGTTATTGGCAGGAAGAGCCTGTGGGAGGTGTGGCCTCAGTGCACATGTGGAGATGGTTTTAAAAAGGCAGCAGCTGGAGCCCTTGATCAATTGTTTCCTTTAAGAGGAGGTCTGCCAGGTACACACTCACGGCAGCGGAGTTGGGACGTGGACTGCTATTTTATAGGCACAGATTTGCAAGCCTGGCTTTGCTGAACCTTCATTAGAGAGGGCTCACCCTCACTATGGCCAGTTATGGCTGGAAAATGGGAAACTGTGAGCTCCTGGTGGACAGACATGGACTTCCCTCATGTTCACATGGTCTCTTATCAATAGGGTGGGATTTGCCGTGTGCTTCTGCTTGCTCCATAACAATCGAACTCACTAAGATAATATTGGAGAACAATGAATTACCATCGGCATAATATACATTACAAATAAATAATGCTTTGCAGCAGGGGTCATTCAACTACTGCTCATAGATGCACACTTTAAATACCTTAACAATTTTACTTGTCAATAATACCTTAATAAAGCTGAAAAAAGTAAAATAAACATGCAGGAAGCCCAGTGGGACATCTAGTTTACTGTTTTATTAAGAAAAAAAAACAGTGCTGCTCATAGGCTAAATCTGGCCCTCCAGCTATATTTGAAAATAACATTTTATTGGAACACAGCCACAACCATTCATTTATGGATTGTCCATTGTTGCTTTTGCACTGCAATGACAGAATTGAGTAATTGAGATAGCTACCATAAGGCCTGCAAAGCCTAAAATATTTACCGTTTCATCCTTCATAAAAAATATCTGCCTATCCTTGCTTTAGAGCAAAATTAAAAAGAAATATAAGACCCTCTAATATTTCTATCATGCTTTCCCATTTTCAAAGTGTGTTTACATATATTATTTGATTCTCGTGATAATGAAGAACTGCTTTGGTATAACTGAAGACTCTTTCATGAATCTTTAGTGTTTTATCAAATCCCACTTCTCGCTCCAGTTCCTGAGGAGCCCTGCTTGTTTCAAAGGTGCCTCAGGATACAAGTGTAGCATGATGCTTTAGGAAGCTTTGCTGGTGGGTTCTAGTTAGGGTTTATTCTTTATTTTTCCACTAGTTATCCTAATTTTGCTTTCCTCAAAAGCATACCCTGAGACAAAGTTTTTGGGTGTGTAGGGGAGCATAAGTTGATACCCCAAAATTTGTCTCTTTGGCTTAATTATTATATTATTATTATTATTATTATTATTATTATTATTATTATTATTTGAGGATGACTAGCCCTGAGCTAACATCTGCCATGAATCCTTCTCTTTTTGCTGAGGAAGATTGGCTCTGAGCTAACATCTGTGCCCATCTTCCTCTATTTTATATGTGGGATGCCTGCCACAGCATGGCTTGATGAGCAGCATGTAGGTCCGCGCTCAAGACCCAAACCTGTGAACCCTAGGCTGCCAAATTGGAGCACACGAACCTAACTGCTGTGCCCCTGGGCTGGCCCTGGCTTGATTATTTTTAAGAACAAAGGATTCAGGAAGAAACTTTGACTTTTCCCCTAACTTCCTTAAAGAATTTAAGATAGAAGCCTGTTTCAGAAAGGAGCTATCATCATAGATAACTATAGTATAATATGAACCAGGTGTGGCAGACAGGGAAGAAGCTAGCAAGACCCATTTGATCAAAGTCCTCTCCATGTCCCATTGTCTCTGCAAGGCATAGCAAACATTTGTTCACTAAACATTTGCTTTCCCATCTCCATGTGAATTGCCTTTGTCCTTTTGAAGTCCCAAACCATTACCCCAACATTCTCCTTTATTTTTAGCTGAAGATAGTATTTAAGGTAGTGGCTTCAGCCATTTTGAGGAGTACTCAGTTTTCCTGGGTTACTGCCACGTATACATGTTATTAGTCTTGTTTGATTTTCTCCTGTTATTCTGTCTCATGTCAATTTAATTCGTAGACCAGCCAGAAGAACCTAAAGGGTAGAGGACTAGTTTTTCCTGCCCTACAGTTGTAAGTGGTTTATTTGGGAGGTGATCTTGAGAAGCGTTGGCAGCAGGTGGGGAAGTGAGTCTGGAAGATCGCAGAGCCAATAAAAGCTGTGGTAATGAGTGGATACCAGTGTTCTTAATGAGGCTGAGTCCTGCCCCTCTGACAGACTTTAGAAGACACTCAGGACTGTCCCACTGAGGGATAAGGAGCCCGAGATATTTGTTTTCTACATTCTATCCCTCATCAGTCGTGAATGGCTCCTGAGAGCTTTAACTACCCTTCTGGCCTTCTACAGGCAAAAACAGCTTTCTGGCAGAGTGACACTAGCATTTGAGATGGTAAGCCATCGCTCTGTATGGAAACTGTCTATCCAAGCTGCAGCCGACATTTGGGGTGGACCAACAGAAAAAGGATTGCCCTGGCTTTTGGCATTACCACTTAGTTTCCTGAGAATCTCTGCTAACTTCTGAGCATCTCCTTTTAGAAAGAGAAAAACTCATGATGTAGCTTTATATTGCTTGCCTTTTAAAAATATACCTTATTTTTCCAATTGGCATTCTCCTTATAGTCAGCTTCCAACTCCTTTCAAACTTCTTTCTTCAGAGCTCTAGAATTACAGAACCATAGAATTTCAAAGCTAAAAAGGACTTTCGAGTTTTATTATTTTTTCATCAGCAGAAGCAGCTAACTAAAGTTTTATAGCTTGTCCTTTGTCGCAGAAACCCCCATTACAAAAGGAAATTAATTTAAAATTTAAAACACATATGAGTAGAATGTAGTCCACCTTTGAAACAGAACTATAAAGTGACTGCATCATATAGGTAACAGGTGCTGTTTTCTGCCTTGCTCTGGGCTTCGAGCTATAAGTGATTCAAGGCTTTGCTCTGTCTCATCAGAAGGAAAGGGAAAGAGAGAAAGTAGCAAGAAAATTCATCGCCAGTAATATTAACATGAGGCAATGGACATTTGTTGTTCAATACATGTAGAGATTCCTGGGGATTTCCTCACACTGAGACAAGGAATCAGAGGTCCAGTGATGCTTGATGATGGATCAGACATGGTAGTCAGAGCTCATGATTCAGAAGAAAGGAGATCTAAGTTCTGTTCTTCAAGGATGCCCAACTGGTTCCTTTGCCCAGCCTGAAGCGAGCTGAGTGAGTAGGTTGAGGAAAGCACAGATCCTTGCAAAGCCAGATGCCCCACTGGCTTGATTGATCTCCCAAAGGAGAAAAGGGGTGATTTAAATGGGGAATTTTCTTGTCTTAAGTGTGTTCTTGTATCATCAGAGATTTTAGATGCCAAGAGGATTGCTACGGAGTACAGGCTCTGAAGATACGAATTCAATTTTGTCCCATTTAAGAAGCCTGGGATCCATTTACTAGATGAAATCAATGAAAAGGGAGGTGCTTTCAGCTCTCAGGTTTAAAGGAACCAAGGGACAAGGTTCTCAGTACTGTTTTCAGGAGGTTTTTCTTTTAATGTGCATTGAAAAACAGAGTGCTTTTTTTCTCCTGGCTGCAGAAATTGGATCCATGTTCCTTTAGCAAAATGACAAATTATTCCTCGGTCTTTTTCCCTTCCTGAATTATCAAGTACAGTTACATGAGCACAGCCTCTGGATCCCCCAGTGACTAAGAGTTGCCATTTAAAATGGGAAGTAAAGTTACCAAAGACTCACCACATTTGCTTTTAAAATCTAATCTGATACTTATTCTTTTTTTTTTTCCTGAGGAAGATTAGCCCTGAGCTAACATCTGCTGCCAATCTTCCTCTTTTTGCTGAGGAAGACCAGCCTGAGCTAACATCCATGCCCATCTTCCTCTACTTGATATGTGGGACCCCTACAACAGCATGGTTTGCTGAGTGCGTCCGCACCCGGGATCCGAACCGGTGAATCCCGGGCCGCCAAAGTGGAACATGCAAACTTAACTGCTGAGCCACCGGGCCAGCCCTTGATCCTTATTTTTTGTAAATTATGTGAGCATATTGATATTAATAACAGATTGCACTTCTATTACTTACTAAGTGATGATAGACAGATAGATAGATAGACAGATAGACATTTAATTCTCACAAAAACCTGTGGGATATTATTTTGTTCTCAAGTTACTGATGAAAAAACTGTGACCTGGAGCAATTAAGTCATTTGCATGAGGTCACGTGGCAATTTGGTTGAGCAGCTGGGAGGAGAGTCAGGTAGTCTCACATCAGAGTCTGTGTTCTTAACCGCTACGCCTTGCTGCCTTTTGTCTGCTAGAAAACTATAAGGGCAACACACAAGGCTATGTTACATTTCATCAGTATTTATGATCTACCTGTTATCTAGTCAGAGCAGAAATTATCTACATTTATAAATTAGTGCAGTACAATCAAAGTGGCCAACGGGTTTCCATTTGTTTCCCAATTCCAGCAGAGAGGTGGTGGCTGCCTGGAGGGCTGGAGGAGCAGCAGAGAACACAGCAGCCAACCCTGTCAGAGCGCCTACCCACATCCCCCAGCACTCAATGGCTCAGTGCTCACAGACTTCCAACTGCAACGCCTTGCTTAGGTACTTCCTATGGCCTCTAGAGCTGGCAGTTAGTGTGGGCCAGGCAGGCAGAAAGTGCCTTGCCCGTAATACCCCTGGAAACAGTCAAGGACTGGCTGGAGTTGGTGGAAAATACCCTGGCGGAAGGCAACTCTGAGGCATGCTCCATGTGCCCTCGCAGAGGTCCCCAGTGGACCTGAGCCCCACCTGCCCGTGGAGCTAACCTGCTCATTAGTGCACCACACACTGGCTTCCTTCAGTTCCTTATCTTAACTCCCCATTCCCTTATGATGGGATTGACTCCCATATCAATGTCTTGCACTCAAATCTTCCTCTCAGGGTCTGTGTCTGGGGGAACCTAACGTAAGACAAATACCATGCATGAGGTTTAACATGAGCACAGACCACGGAAGTGGCTGCTTGCACACCAGGTGTTTTGCAGCCCTCATTTAAGTGTTGAGAAGAGAAGTCGTAGGTGTGTGGCTGTGCAACATTGTGCTGTCATCGGTAAAGTCAGGGAAGAATAGCTACCTCCCAGGTTTTGGAAAAAATAAACTACATGATTCTCCTGCACAACAACGTCAGATTGTGTTTATGAGTAAAGTTGATAGAAGTTAGATTGATGCATCTGTCCAAGGATTAGCCTACAGAAAATCAGTTCTCCTCAAAAAATGATACAGGAAGGGCTCAGCCAATCCTGGCTGATCCCAGACCTGAATCCACCAGAGACAGTTATTGCCATCATGAGATGCTTAGAACAAAAGAACGTGGATTAAGTTAGAACCTATGTTCCAAGTCAGTCTCAACGTAAAAGTACTTTTCAAAACTTGAGGGATGTAGCTAGCATATTGTTGGCAAAGTACTAAAGTCTCCTGAGTTAGTTCAGGGGAGAAGCAACATACAAAAGGTGTTGAGAAATGGTGGAGGGTGAGGAAGAACTCTGGAAACAAAAAAAAAAGAGAAAGATCTGATTATTTAGCCTCACCAAGGCTCAGTTTGTCTATCTGTAAAACAGAGGTAATGGGACCCTCAAGGTTGTAGCAAAGAATAGATGTTAATGCGGTGCCGGGCACATGGTATTCACACAATGCATGCAAGCTGTATTGTTAATATTATGACTATTTGGCTGAAACTGCATAAACTAGCCTCATGTCATCCACAAGATTATAACATAGTTTACATAATTACATGGGTTTGTTTATACGGACTACTGCAGTCTTTTAATTATGCTCGGGAATGCTAGAACTCAACAATCGGGGCTCGTGGCTCTGAAGTTCCATTAGTTCTGGCTGCACGATTATATTGTATAGTAATCCAGTGTGTTTTTTCCAATAAAAGATTGTGTAAAAAGTCTATTCATTTCTTACTGCTGCGGCAAGACAACATCTTTTGGAGAGGAAGATGTGGGGTTCCGTTTTAAAGGAAGCGATTCCTATTGCTTGGCGGTACAAATTCATCCTCAAGAGCTACTGGAAATCAATTAAATTTGGTCTTCACTGTGGAATCTGAGGAGTGCCTGTGGTTAAAATGGCTGCTTTGGGCAGAGCAAAGAGGTGAATGTTTGTCCTGCTGCTTCCTGGAACTCATTGGCTTAAAATAGTTTTCTTGAAGCAAATAAGATGAAAGAAGCTGAGGAAGAGGATGGAGTTTTGAATGGCCTGCAAAGGCCAATGTGGCCCCTTGTTTTCCAGGACAAGGACAGCTCAACTCATGAGATTACAAAGGGAAAGCTTGACTGCGAGGTTATCTGCCACTGTGCAGAATCCACTGCCTCCTGAGTTTGGTGTCTGCATCGCAGAAGTGTGATCTCTCTCACAGTGTTGCAATTTATGAGAATTTCTTGCATGAAATATTTTAGGATGGCTTTCAGTGGTTTTGTTTTTTAATAACATTTCTATGAGTATACTCATTTTTGTTATATTTAAAAAATCATAGTATAATTATTTTCTCTCTGTTTCTCTCTCCCTGTCTCCCTATGCTCTCTACATGCTCAAACACACACACACACACACACACACAGACACATACCTTTTCATAAAATAGAAACGATTGGAAAAACCGCCCATAATCCCATCACTCTAATGTAATATTTATTTGCCATGTTCACCAGGTCTTTTTCAATGTTAATTTTTAGAAAGTTATAACATAATTTTTGTATACCCTGATTTTCATAGAACATTACATCATAGAAATTTGTTGTGTTCCAAGACAGATTGTATGTTCTTACTTTTGTTAGCAGCATAATATTACACAAAGCAGATGTCACCACTATTTCTGCACCACCTCACTAGTGTTGGACATCTAAGTTTCTCCCAAATTGCTTGTTATTATAACTACTACGGCAATGGGCATCTTCCTCTATTTGACTTTTTCTAAGCTTTGGGCTCTTTTCTTAGGAGAGATCCTATCAGTTGGATGATAAGACAGAATGTATGACTGTTTAGAGGATGGAAATGAAGATGGATCCAGTGAAGGAGACCGAGAAGCAGCAGCCATGATGGGGGGGAGGGGACCTGAGAGTGTGGGACCCCAGAAGCTGAGTTTTGAAGTGTTTCATGGATGAAGTGGTCATTTGTATCAAATGCTGCTGAAAGGGGAATGAAACAAAGGAAGAGAATTGATGACTGGGAATTTCAGGCCCTGCAGCAGGCACTGGGGTGAGCACCCGTGAGCTCAGACAGCCACTGTGCCTGCTCTCCTGGAACAGAATGTCTGGCGGGAGACGCATGACCTTGTAACCATGCAGTGAGTGTTTAATTACAATATGAGACAATTGTGCTGATGAAAACAATATCGTTCTATGAGAATGTATATTAAAAAAAAAAAAGAATCTGACTTAGACTTGGAATGCAAAGAACATGCTAGTCAAAGGAGACAAATCATATACGAAGGCCCTGAGGAGGCAGAGAGGGTGACGCATTAGAGAATGAAGATTGGTGAGCTTGGAGCCAGGCAGAGTGGAGAAGCATACTAGGTGAGACTGAAGGAGTGAGAGGGGGCCAGACAGCACCTGGCTTCACCCAACCTATTAGGCAGTTTGACCTTTACCCTACGGAGAGGCAGGATCACATATGCAGTTTGAAAAACGAACTCTGGCTGCAGCATGGAATGTGAATGGAAGGTATGCTCAGGACACTGTGCTATTTCAGTAGCAATCATAGAAGACTCTGCAGAAGGTTGGTGGGCCCAGAAGTTGCCATATATATCTCCCATGATATCCTCCACAAACACTAAATCTGAGGCCGCTGGTGTTACCGGGAAGCGTGTAAGAACTGCGTGTAGAGTGACTTCTTCATGAAGGAAGTACTACATATGCTCAAAAGATTCTTCATTTCGTCTCAAATCCTGAAGCAACCATCACATCTCTTTACCAGCTATTCGTAGCATGTCGATTTGAAGACAGTCTTTTTTCTATCTTTAAATTTCAATTTAAGTTCCAGAAATTAGGGGATGTAATCTTATGTAAACTTCCTCAGTTATGATCGCTAACTGCAAGGAAATGGCTAGGCTGGAATAACGATGAGGAATGTTGGGGATGTTCTGAAGGAGATTGATAGAGATGCTTGACAACTTTGACTTTTCAGATTTCTTTTCCCTTAATATTTCACTTTATGTTCAGCAAGAGAAAAACTAGCTGAAATATTAGTACTTGAGGTGGAATAATAGTCAGAAATGTTATCTGTTGCAAATAACTCAAATTGACTTAAATGAAGAGGGGAATGCATCGTTGCATAACAGAAAAGTCCATAAGCAGACAGGTGGATTCAGGACAACAGAGAACATCATCCAGACTCAAGTATTCTTGCTCCTTCTCTCAGCTCTGTTCTCGGGTGCTCTTGTCATGTGGTGTCCCTTAGAAATGATAAACTTGTGTCATACCAGTTCAACAACACCAGCAGAAAGAGGACCTCTTCCCAACAATTATACCTGAAATCCCAGAATGACCCACATTCCCCCAGCTCAGGTTACAAACCCATTCATAAGCCAATCCCTGAGGCCAGAGGTAGGTGAAGGACTCCTACGCTGGGTCAAGTACCCAGGAGACAGGAGTGGTATACATTCCAGCAAAACCACAGGGCCTGTGATTGGAAGGAAGTGTTTCCCAAAGGAAAACAGACTGATGCTGGACCTACAAAAAAGATGCTTGTCCATTGCAGGAGATAATAAGCCTCTACCTCAGTAATTTCTACAGAGTCTTAGATGATTTATAATCAGTAACCATGTGTTTGGAAGCTGTTCTATGTGCCCCTCCTATTCTCTTATTTTAAAGAAATTCATTCATTCATTAATTCATTCATTTATTCATGACTTTTTCTCCAGAAAGGATTGCAAAGAGCTTGCAAAGGTAATTCCACATGCAAAGTAGTATGAATTAAAGATGAGGCAAAAGAAGAAAGATAAACAAAGATGAGGGAGAAAAAAGAGGCCCGACGATACACAAATATCCTAGGCAGGCTACAAATTTGGCTGTGGCTCTTGGGAGGTGTAAGAGGGAAGATTTGTCAGTTACTCCATTCACAGGGATCAAAGTTTTAAAATGATCCCTTTATTCTTCACCATTCCTGGAAACCAGATGAGCCAGGAATTTTTCTTGAGCAAGATGCGGTGACCAGCCTCAGGAGCAAACTGCAGGGAGAGCAGCAGTACGTTTCATCGGGCTCCTTTACATAATAACTTTTGGTGCAACTATGCTCCTTCTCCGGCATAATTCATCCAAAGCAATTCTGGAGGCACCAAGTTTTTGAAAGAATTATATATATATTTTAGATGATAGAGTTGCACTGAAGGAGAATTCCACGATTGTCCTTGAGATGATGAAGGCTGGAGTATACAAGTTTCATGCTACGGAAAATAATGATGATGATGATGACAGCAGTGGTAGCGGCAATAGTAACAATACAATTATGTTCACAGTGATCATTTAGTGAGCCTTGTGCCGGTGCTGAGTGTTGACATACGAGGATTATCTCACTGATTCCTCAGAAAGATGCCATGACGTCATAGTGCTATTATTACAATGAGGTTTCACTTTATGCGAATTTGAGATAGAAAGGTATAAAGACTATATGCACAAATTTTGAATTGCTGTGAATCCCACCTTACATGCTCCCCTGTGTGAAAATTAGTTCTGAATTATGCAAATTTTGAATCGTGAGAAATCTTCAGGAACGCATCCCTCGTATAAAATGCTACAGTCCGATGGTCTCGTATCACAGCTGTGGACACTTAGGTTTAATGAGCTCCAATAACTGTCCAATTAATGAAATGCTGTGCTGAGAATTGAATCCGGCATTCCAGAGTTGCCCCACTGAGGGTTTTGTGTGTTTGGGGAGACTGTTGGCCAAATTCCCTTTTAAAACCTGGAGCAGCCTAACATTCACTACATAGGAATAATTGTTTTTAACTGGACTACTAAGTCATTTGCATTGAAACGTGTGTGTTGTTTTCTCAGAAATGTACATTTCCCACGTGGCGACAAATGGAACATATAACGACTACTGCATTCCCATAAAAACCTCTGTCCAAAATTGTGCTCCCTTGCTTTTCAAAATTTTCTCCAAAGGGCAGAGAAGGCCCACCAATGAACCCCCCTCAGAGGAGAGGAAGGACGATCGGATGTCTGCTGCCAATCATCTCTGCCCGATGGAAGATGATGAAAAGAAGCTAAAACACCTCCCCCTCTGGAGTCGTCACTGAAGGGAAAGCAAAAGCCTTTGTGTCTACTTCAGAATAGATGGAAGGTCGACATCTCTGGAGACTTTGAGTAAAAGGAAAAAAATCTTAGCAGGAAAGAGCTGAAACCAGTGAGCACAGTTTGGATGGCAGAGAAGAGGCTGTAAAGTCAAACTTTGATCGTTGTTGGTCTCGCAGACTAGTGTTTCTGCCTCACTGCTTATCTTAGAGAACCAAAATCAGGCCCAAGCCGAAGAAGGGCTGACCACCGATTTAGGCAAGGGCTTAAAGCTACGTCCTTATACTCTGCTGATCAGCGAGTGGAATATTTGTTTAGAGTCACAACCCTAGCTGATGTGTTTACTTTTTAGCAACTTCTCCGCAAAAATCACCAAAACCCCAAAAAGGACATTCATTCTTTCAGTGGCCACATTAGCTGAAACAGCATTTCTCAGCTCGCAGAGAGAGCCTAACAGAAGGGGACAAGAGATGTCAGTTAGGCAGGAGGGCCAGTACATGGAGGTTTGATGTGGGTGTCGTGTCTTTTGCGTGCCTGCATGACCAGCTCAGTCACTTTGACCCAATATAGTTCTGCTGCTAAAGCCGCTCTTGTTCCAGCAAGTTTGCTGCTATGCAGCATGAGAACAAATTGGAGGTGATGGAAGAGATGAGAAATAATCATACCCTTGACATTCCAGCTTTTGTCTGACTTTTCTTGGTCATTTATTTGGCTGAGCACTTCGTGGCTGGTCAAGAGTAAAATTATGTTCCGTTTTCTTCTCATCCATCTTCAGGAACATCTGAAAGAAAGCCTTAGTCTTTGCTTTGTTCAAGAAGTGACTTTGCCATCCTGATGGTTTCTGGCCTTGCAAGGCAATTACTTAGATGAAGTCTGCTCGAAGTTTGAATAGAAAAGGATAGGGGAATTGATTAATTGGTCCAGGAGTATCTCTGCAGCCAAATAAATGTTATGGTCATTGAAAAGCAAAAGGCTTGAACCCAGTTTCTCATTCCTTTTGGATCCTTGCCCAATAAACTGCTTTAATTAATGGCTGATCTCCATTTTACAAATCTTTTCATGTCTTTGAAATATCCTAAGTCCAACTGCTGAGTTTTAGGTTCAAAATAGAACCATATCTTGGTTCTCCCATGGTTAATGTTTGACATTGAACAGGTTACTTTCACAGCCAGCTGCAAAATGCTTGCCACCGTTGTCATCGTTTTTAATACAACACCTGGCATATAACAGCTGCTCAATAAATGGTAGTAGTTATTATATCTACTATCATTTTACTTATAAAGTGTGACTGACTGAAGATACAGTAAAAATTCCCAAGTGGCCTTAGGTAATACTCAGTCTTTTAATGAGGAGGAATTTCTCTGGTTATTATATGACCTCCCATGCCAGGAATTTAGAATCCCTGGAATTGACTCTTTCCTAACACCCATAAAGAGCAGGCATAGAAATGCAAATCTGTTTTGCTGGTTTACCTAGTACTATACTTGCTTTCCTGCTCCTAGAAATTTCTGGATCAATTTAAGAACCTTGCACATAATCATACAAGCAGGAAAACTGAGTAGAATTCCAGTAGTCTCTGGAATTCCCTGATCATTAGACTCAACCCTTTTCAAGATTACAACATTCTTCTTTCTCCATGGTGACTCCCCTAGGGAAAAATGGTGGTTGAGATGCTGCCATCTGTTGGTTTTGTTTAAACTTGGAGATAATGGATTGGGTCCTCAGCACCACAATCCAGAGTATCCATGTTGCCAAAACCTAGTGATGGATACTGACAAAAACGATAAATAATCTATCATATGATAAGGTCTGTCTGCAATTGTGTCATTTGTGTGACCTGTCCAACTGAGAAGAAGTTTAGGGATGGGAGAGAGGAGACTAATAAGTGGCCCTATTTTCTAATGGGTCACATGACCTTGGGTGTACTTCTGCTCTTATGGAGACTGTTTTTGTATCTCAAAGTGGAGATAATGATGGTAACTTCTAGCCCTGACCCGTCACCACGACCCTGAAATAATCATAAATGCTTTACTCTCTTCCAAAACTGCTTGCATGATTCTAGCCCTTGGTGTCTTTCTTGGTAGTTTTTCAGATTCAAATGGACTGTCCATGACATTTTTCAAATGGGTTTTTCAAGTGTCTCTATGATTACCAAATAATGCATGTTGAGTTGAATTGGAATGAAATAATATGATTCATCAGGACTCAGCTTTCTCTAACATATTTTCTTTGATCTACTTCAATCATTTCTTGAAAGTCGTTTTTAACCCATGAGCATTTCTTCCTCTTTCTGGCATCCTTTCTCCATTAAGTGCTGAAAAATATTTTTGTGCCACAATAAAAGATAGTGCTCCTTGTGATGGTAATTTCTGTTCATTTATTTAACTTTTCCAATTAATTGTTAGCTCCCAGGGAGTATTTTATAGATACCATTAGGTGGTCCTGGCTAGGTATACAGAAGGCTAAACACTTTTATGACATAAGATGTCTTTGGGATCTTTATTTAACGGCGCTTTATTTCTGTTTCTTTTTTTCTCTTTTATTCTTTTCTTCTCAGCTTCAGGTAAAGTAATGAAATTTTATATTTTCATGCTATTTATTTTGTATCTCTTCCCTAAAGCCAGCTTGAAGACGCTCAATGATAATTCTTTTGAAAGCTCGCAGTCTTTAGAATCGAGCAGACTTGGTGTGAAATCCTGGCTCTGCCATTTTCGTCCTTTGAAATATTGATCAAGTGACTCAACCTCTCAGGACCTAATAATTCCTTCATCTACGAGCTGTTCTCAAAAATAAATAAAGCACCAGACAGAAAATGCACCGCCATCTTGTAAGTGATCAACTGATGTTAGTTTCTTGAGAAACTTTCCTTGGGAAAAGTTGAAGGTATTTGACTGAATTGATATCTGTAGCTTTTGAGGGGTTGATTAGAACGTGAAGATTAAATGATTGCATTTTTTAGGATCAGCATTTCTTACCCTCTAATTTTATTTTAGGAAGAATTTGTTTTAGTTTTTAAAGAAAAGGCTCTTCAGAAAGCTCATATATCTTTAGCAGTGATTCTGAAAACTTAGTAATGAATTTCTCTCAAAATATAAATGTGTTTAAAATTTGAAAAGAAGGGGAAAGTAGTTGGCAATGATGTGTTTAGAGATTTGATCAAAACCTCAAATATTCTGAAACCTAATGCAATCCATACCTAGATTATTTTTAGCTCTGAAAGGTCCAGTTATTTAATCTTTTAATCAAACTCTCGAAGTTTCCATTTCTAAATAAATGAAATGATAATAAATAATGAGCCAAAAAATAAAGTACACCCATTTAAGGGAAAAAATGGAAATTTGATGGAAAATGAATGTCAGTTTGAATAAAATGAAAATCCCATTTGTCTCCTTCGATTTTCAGTTCCAAGTAAATGAAGGACTGAAGTAGGAGGCAGCGTTAAGTGCCTTTGGTCAAGTTCTTCAGTGTAGAGTTCTTTATCCACCACAAGTAGATTATATTTGTTCAGGCATTAAGGGAGGCCTGGGTAATTTAGAGTCTGTTAACCTGCCCACGAATGCCTATGCTGGCATAGACTCTCCTCCCAAGGACTGTCCTATTTGATTTCACGCTGCCATTATTTCTTCCTTACATGGTCTGAGAAAATGTAATCTGGATAATGTGTGGAGTAATTGATTAATGTGTGTGGCTGATTGAGTAAGCTAGCAGGTAACCATGGAAAAGCATAGTGTGTGTCAGGCCCAGGGTCATGTAAGGCATAAGCTCTGTTCTGAAGAAAATTGCAGTGTTGCAGGGTGACAAGTACCATTTTAATAGGGAGTGCGCAGCAAATTACGGAAATTAAATAATGCCTGTTACAAGATCATGGAGAAGCCCGGGGCAATGGGGAGAGCACAGACTGGCAATCACAAGATTTGGATTTTAATCCGGATTCTATCACTAATTGACTCTATAGTTTGGATGCATTATCTTCCTTTTTGCTCCTCTGTCACCGGGTCATGAAAATGGATAGCTAGAGGAAAAAAAGACCAGGCAATCTCTAAGATTTTTCCAATTGTTTTCTATCTGACTCTCTATCTATCATCTATATTTTATTTTCTTGATAGAAAGAATTCTGGAGTAGTCCAGGAGAGTCAGTGAAAGTGGGATTGAAACTCCACAAAAAAAAGATTGACAGGAAGGGGAAATCGTGCAGGTGTGTCTTCTTAAGTTGTCGGTTTTGATCCCAGCAACAGCAAACAATCACTGCCCTCACACACGGTAGGAACGAATTGAAACTAATGAAGTTATGCTCCACTTACAAAACACAGTACACTGCATTCCATTTCATTCCAAATCACTAATGAATTCACTGAACTCACTCCCTAATCCATGTACTTAGCAGGATACAAGACCCTAGATGGAGATATAACGTTGCCTGCAGTATCGGCCTCTCAAGATTCTCAATTTTTCTGAGTCAAACAGAAATTTATCCATAGGGTCACGTGTTAGTTTTTTTTTATTACCTTTTTATTGAAATGTAACAAACATACTGAAAAGGGCACAGATCATAAGTGTATACTTAATGAGTTTTCATGAAGTGTGCACATCCATGCATCCACAGATAAAATATAAAGACAGTACCACCTAGATAAAACATAAGACATTACCAGCGCCCTAAAGCTCCCTCAGGTCCCTCCCAGTCACTGACCTCCACCTGCTATCCTGACTTCCAACATCAGAGATTAGTTCTGTTTGGGAAGTTTATTTGAACAGAATCATATAGCGTGTACCCTCTGTATCTGTCATCTTTATCCATTATTATGTTCGTGAAATTCATTCATGTTTCTCCATATAGAAATAGCCTGTGTGGGCATATGTACAGGTGTCCATTAGCTGTATGCCTTGAAATGGAATTGATGTGTCATAGGGTTCAGCCTTTGTAGCTACTGACCACCAAGCAGTCTTCCAAAGACACATGTTAATGCATAGATGGAGCACCTATAAATTTCATATGCCGCTGATGGGAGGTAAACTAGTTGCTCCATGTATGCGCTAACACTTGTCTTTTTCATTTTAGCTGCTCAAGTGGGTGTATAGTAGTATTGCATTGTGATGCTAATTTGCATTTCTCTGGTGATTAAAGAAGTGGAGTAATTTTTTGTATGTGTATCCCTCTTTCGGAATCTTCTGTTCTGAACTGTCTAGATGTATCTTTTACAGATCACCCCCATCAGGTTAGCTATGTTTTCCTAATTGGTTTGTAAGAATTTTTGATATATTCTCCCTTGTCGGAAAAATGCATTGCAAATATCTTCTCTCACTCCGTCACTTACCTTTTTATGCTTTTAATGGTGTCTTTTGAGGAATGGAAGTTCTTAGTTTTAACGTAATCTGATTAATATTTTTTCCTTTACAGTTAGCACTGTTACGTCCAACTTAAAAATTCTTCTCCAGCCCAAGATTATGTTATATTCTCTCATGTTTAAATTTTAATCCATCTGGGATTGATTTTTGTATATCATGTAAGATAAGGGTCAGATTAATTTTTTCATGTTTTTCCAATTGACTTATTAATTGAAAAGACAGTTCTTTCCCAACTACATTGAAGTTTCACTTTTTCACAAATTGATCTCTTCCTAGATTCTTATTCCAGTCTATCTGTGCCAGTGGTATACTGTATTAATTACTGGAGCTTTATAATAAACAGTGGTACCTCTCACATAGGTTGCTATTGGAATATAGTGAAATAATTTAAGCAAAAAGCCTGGCAGGTTGAGCTTTTGGCTCAATTACTGCAAGCTGTTAGATATAAGTACTACAGGTCATTTGACACCTAACAGTTTTAGGCTCCTTTGCCCAACTGTTAACCATATTGCTTTCTCTAAAACATTTCTGATGTTATAGGGTCAATAAAGAAATAAAATGCTCTTAGGTCATGAAAAGTTTGCAAGATTGCACTCATTCTAAGACTGGGTCAGTTCTGTGGGAAAAAAAAACAAAACAAAGAAAAGCTGCCTACAGAGTACTATAACCTCCCTCTCTTTGCTTCTTGCCCTTCAAGTCTGTAAGGAGAGAGCAAGGTGCTTTTTTGTTTGACTTTTCCTATCTCCTTAGATATCAGTGAATCCTTGTCTCATTCCAGTCCTATTTCCTTCAGTACAGGACTAAGACATTTTGGCTTTTAATTTCCTCCCTACTTAAATGGCAGACGTAAGAATTCCCATCAAGAGCAGAGCCTGAGGGTTCCCTGGGGCTGATGTCTCCAGTAACCTAACTTTTCTTAGCATCAAACGCCTTCATCTTTCAATCTTTACTCAACTGGACAGTGTTAATGCATAAGATTAATGAGTAAAGCAGATCTGGAGTTTAGCACATCAGAGTTAAATTGTTTCTTAACTGTTACCAATTCCAAGTTTATCATAAGTTCAGACCTATAATGGGTATGGGGTGAGGGGGAGGCACCATGTATGTAGTATGTACAAGTCCATATATATCTACATGTATATTTATGGAATATATATGTGTGTATTAAGGAGATATATATATATATCTTTGCTGATAGATTGATTTCTATTAATTTGAAAATCAATTGCAATGATGTCTTGTTCACACTCTCTTTCTCTGTTCAACTCCATTCAGAAAGGTCTAGTCCACTCATGTTTTCTGAGCATTTCTGAATCTGCAGAGGTATAGCAAAGAACAACATCCAAATCACCACCACCCTCACTCTTTGCCAAACTTTTTAAAAAAAATCATTGATTTCTTCCAACTTCGATGCCTCTTTCTATATACACATAAAAAGGAAATATACGGACTATGTAGAGAATGTCTTTAGTGAAAAGAAAAATAATAACCCAAGTGGAGTTTTCTTTAGGAGACCACTTCCTTTGTCTAGCCAACACAAGGTCTGTTGTAATCTTAACTCATTTTTGCCTGAGTCATGAATGAACTTGACCAACTATCAAGAGCTTTAGATACAACATTAATGCACGATAATTAAGGTTTTGTTTTACCAATCTACGTAAGGTAAGAGGCTGCAAACTAACCTTGCTAATGACCAGCCTGTGCCAAGGTTGAGAGAGTAAGCAGATGTGCTCTGTTTTAAAAAGACAGCTTTATTGAGATATAATTCATATACCATACAGTTCACCTATTTAAAGTATACAACCCAATGGTTTTTAGTATATTCATGGATATGAGCAAATGTCACCACAGTCAATTTTAGAACATTTTCATCACCACAAAAGGAAACCCTGTACACTTTAGATATCGTCATCAGTCCCCATACCCCACCCCAACTCTAGGCAACAACTTACCTTTCTGATTGTAGCTTTCTCAATTCTAGGCTTTCATATAAACGGAATCATGTAATATATGGACTTTTGTGATGGGCTTCTTTCACTTACCTTAATGTTTTGAAGTTTCATCCAAGTTGTAGCATACATCAGTACTTCATTCCACTTGATTGTTAAATAACATTTCAGTGTATTAATATTCCACATTTTGTTTACCATTCATCCTTTGATATGTATTTGGGTTGTTTCCACCTTTGGCTATTATGAATAATGCTGTAAACATTTGTGTACAAGCTTTTGTGTGGACAAATGTTTTCATTTCTCTTGGGTATATGTCTAAGAGTGGAATTGCTGGGTCATGTGGTCACTCTATGTTTGATCATTTGAGGAATTGCCAGACTGTTTTCCAAAGCTGCTGCACTATTTTACATTCCAAGAAGGGTTACTCTTAAAAAGATCTCAGAAAGCATTTTTCTTTCCAAACCTACAAAAATGTATAACCTATAATGTAGCTGAAATACATTCTGAACCTTAGAATCAACCAATCACTGTTTAAATATTGTGTTTATGAGGAAAGATAAACTGAGAGCCAAAGTGCTCACACACACACTTCTGGAATACAACCTGTCTTTAACTGGGGACTCCCTGTATGTGAGTGACACACTTATACAGAAACAGCATCTGAGGAAGGCATTCATGGCGGAAATTAGATTAGAATGTTCCAGAACGAATGGATTTTAAGACATGAACTCCCCATTTCATATGGGCCTTAGGGGGAAAAGCTAACATCTTTTTCAGAGAAATCAACTTTCAAGATGAACTGGGGAAACTTTGGGAAAAATGTTAGCCCCATGCTACAATTCCACATAAGCTCAACATTTTTGGACAATGCTTTAGAAGCATTATTTCTTTTGTGTGTAAAGGAAGTAATTAAATTTCAAAAGTGTGCAGTGGAAAGAGGGTCTGATACTGAACATTTCCAGCAGGCGGGAGCATTACAGCTCAAATTGAGGCTACAACCCTTTCAAGAATCTATGCTCATTATGTTTGACTGGGGTGAGGGTAGTGTCTTACTTTTTCAAAGCATGAAAAAAAGAAAGGTTTGAGATCAAAGGTATTTGCATTGTGCTTTTTTCTCTTTCTGTACTTTTTTTTTAAATCACAATAATTTGTTCTTGGATATTTCTATGTCCTACAAGAAGATAAATCAATTATTCTCTTTTCTCTTATAAATCACCATCTTATGTGATAAGAAAATTGGTTCCCCTCCTGTTTCATGTTTGGGTTAGAGATGTGAATGTAGTAAATTATTCTAGTCCTTTTTTTCCTTTTGTGTGAAGAGCAAATTATGCTCCCGATAAACGTCTCTTCACTATTACTTAAGGCTGATTAGAAGTGAAATGCTGCAGAGTGATTTATTCTCATTGCTATATTAAGTATAATTTCACTGTTCTCTAAAGCAATTGTTTCTGTCATTTCTTCAAGAAGCAAGTTGAGAAATGATGCAGAAATGATGTGGAAAAGATGGAAGCCTTTTCAGATATCAAAATTTGAATTTCTTCTACCTATCTTCTGAAAAAATTAGTTTTAAAGGATACATTTTATCATCCTCTAAAACCTTTAAGTCATCCCATGCAGAAATCTGCATTTTCAGACAATGTTGTGCTAAGACTAACCTTTTTTTTTTTTTTTTTTTTAAGACGCTTAAATCCTGTGGTGCTGTGTGTAGGGTCCCAGCGGGGAAAAGGAGTTGATACTGACTTGTCCTCATGTTGCCCAGAGTCAGCAGGGAGATTTTAGTGCCTGGCATACGAAAACAGCCTGGCCTCCTTGCAAACTTCCCAGGGTCCATGGCATGACACACTCATAAACCAGAGGGCAGACTCTGGGTGGTATGGAGAAAATCAGACATTTTCACCTATTTTTTTAATAATGCATACCTTATGAAAGAGGCCCTACTTAGTAAAGAGCCCTTTTATTCCCATGTGATATTTCTTTTAAAAAGTTTTTTAAAATTAATTTATGTACTCAATAAGTTAAATTGCTTAAGCAGGAAAAAAAGAAAGGACAATGAAGATGAACATACCCTCACCCCATCTCCCATGCACACTTACCCTATGCTCCGTATTTTTAAGCAGTGCCTGAAGCATATCAAACCATAGGGGTCCTAGCTTTAAAAGAGTTTATCTTTCATTACATCTTTGGGGACTTTTATAAAATTATAAGGTGGTGGTAATAATTGCTATAATTTGTTTAACTTATAATGTGAGTAAACTCTACGTGTATAACCTTATTTAATCGTCGAAACAGCCTTAAAATATAAATATTTCCCCAAATATCTAGATTATGAAACAGATGATCAGGGAGGTTAGAGAACTTATGCAATGAAACACAGCAGTGAACTGCACTGGATCCTGGGTGGTCTAACCTGAAATGCATTATCTCAAGGATTCTGATAGACTCTTATTTGACAAGGAGCTAGCAAAGAAACAAATAATCCAGTTCCTTTATTCTATCAGCAAGCCCAGAGATATTTATATCCAGAGATCGAGTCCAGAGATGGCAAGGTTACACAGCTAGTGAGGGCCAGAATTCAGACCGTTCAGAGCCAAGCTTTCCAATCTGGAGACCCATGCCCTTCCCACCCCCAAATCACTCCTTTGTCTTTATCCTTTGCATAGAGATACTCGATGTTGACTCTCTCATTTTAAAGTTATAATTAGTATGGAGAAAACCATGCCAAAACTTTGGGGGCCTTGGGCCTTTTCTTGTTGAGCAATCAACTCTCATTTTGAAAAACTCTCTTTGGGTTTAATCAGTGGGAAGACCGTAAGTTGATTTCAAGGACTGCTTGGTAAAGTTCTGGGAAAAGTTGAGCCAGCTCATTCCCAGCATGTGCACCCAAGTCTGATGATTACTTTCTTCAGGAATCAGACAGACTGCAGCCTCTTCACCCAGATTCTGTAATGAAGCAAAAGGAGTCAGAGCTGAGTGGGTACGGTTGTTCAAGCTAGAGCTTTCTCAGAAAGTGGTGTGGACATGGAAATCTTAGTTTGAAATAAAAGGTTGCTTTTAATTCCCCTGCAGCCTTCAGACTTCTTAGTACCAGGGCATTTCACCTTCATTAGGGTCATCCTGGCTTTCACATTTAAGGGGCAGCGGAAGGGTTAACAATGTGTCAATCAGGACTCTTTCAGTTGCAAGTGACAGAAAACATAACTTACACTGGTTTGTACAAGAAGAGAAATTTGAGGGCCCATTTAGGCGACACCTTCAAGGACAGGGCTCTTTATAAAGCATGCCTTGACAAGTGGCTCCTACTGTGACACTAGAGTTGATTTCTTTCTGCCTTTTGCCTTTGCCTTCTACAGTGTTAGCTCCATTCTCAGATGAATTCTGCCCTTTTAAGAGCTCAAATTCAAATACAATGGAAAAAAGGAGTATGCTTCTGGGGCTGGCCCCGCAGCCCAGTGGTTAAGTTCATATGCCCTGCTTTAGCGGCTTGGGGTTTGCCGGTTCGGATCCCAGGCGCAGACCTATGTATTGCTTACCAAGCCAAGCTGTGGCAGGCTGTGGCAGGCATCCCGCATATAAAATAGAGGAAGATGGGCACAGATGTTAGCTCAGGGCTAATCTTCCTCAAAAATATTAATTAAATAAAAATAAAATAAATTTAAAAACTTTTAAAGTACAGATAAGAAAATATATATATTAAAAAGAAAAAAAAAGGAGTATTCTTCCCCAATAGCTCAAACAGTTCCACTCCTCAAGTTTAGTCTCCCTGTTACACGTGTTCATAATCTGAACCGATCCTATAGCCAAGTTTCACCTGTTGGAAGACGGATGGTGAAACATAGTGAGAAAAAAGGACATTTACTGAAAGGCAATTAGACTCCTGGACTGGAGTTAACTGATCTAGTTTTACTGTTGTGCGGCCTTGGCAAGCTAACTTACCTTTCTAGGCCTAAACTTTGCTCCTTGTGAAATGTGGGACTAAAGCACATCTAAGGGATGTTCCAGTTCTCATATGTGATAATTTTTGACTTGTGGAGTGTTCTGTCATTTGAAAGTCAAAGAAATCCAATTTTATCATCCACAAAATAATCTAAGGAAGGTTTTAGGTAGAAGTTGTATATTTTACCCATGGGACCACGGGACCTGGAGAAGGGAAGGGGAGGGAGGCAGCTCAACCATACCCAAAGGGACTTCAAATTAGAGAGCTATCTAGTCAAGTGAAATTAGATTCTTAACAGAATGTTGATGAATGAATTCTGGACAGCTTAAAAATAATAAATGTTCACTTAAAAAAATCAGAAGCCAGTATACTAGTGACCATGATTAAAATTGATATTGTACTGTGACACATTGTCATAAAGGGTTGGGTCTCCAAAATACTGGGACTTAGTATCAACATAAAGTTTCCTTCAGTGATCTGAACAGCCATTATTCAGCAAGATTGAACTCATCCCCTACCTCTTCTGAGAAAAAAAAAAATTCCTCTTTGCAACTTTTAATTGAATTGTGTTCCACATCTTGTCACTATTGGCACTGCCTCCACTACGTAGTTTAGTCCTTTACAACAGGAAGTCTTTCTCTTCTCCTTTTTGTGGCTGTGTTTTATATGCCTGTAGGCATAGCCATTCTTGACCTCACAGCATCATCGCCACAGTCGATTATTCCTTCTATCTAAAAAATTCTCTTCTTTTAACCCCCTTGTTCTCCTTATTGTCTTCACCTCTCTGCATGTTGCAGTCCCTTTTCCATTATCCTCTTCATCTGCTTATCCCTTAGATGTTGCTGTTCCACAGGCTGCTGCCCCAGGCCTGCTTCTCATCTCAGTTTTCACACTGTCCGTCAATAGCTACACCTAATCCTACGTTTTTAATTATTATTCTTTTTCTGGGGTCTCTTAAAGCTATGTTTCTGACTCTAGTCAAATCTTTTCCCCAAATTCTAGATGCATTTATTTACCGAATTTCTCTACTTAGATCTTTTGTCACTACTTCAAACTCCAAATATCCAAAATTAAATTACTGAATTCTCCCCATCTCTTCTTAACCACACCAACTTGGTTATCTTCATCCAGGCTTTCCTATCTAAGTAAATGCCGTCACCATCCAGTTGTCCAAGCCAAAAACCCAGAAGTCATTCTTATTGCCTCTCCGTCTGCTACGTTCAATCAATCACCCAGTTCTGTGAACTCTACCTCTTTCATTTCTCTTAAAGTTGTACATGTTTACATTCCTACCACCAATAGATTAATTCCAAACCACCCTCTTCTCTCAACTGTAGCTCTTTAGGAAGCCACCGACTGTTATCATTGCTCCCTATTATCATTCCTTCCCATTCCCCATTCCCTCAAGTACTCTCTGTCCTGTTCCCAGAAAGAGCTTTTACAAATGCTTCAAGGAAAGTGGACTCTTTCTTGCCGGTGCTTAAAAATGATCAGTGACTGCCCATTGCTGTTAGTATTAAAAATTACATTCTTAAAATACTCTTGCTTGGTTTATCCCCATCCAGCTCTCTTGAGTCACTCACTGCACTTTTGTTCTCTCACTCCCAGCTCCAGTCATCCCGTGTGTGGGAACCATTTTATAAAAAATGGAAATGCCAAAACAAGCCAGCCCCCAGTTTAAACACACCGAAGGGGTTGAGGAAATATTTTGCATTTTTAATCAAAGTTAATAGCACATTTAAAATCATATTTTACTCAAATTTTATTAAAATGTAGCGTTTTAAGGGCTATTTCCCCCAAGCCATGATATTAAGGCAAGTTTCCCTTCTTGACTTGGCAGTGATTCCCAAAATTTAAAGTGTGAAAGAATCAACCAGGAGGTTCCTAAAAAATAAAATTTAAAAATAAAATCTCCAGTACCCAGCCCTACAAATTCTCTTTCAATAGTTCTTAGGGAGGGTCTAGGATTCTGCATTCTAATGAGCTCCCAGAGACTGATGCAGGAGGTGCCAAGCCACAGTGTGAGACAGTTTCCAGGGGACCAATGTTGTCCTGCTGCATCCAGGTCGGTGGCAACTTCCTGACTGCTCTGGGGGGTCACTGAAGAAAACCATGTGCTTTAAGGTTCTTTTTATCTAACCCTTCCATGTATGTTTTAACCAGTTTTCCTGAATAAGAAGTAAATTCCTTACAAGCCTAGCTCAGCTCTTGTCTCTTGTCCCAGGGTGGTATGCAGTGACCATGGTCTCTTGCCCATAGGCTCATATGCTCCCCTTATTCTCTTTCCTCAGGATGAGGGTGTTTTTATAAAATGCATATATATATATGTATATATATAATTTTTAATATATTTAATTTTCTAAGCACACTCTCAACATTTTTTTGAAATAGGCTTTCCTTCTGTTTTTCTCCCTTTTTCTTCCTCTCAGTCACTCATTTAGCAAATATTTAACAAGTGCCTCTGTGCTCCCAGCTCTGGGATGGGCATAGGTAGATCTAATAATGAGCAAGTCAAACTCGGTTCCAGCCCCCGCAAAGATTCTGGTCCATTGGCAGAGGAAACCAAGAAATAAGGGCATTGTACACCACATTCTTTAACTACAGTTATGGAAGTCCTGTGAAAAAAATACACAGTGCGCCATAACAGCAAATACCATGGGGGTCATGTACACACAAACACACCCAGACCCTGTTAGATTTTCCTTCTTCTTCAGCTTCTCTAGCCTTGTAGGGAAAAAAGAATCTCTTTAACCTGAACATAGGATGATGTTAGATTTGGCAGTTGATCAAGAATATTGTTAGCTGCATGGGGTTGCCCTGGGTTCTGGGATATCCTCCAGTGTTTAGGGAGAAGTTGAAGATGATGATATTTTTCTCAAATTTTATTTAAAAGTAATAGTATACAATAGAACCACTTTTCTGTTATAAGATCCTATAAGAGAAAGGAAATATATTAAACCTTTGCTGGGTATGTCTGCTGTTTCCTCAGCCTAGAAATGAGCCTTTGGTATCTGCTGTGGCATCTATCTCTCTATACTCTGCAGTCAGAAAAATGACTCAAAAGAGATCGAGCGCACACGTTACACCTTTAGGAGCACTGTGGGTGGCTGTCGTGCTTTAGCCCTTTTGGGTACGTCAATTTTCAGGCTTCATGATTCATGGTGAGCTCTCCTGGAGCTGACCCTCCACCCCACAATGCCCTTGAAAAAAAAAAGTCTATTTTTCAGGTAAGTGACTTAGGAATGTTTGAACCTTTGCAATCATACAATAATAATGATGATGGTGATGATGATAGGGAAAATGTGATCTATCTTGCCTGAGTACTTCTTTTCATCGACATTTTTACTTTGCCTCCCACACAGCTGTGTTCCCTGCTGAACAGTGTGGTTCCCGCCAGGGCTGCAGAGAGAGGGTACACCAGCCCCTGTGCTTGTGGCCTTGCCCAGAGCAATGGCTCTTTCTTGTCAGCTAGCTGGCTGCCAAGCTCAATGAGAGAGTGTGCTCATTTCCAAAGACAATGCCTTGCTGGGGCTGGAATCAAAGCTGTCAGTAGTAAAGGACTCTTTCTTCTTTCTTTTCTCCCTTCTTGTACATTCACTGGGGATTCACTCATGACCAACAACAGACAGACGTCCTGTAACAGTCTGTAAAACTCATAAAAGATGGTTTTCAGGTCTTCACTGTCTAGAAATGGCATGCATTATTGATTTCAATATTGGCTTTAGGACTGGAGATTAGTTACAATAACTTTCTTACCTGTCTGTTGAGTCTATAGTTTTCTCCCCCTGCAGGATGACAAGTTTATATTCAAAACACTTGTTTGGAGAACTAGGGAAACCCCGAATTTTTGCTGGGAAATGTATTAGAAGCTCCTAGAAGTTATGTATCAATTGTAACAGTGAAGTAGCCCCACGAGTTATAAAATGCAAAAGCTTTTTAAAAAAATTGAGCCAGCAGTATTTCATTGGTCAGGAATCTGTTAGTTGAAAGCAATAGCAAGCCAACTAATGTGGCCTAAACCAAAAGATATATTTATTGGGAAATCGAGGAATAGAAAATGCCACCAGGTATGTCTGGATCCAGGAGTCCAAATTACATAATCAGGGCTTAGTCCTCTTTCTATAGCTCCACTTTTCTTTGTTGTCTATTGCCTTTATTACTAGACATGCGGTGACCTCTGTGGCTCAGGCTTGCACATCTTTATAGCTATCAAATGCAGCTTGTAGTCTTTGTGGGCCCTAGGGTCATTGGACTAACTTAGATGGCATCATCAATCTCTGAACCAATCACTGTGGTTAGGAGGATGGAATATGCTCATTCTCCAGGCCTGCCCTTGAGAATGACTACCCTTGAGAATGAATGTGGGTATGAGGTTAGCTGATCAGTGCCACACAAATCACATAGACAGAAGATCCAGGAGAGATTATTCCCCAGAGGAAAACCAGGTTGTCACTTTCAAAAGATGGAAAGATGGACAGTGGGCAGACAAAAGCAGGCAATGTGTATTACTTGTATCATAGAACATCTAAGCACCCTTACTTACAGAGCATCTGTCCCCCTCTTGCCCTCGCCAATGAGGCTTGAGCCACTAGGCCTTCTTTTAGGGCCTTGAATACACTGAGCTTCATGCCCCTTAAAGTTCTCCTCACTTGCACTGCATCAGGCAACACCATGTTTCCTGAACAAGCCATTCAGGTTCACACCCCCAAACTTATACTCTGCACTTCCCTCTCTCTTGTCCATCTTGGTTGTAATTTTCTTCACCTTTCAAGGCCCAGCCCAATTTTCAGCCTTGCTTCACCCTACCCTGAATGCACTACATTGTTCCCTTCTGTTTTCTCATAGGTGTGTTGGAGTAGAGATCAAACTGTATTCTAATTAGGTATTTATGCACTGGTTTCCCCATCTAGTCTGCAAGCTCTTTGAGAGTCTGAGCTGCATCTTCTGCATCTTTAAATTCATGCACCACGTAATGACATTTCAGTCAATGACACGACGCATATATGATGGTGGTCCCATAAGATTAGTACCATATAGCCTAGGTGAGTAGTAGGCTGTATCATCTAGGTTTGCGTAAATACACTCTATGATGTTTGCACAATGACAAAATTGCCTAACAATGCATTTCTCAGAATGTACCCGCATCACTAAGTGACACGTGACTGTACATAACTAACTAGTAAAAACATATCACAATAGCACTTTAAGAGGTATTCTTATGGAGATAACTATTTTCAGTATTACCTAATAAGCCCACTTGAAATGGGTAAAACACTCTACATACATTATTTCACGTATGCCTCACAAAATCCTATAAGGTAGGAACTGTTTATTATTATTCCACTTTATAGATGAGGAAATGAAGGCTCATAGAAGTTAAGAAACTTGCCTGTGGTTACCCAGCTAATAACTAGTAAAACTGGAATGTGAATCCGTATCTGCTTGATTCTGAAGTCTGAGATGTTAACCACTATGCAAACTGTCTCTTAGCCTGAAATGTGTTTGCAAATAGGTAGCCGCTCAGATACCAATGGAAGGGCCAAGGAGGTGCCACTTCCCCACTCTGCCCCAGCCCATTCTTACCCACTGGCAATAAACTCTGCTTTCTGGATGTGGAATCCTCCACAGCAGTAGATTAAGTGTTGAGGTAGCTGCTGGGCCAGTTTTTTAAGCATCTTTGTTTCCTAATTTGCACTTGATCCACCCATGAGCGCCCTGTCCTAATGGAATGGAATGGTTCTTTCCGTAATAAAAGTTCTGTAATAAACTTGACAATATTTTTTAAAATGCATGCCATTCGTGGAGATCATATTTGCTCTGTCTGATGTAAACAAGGCAGTCAAACTTGTATCCAGTAGATGTCACTAGACTTTCCTCTCCTGGTTATGGCTGTAATTGAGGATGGAGTTGTTCTGTTACTAAGCAGAAGCTGAAATGGACTCATGGGATGTCGCATTGCTTCCTAAAAGCTAAGTCATCCTGAGTGGAGCAGGGGTCTTCCTCAACTTGCACTCACCTTTCTCCCTGCCATAGAGCATGGTCATATAGACAAAGTGCCAGTACTTAGGTGCACAAGAGGGACACGCAACCAGCCCCCAGAGTGGCAGTCTCCATAGACCACCCTTCCAGCTGCTGGCTTTTTGGCACTGTGAGTTGCTTAGAACTGATGATGGGGAGGTGAAGATACAGACGCATTTCGAGGCATTAGGAGGAAAAATACCTCAGACTCACAAAATCTGGACTGGAGTGGTAGGCTGTGCCAGGAAATGTTTTTCTCTGCATAGCTAGAGCAACTGAGTGCCTTGATTAGAGATAGCACCTAGCCATTCAAACAACATTTCCCAAATCTCTTTGAAGAATCCAAATGATTGGAGAAGCTAAAACGGATGTAGTGGTAGAAAAAGCATGGTTCTTATATTCCAGGAGTTTACCAGCTGCTAAGTCCCACTGATTCAGCTAATACTGATTGGGTACTTACTGAGGAACTGGGGATAGAGTGCTAGTCTATGCAGGCATGGTTTCTGCCCTGATGGGGCTCAAAACCCAGGAGAGAATACAAACATTTAGTAAGTAATTACACAGTACTAGTATGTCCTAGCATGGTGGTAAAGTAACAAACACTGTAGGAACATATACCAAGGAATCTTAGGGACAGTGAGTCAGGCAAGGCCTTCTAGAAGAGATTGTTTTAAGGGAGGATCCAAAGGTGAGTTGGAATTAAATGGGAAAAATGGAGAAGGAAGAGAATCATGTCAGACAGAGGAAAGAGTCTACATGAAGGGCCAAAGGCAGGAGGTACCTTCGAAGAACTGCACCAAACTCTGCGGAGCTGGAGCTTGGTGGGCAAGGAGAAAAGCAGCAGAAGATGGAGCTGAAAAGATTGATGAGTGGGGCCAGATGTTACGGGGCCTTATTTACCACTTTAAAGAACTGAAAATGTGCTCAAGAACAATAGGAGTCATAAATGGATTTTTAAATGAAGAGTGTCATTATATCGCTTGTTCATTTGTTTATTATTCAAGAATAGTTATTGCATGCCTGTAAATGCCAGTGTGCCAGGTACTGAAAACTAATAGAGATATAAACTACAACGAAAAATTTAAAAAGTAATTCCTGGGGCCAGCCCCATGGCATAGTGGTTAAGTTTGGCACACTCTGCTTCAGTGGTCCAGGTTCACAGGTTCAGATCTGCAGTGCAGACCTACACCACTCAACAGCCACACTGTGGCGGCGACCCACATGTAAGGGAGAGGAAGACTAGTACAGATGTTAGCTCAAAAATAATAATAATAATAACAAAATAAATGAAAAGTAATTCTGATTCAGGAAGGAGGGAAACAGGAAAGTCATCTTAGAATGAACATATCCTTCATGTAACAAAATGTTATTGGGCATCCTGGCATGTCTCAGGATCTGTTGTAAGCCCTGGAGATTCAGTGGTGAATTAGACTCAATCATCATCATAAGGAACATTCATAGTGTGCATTTCAGATCAGGGCAGAAGGTACAGCAAGTTGGAGAGGAGATAGAAAATTTGCAGTCAATAGACTTGTTCTGGTAGACACAGAGTGTGGCGTGGTAGAAGCAAATATTGACAAGGATCCAGGCATTTTAATGTTTACATTTTTATGTTCTTGATCCCATTTTATGAAAACTGACTGTGCCCCACTAAAAGGAACCAGGACTCCACAGAAGAATTGTTGATTCCAGATCTGAGGCAGGAAATGTACAAGATGAGCCTGGGCCACCTTTTTATACCTAATAACAAAGAAGCAACAAAGACTAATGGAGTCACATCAAAAGGACACAGGAACCAGCTGGAAGGGTCTCTCGCTGACCAAAGAAGGGACAATTTGAACATCAAACAAGTAAACTTCAATTGATAAAAACCTCAATGAATTTATAAAAGTCTATAGGTTTGTACTAATAGTTAAAAAAATATATAGCTCTTTCTACGAAAGCATCCAAAAAGCCTCATCGTTCAATATTTGAAATAACTCCTCACTCTGAAAATTCACTAGTTGGGGAAATACTTAAACATTTACTCTGCCTTTCCTGGATAAGCAGTATCTTAGTGTCACCAAGTAGCCCTAGTTGATGAAGAACGATACTTCTTCTTAGAAGAATTCTAGCCAATAAATGTGGAGGGATGGAAGAAATGACAGAATTAAGAAATCAACATTTTGCAATTTCTAATGAAACAATTGATTTAGGTAAAGACTATCAATAAATAAAAACATTTTCAAAATGTATGGAGAATTTTGCAAAGGAGGGATCACACTTCTTTTTGAGGAAGATTAGCCCTGAGCTAACATCTGCTGCCAATCCTCCTCTTTTTTCTGAGGAAGACTGGCCCTAAGCTAACATCCGTGCCCATCTTCCTTTCCTTTATATGTGGGGCACCTGCCACAACATGGCTTGACAAGTGGAGGATGCCATGTCCGCACCCAGGATCTGAAGCAGGGAACCCCTGGCTGCAGAAGTGGAATGTGCTCACTTAACTGCTGTGCCACCGGCCGGCCCCCGGGATCACGCTCTTATCACCTGAACCCATACATCAGTTTAAGCACGACTCCCAGTGGCAAAACCAGAACTTTTTGCCACATGAGGCAAGGTGAAATACATAGCACCACCCATGAGGGATTTGTAGAAATAAAAGGTCAAAGCTGAATATAATTGAACCCTTAGAGAAAAATTTTTGTTTACAAGAAATATGGGGTATAGGGAAACAAATTAAATGCCACCATGAAGAAACAAGCAGAAAAATTGAGATTATGAAATTTTCTAAGTCATTTTCTTCAGTAAGACAATAGAATAAAAAAATCAAATGATAGAGGAGGCACTTCTCTAGATTAAAAGATTCTAGGAGACATGACCAAGCACAATGTATGGCTCTTATTTGGATAGTCTTTTGAACAAGTCAACTGTAAAAAGACTCTTGTGATATAATCAGGAAATACAAATGTAATGGATCATAAAAGAAATCAAAGAATTATTGTTAATTTTGTTAGAGTTGGTAATGGCATTGCAGTTATATAAGAAAATGTCTGGGTTTTTTTTAGAAATGCATACTGAAGTATAAAGAGGTGAAATGATGTGAGTTCTGAGATTTGCTTTAAAATACTTAGCCAAAAAAGGAGGGGGTGTTATATGAGGCTAGAGTGGCAGAATCCAAAAGATTGCTGAATCTGGGTGTAGTTTATGGGTGTTTGATATATTGATCTATCTTCCTTTGCATATGTTTGAAATCTTTCAGGAAAAAACCTGAGTGTGGCCTTGTGAGGGAGGTAAGGCTGAGATCCTCAACATACAGATGATGGAACTGGAAGCTCAAGTATTGGTGTGAGGTCACGTAGCTAATAAGGAACAGAGTTATGATTAGAATCCTAATTCCAAGTCTAGTGCTCTTTCCGTAACATCTCCCTCTTTGCTTTTCTGGAATCTGTTCAAAGGCCACCACTTTGACTGAGGACGTGACTCTAGTATTGGGAGTAAGCAGCCACCATTTTGCTCATAAATCTTGCCCATGTCTCTAAAACTGGAAAAGAAAGCTGTGGTTTAACAATCGGCTCCTGGACAGTGAAGGTTTCCACAGCTGAGTAAACAAATGGTCAGGCGTTAGTGAGGGGTTTGCTCACTGACTAAAAGTATACAAGGCCCTGGTTTCTGGTCTTTTTCAATCTCAGGCAAATGTCAGGCATGCTAATCAGATGCAAGCTTGTTTCTCCCTGCTTTTGGCTCTGCTCTAAAACCAGTACCTTGTCTCAAGTAAGAGAACATAAAATTCTTTAATGTGGTGTAAGGCCTGGGCCTTGCTTGCTCGCAGAAACCCTCAGGCCCTTTGCAACCATATGTCCTTCTGGCTCCCTTATGGGTAGGCGGCCCAGCTACCGAGATTTGTAACCATCTGAGTCTGGCCAGCCTGGATCCTCGCTCATCTCATGTGAAGAACACCACGTCTTACAGGGACACAGAGCCTCTCTATGTGAGCTGCTTTTCTTGGGAACACTGGTTGTACCAAGGACAGCCCTTCGGCAAGCAAGCATCCTTTGTTCCTCTGCCTACTTAGGCAAGCTTCTCTTAGGGGGCGGTTGCAGGTGCACACTTCTGTCCAGCCAGCCACCACTGGACACTCTCCCGTAAGTAAGTCCCAGTAAACCTATATGTCTCATTTGCAGTCTCCAGGTCGTTTCTTCAGTCTCTCAGCATGATACCCCACCGCTCTAGCCCAGCAGGGCTTGCGGCCTTACATGTGGGTTAAAAGAAACTTATCTGGTCACGTATCAGCAAATCTGTGATAAAAGTTCACATTTAGATAGTCTCTATAATTTTCCTTTCCTGTATAATTGTGAGAGGTTTCCTCTGCATCAGCAAGGAGTAGGAGTGCTAACACAGATAAAACATAACTAGCTCTACTTCCTGTGAAATGTCACTGACTGGCATTACCACCTAGTGCATAGCGGGCACCCTGTTGATAGCTTCCAAAAGTTCTCTCCGTTAATTCAACATAAATTTTAATTAAAAACAAAACAGACTGGAGAACTGATTTTAGAAAACCAAGGCCTAAGAGAGCAGTGAAAGTCTACTGCTCACTTTTCCTTCTCCAGAAACCCAAGGGAGAATGGCTGCGGGAACACTAGGTACTTGCAATTCTGTAAGCATAGATGAAACTCCTAGAGTTCGCACATTAGAGAGTAGACATAAGGAAGAAATTTCTATTTGCATTGATTATAAATGTGTTTATGCTTAACTTGTGAGGAATTTGTTAGGATGTGGTTTTGTAGGCAGTGGATATTACCAAGAAGAAAATGTGTTCACAGGATGAGTTAGTTGAAGAAGTTAAAAAATTGTCACTATACTATAATCTTCCTGAGAAACCTTGTCTATCCTGCTTATCATTGTATCACCAGCACGTAACACAATTCACGGTCTGGAATAAAAACTTAACAAGTATTTATTGAATGCATGAATGAACAAAAATGAATTTTCTCTCCTTAAAATCTGACCAGAACACTTGCTTATTCCTTGCTAAATAGACCACAGTCTGGCAAGCAGTGAGATGGAATTTTGTTGTTTGCAAATTGTAAACTACAGAAGGACATAAATTCCTCTTTGTGTTATAAATTCACTGGTCTTTCTCAAATCTTGGCAGCTGTGGCTAAAATCAGCCCATCGCTCCTCTCATGCATCCTCTGAATTCAATTAGTGCTTCAGCTTTGCCCTTCTCTCAAAATCATCCCATTGCTAATGCAGACGCTTACCTGCTAAACCTGGGCTTTTGAGATCTCCTCCAGTCTTGGCCTGCTCCAAACCTCTGGGTTTCTAAGTGCCCTACACACTGCTCTGCTTATATTTAATCATTTTCTACCCAACTCCAAACTTCCCCAGTTTCCCCATCATCTACAAATTACTCAGAATTGCCCAGTTTGGAAGGCTCTGTCATTAGAATCCTCTCTCCCCATCCAAGCAGCCTTCCCAGTTTGCCCAAAAGGAGTGTCTTCTCCAGCCCAAGTGGTGCTTGGTACTTAGCTGTGGTCTTGGCAGGCTATGACCAGTCAGCAAACCCATGCAGAAGGAAAGAGACAGCTGCACTCAGTTCCTTCATGTTCTCAAACGCTTAGAAATTCTGTTTAGCCAGAAACTCCATTTGTGATGAATCACACTTACACATACAGTCTTGACAACACAAGTTCCTTGCTAGCATTTTTATGCTAATTCCAACTATGTGAAAGGGTATGTGCATATAAGGAGGATCTGACTGCCTTACCTCCTCATTTCCCACGCTTCCTCCTGGGTTAGTCAGCTCAGCTGCCATAACAAAATACCATCATCATAGACTGGGTGGCTTAAGCAACAGAAATTTATTTTCTTACAGTTCTGGAGGCAGGCAGTCTGAAATCAGGGTGCCAACGTGGTCAGGTTCTGATGAGAGCTCTCTTCCTGGCCTGCAGACAGCTGCCTTCCCACTGTGTCCTCATATGGCAGAGAGAGAGAGCACTCTGGTGTCTCTTGTTCTGCTCTTAAAGGCATTAGCCCTATTGGATTAAGGTGCCACCCTTATAATCTCACTTAACTTTAATTACCTCCTAAAGGTCCTATCTCCAAATACAGTCACATTAGAGGTGAGAGCATTAACATAGGGATTGTTGACATAATTCAGTCTACAGCACCTCCCCATCACTTCGACCGTTCATCAGTCTAGTTACTTGTATGTCATTTTTGAGGCAAAGCTTAAGCTACTAAAGGCCTCATGCTTTATTATAATTGGTATGAAATAAGAAAGCTCAATTTTGGAAATTTCCAATGAGTTTAATTTTTTGGATAGTCTTTTACTTTTGTTTCACAAGAACTCAGTGAGACCTGACACTTCTGCAATTCACAGAAATGTTCTACCAGAGCAGCAGTTGAGTCTAGAGATTTGGGGAACCAACTGTGGCATCAGACTTGGGTTCAAGTCATGGCTCTGTCATGTGACCTTCAGCAAGTTATTAAATGTCTTTGAAATTTGATTTTCTTATCTGAAAATTGGGAATAATAATACATAACTCATCGGACTGTTATGAGAATTGAAAAGAGGCATGGGATAAAGTGCTTGGCATCATGCCCAGCACACAGCAAACAGTATAAATTGGTTGATGTAAAAAGTCAACATTTATTGAGAATTTACCATGTAACAGACACTCTGCTAAGCTCCTTACTTGCCTTACCTAATTTAATCCTTACAGTGTATCCCTATGAGGTAAAGACACGTTAACTCCATTTTACAGGATAAAATTGAGATTTGAACCGTAGAGCCAAATTTTTTTTACCACTCTACTATGCTACCTTCCAACTGCATTATGGTACAGTCCTAAAGGACTGTGTAATGCTGGGACTCCACTTGAGGAACTATATGGAGCTGTTTTCGATCAAATATTCTTTCTGCCCCTTTCTCTCTCCTCTTCTCTGGGACTCACATTATGCATACGTTGGTATGCTTTATGGTGTCCCACAGATCTCTGAGGGTCTCTTATATTTTTTCAATCGTTTTCTTTTTGTCATTCAGATTGCATAATCTCAATGGCCCTATCTTCAAGTTTGTCAGTTTTTAATTATGCCTGCTCGAATTTGCTGTTGAATCTCTCTGGCAAATTTTTCATTTCAGTTGTTATACTTTTCAACTCCAGAATTTCTGTTTGATTTTTTTCTTATAATTTCTGTCTCTTTACTCATGGTAGGTGGAAAAATTCCTCCCTCCCCCAAGATGTCCATGTCCTAATCCATGAACCTTGCAAATATGTTACCTTATATGGCAAAAGAGACTGCAGGTATGATTAAGTTAAGGATCTTGAGATAGGGAGAATATCTTAGATTATCCACGTGGGCCCAATGCACTCACAAGAGTCCTGATAAGGAGGAGGCAGGAGGGTCAAAGTCAGAGGAGATGTGACAATGGAAAGAAAGGTCAGAGGAAATAGGGCCATGAGCCAAAGGGGCAGCCCTTAGAAGCTGGAAAAGGCAATAAAATGGATTCTCCCCTAAGTCCTCCATAAAGAGCAAAGCCCTGTTGACCTATTTTAGAGTTCTGAATTTCAGAACCATAAGATAATAAGTTTGTCTTGTTTTAAGCCACTAAGTTTGTGGTAATTTGTTACAGAGGCATTAGGAAACAAATATATTATTGATATTCTCTATTTGGTTAGACATCATTCTTACAGATTTCTTTGATTCTTTAGATATGTCTTCTTTCAGTTCTATGAACATATTTATAATAGATGATTTAAAGCTTTTTTTAAATAAGTCCAACATCTCATCTTTCTCAAGGATAGTTTCTGTTGACTGCTTTTGTTTCTGTGTTGGGCCATAATTTTCTGTTTCTCTGCACATCTCATAATTTTTTGTCAAAAACTGGACATTTTAAATATTACAATGTGGCAACACTAGAAATTCTATTTTCTCTCCTCCTATTGTTGTTATTCTTGCTGATGTTTGTTTGTTTGTTTAGTGACATCTTTGGACTAACTCTTTAAAGTCTATTTTCTTTGTCATGTTTAGCCACTGAGGTCTCTGCCTGGTTAGTTTAGTAGCTAGCTAACGATTGATAGAGATTTCCTGAAATGCCTTTAACCAATAAATCTCCCATCTTTTGTTGAAAAGCTGTGTGTGTGTGTGTGTGTGTGTGTGTGTATTGAGATGTGTCTTCACTACTCTGGCATTTTACAACACTCTGCCTTAGCCTTCACCTCTTGCTTACATAGGGACTCAAGGTCAGCCAGAAATGAGGGATTAGGGCTTTCTCAGGTCTTTAGTGGGCATGTACACACCCCTACCTATGTGCATAACCTTCAAGTCCCCCAGGAATATGTTAGAGCTTTTCAAATCCCCCTAGGGACATCTCATTTCCCAGATTTTCCTTTTAGGTTTTTTGGCCCACCTCTTGTTTTCCCCAACTGATATTGCTGCCTCAGGTAGCGGCAGTGTTAAACAATTGTCCCTGATCATTTTTGACAAACAACCTGAGAATAAGGCTTTTCTCACTGAGTGACCACTGAGACAAGTCAAATAAAGATAAGCTCAGAGAATGGGATTTTTCTGAGGAGCTGCTAGATAGGTCAAATAGTGGCAATACCATAAGGATGGGACTTTCTGAGGGGCCCCAAACCTGATCTGCTCCCTCCTGTGGTTGCAAGGCTGTTGGTTTTCAAGGATAATATGAAACTGGGGAGAGAGAACTGGGAATAGAGTAAGTTAAACTGTCACAAAGCTCATTGTTCTTAACGAGATCCACTCATTTTTCTTGAATGAACATTCCTTGTATTTTTGCAAGTACTTTATTAATTTCCAGAGTTTGGAAAAAAATTGATTTTGACCATTTTTGCCAGTGCTCTTATTGCTTTGTGGAGGAGCAGATTTTTTGAGTTTCTCACTCTGCCATTCCAGAAGTTCTGGTCATGGCCTTGTTTTTGTAACAGCTTCTTCCCTTCCCACTCCTGATGAGAGCTGAATCTGGGCTCTTTAATTTTATTGCAAGAAATGCCTCATTAGATATATGAGACTGCATATGTTTAGGGATTGTCTTGTCCTCATCCAAGCCAAATTTTTATTCTCTACGGATAACACTATATGTGTTTGATCACCAAAGTGAGGTGATTTGAAGAAACCATGGTTGATGCTCCACCCCCAAAAACAGTCTGTACTAGAAGGTGAAATTCTGTTTCCATTTAATTTCCTTTGGTTAAGCATTGTTGAATCTTACCTCAATCTAATATGAAAACGAAAACCTCCCTGAAAGAAAAATCACATTTAAAACTTAATAGTTTTATGAGAGTGATGCTTGAGCTGTAAAAAGATCCAAATTGGGACTCTAGATAAAAAAGTGGTTGCAGGAACTTAGGAGAGCCTAAAAGAATATAGATCAGTGTACTTACTTCACAAATTTGCTTGGGCATACACTTTGAAATTTTGTCTGGGGCCATTGATCTGCTAGAAAATAGGGTTCTTTGATCCCCTTTTTCCCTCTATTCTTTTCCCATTTCAGTTCAAGACCTTATTTTCTCTCTTTTGGGCAACTCAACTTAAATTTTAACAAAAATAAAATGGTCTGGAGCCCTACTTTTGCAAAACTCAAGATCTAAGAAGGCGCTGAAAGTCTACCATTCACTTTTCTTTATCTAGAAACCTGCCTTTTCTCAGAAACCCAGAGAGGATGATTATAGCTAATGCACAATGTACAAATGATTACACCAAGTACTTGAGATTCTTTAACTGTGGATAAAACCCTAGGCTTGTACCTTTAGAGTTTTTTCCCACCTCTCATTCTCTTCTCTGCCCTCCCAACCCCTCTCCCACCTCCCCACCTCCATTTAACAACTCAATCATCACACTGCTGCCATGGGAGTCTTCATAAAGAGCAGTGCCAACTTTGTAGTCTGCTGCTCCAAAACCTTCAGTGACTCTTCATTTCTTACATCCTAGAGTATAAACTCCTCCCATTCCTGCCTTTAATGGTCTGATTTCATCATATCTTCCTAGCCATATTTTTTCTTCTTACCTTATAAATGCTGAATTTCAGCCACACTACTCTACTCCCAGAATACCATTCTTTTGCTGCTGCCTTGCTACCTATCTTTAAAGGCTCTCCTCTTTTAGAAAGCTTCCTCAGACCACCCAAGCCCAGAGGGATCTCAATTGCATCCAAATTGCCTCATGCTTGTTAACAATACTTTTCTTTGCAATTATAGGTATTAATTATAATTGGCAATTAATTCAGGTATCTATTGCATGGTCAATTAACTGATAAAGTTCTTCAATATTTTATATACAAGTTAATTGAGTCTGAGACATTGTCTTAGACTTACCATATCCATCACAGCATCATGTGTATGCAGGGGGCTTGATAAATGTTTGACAGATTAACAGATAAGATGACTTCAGAGTTGTTGACCACAATTCATTAACAGTGGAAAGGGCCTTGTGAAAACTGCCATCAATACACCATTCAACTCTAGGTCTAGGCCAAGTCAAGCAGGATGGAAGTTTCCAAGAGTAAGTCACCACTTCCTTATAAATACATTGGATCTGTGAACCAAATAGCCATGATGGACTTCAACCTTTCTGCTATTACTTTCCCCTCATTCTCTCTCTTCTAGGCCCACTCACCACCTTAACTACTCATCAAACATGCTTAACTATTCATACAAATTTACCTCTGGGATGTTGCTGGTGCTACTGCCTGGAATAGTCTTCCCCAGATTGAGTCTTTGATCAAATTTCACCTTCTCCATGGGGCCCTGCCTGACTATCCTATTTAAAATGGTAAGCCTGGGGCCGGCCCGGTGGCTCAGCGGTTAAGTGTGCACGTTCCGCTTTGGCGGCCAGGGGTTCTCCGGTTTGGATCCTAGGTGCGAACACGGGACTGCTTGGCAATCCATGCTGTGGTAGGTGTCCCACATATAAAGTAGAGGAAGATGGGCACGGATGTTAGCTCAGGGCCAGTCTTCCTCAGCAAAAAGAGGAAGATTGGCGGCAGATGTTAGCTCAGGGCTAATCTTCCTCAAAAAATAAATAAATGAAATGGTAAGCTTTTGTCCTCCCCTCACCAGCATTTCCAGTCCCCTTATCTTGTTCTATTTTTCCTATTGCTCTTATTACCTTTTAAAATATTATATAATTTACATATTTAATATGTTCATTTTCTTTCTCCCCCCACTAGAATGTAAACATCAGCAGCACAAGCACTGGTAACTGTTTTATTCACTGACATATCCTCCATGATTAAAACACTGCCTGGCACATGGTAGGTGCTCAGTAAATTTTTGTTGAATGAAAAAATATTTGAATGAGGGCTCTGTGATAGTTAATTTTATGTGTCAACTTGACTGGGCCTGTGAGCCAATTTCTTATAATAAATCTCTTCTCTCTCTATCTCTCTCTCTAAACACACACACACACCCTACTATTGATTCTATTGATTCTGTTTCTCTGGAGAACCCTAACTAATACAAGCTCTCTTTCATTTCTCTGAGGATTTGAACTTCCCCAAGTTCCCTGCTTTTCTCTCACTCCCCCATGTCAGTTTTTGTTCCAGGTTAATCAAAGAACAACAACAACAAAAAACACCTGACTAACAAGAGCATGGGCCTCCTTTCCTTCCCCGTTCCCTGAACAACTCCAACCCCCTTAATCCAGAATGTCTGATATGTACCAGGAGCATTTAGAGGTGTATTTCATATCTTACAACAACCCAATAAGGAAGGCATTGGCATCTCTGATGGGCAGATAAAGAGACGGAGCTCAGAGAATTTAAGTGAGGGGCCCAACATTACCAAGGAACTGTGCCACTTACTGTTTATGGGACCTTAGGTCAGTTGCTTGTTATAAACTGAATGTTTGTGTCCTTCACAATCCATATGTTGAAGTCCTAACCCCTAATGTGATAGTATTAGGAGGGGGGCCTTTGGATGGAAACCTCATGAATGGGATCAGTGCCTTTATAAAAGAGACCCCCAAGCACTCCCTCATCCCTTCTCCCATGTGAGGACACAGCAAGAAGCTGGCCTTCTATGAACCAGGAAGCAGGCTCTCTCCAGATGTCAAATCTGCTGGTGACTTGATCTTGGATATCCCAGCCTCTATAACTGTGAGAAATAAATAAAAATCTCTTGTTTTCAAGCCACCCAGTGTATGGAACACACGAAGATGTTACTTAATTTCCTTTTGTCTCAAATTTCTCATCTGTATAATGGGGACAATGAGATCACAGCACCAACTTTTAAAACATTAATAAGATCAAATGAGTTGTATTGTTAAATGACATACTTTTATACTTAGAATAGTGAGAACAGAACCTCAAACATAATCAGTCTCTCATTTTAGCTTTTACTATTCCTGTGTCAGAGCCTCAGTTTCCTGGGCCATATAACTGGGAAGTTGGACTAGATGAGCTCTGGGTGTCCCTCCCATCTTGGATACTGTAGGACTCAAAGACTCCATTTTTTCCTTGAGATATCTCCCATGGAATTGGATGGTGGGTGGAGCATGGATTTCAGTTGTCACGTGGCCGGTCCCCCCAGAAAGCTGTGCAACTCCACCAAGGCAGGCAGACTTTCAGAGCCCTCTGCTCCCTCTTGATTCTCCTTCCCAGGTGCTGACTCACTGCATTGATTTAACAGGCTGCCACAGCTCGGTCCTTCCCTAGGACTGGATGTCCCAGTGGAAGACATTCAGGTACCTTTGTTCTCTTGGGCTACAAACTCACCTTTCTGTCTTTTTACCAGGAGAGATTGTAATATAAAGTATAATGTGTGTTGTTTATGCTTTCATTCTTGCGTGCATTTATTCCAAAATGCTCCCTTTGGTTAACTGTCAAAAACTATGATTTTACAGGAGGTTATTTTTGACAGTGCCTACTTAAAGGAACAGAAAAGCAACTCTCTATAATTACCATAAAATTCAGAAGAGAATTCTACCTGTTCCCTTATGAGAAGCTGAAAGAAATGAATGCTTTTATCTCCAGTTGGCTTTGATTGGGCTCTTTAAAAATTGCATTGGTTCATGCTCAGAACCAGTAAAGAGACATGAACAAAACGAAACAAAATGCTTCCTTGTGGGCTTCGGTTTTCTCTCTCACTGTTATTTTTTTCTTTTTAGAACATGCAATACAGTTCTGCCTCTGGATGTACTCCCTTTGTTCGACATTATTGCCTTTGCCGCCTGCCTTCAAATGGTCCTTCAAGGGTTTTGATAAATCAGTTGCAAAGTTGTCTGGTTTCACTGTAACATCTATAAGTGCCTTTTCTGAAAGGCTCTTTTTATGCTACCCAGAGAAATTCACCTCAGTGAGCCTTAGGAGAACCCTAAAATGGGCTATAATATATCAGAAACGAAGAGGGAATTAATTTCTCTCTCCTATCTTTACTTGGGAAAGACACTGAGGGCATTTCAGAGGAAGGAAAGCAAGTAATGGAAGAAAAGTGACCATTTGGAGAGACTTCTGCAACTGCCATCTTTTTCTTTGATACTATGATGCTAAGAAATTTAAACGTGACCTTGGGATCTCACACAGAATTCTTCATCAATCATTCACCTCCACTCGGGTGCTTCCCCTTTCCACCTCAGCCAGGTGAGTGAGGAGATGCTGCAGGGACTTACAGACACTGATGCCCCAACCCCACCAACTAACGCTGGCATGTCTCCTTGTGAGAGCTCATCTCTGGGACCACAGGACAGAGCTGCAGAATAGATGGCCACTAGCAAGGTTGGAAGGAGTGAGGGACATTATCTCATTCTCCTGGGTTCTCAGGGCATAGAGGCATGTATGGCCCGCCAGATCATCCAAAACAACCTACAGATCATTGGTGTACAGGAGAGATCCATAGAATTTTAACCAGGTGACTAGATTGTACCAGATTATACAGATGCTTCCCCTGAAGGAAATAGAAATCAATTGTACTAAGAAGACAGTAATTTTGGGCCAGAAAAATGGGCGATCCATGGGGCTGGAAGGAGGGTCTTTCTTCTTTCTCAGGCCAGGCTTCCAAGGTTGGAGAAAGCTTGGCCACATACACACAGGCAGGAGACACCATCCAACCTCTACTCTGAGGGAGCAATGGGAGCAGCAGTAGGACCTCTGGTCTCTAGGCTCAGCCTTGCATCTGAGCTCCAGCCCCAAGAAACAAGGTGTGAGCCTCTGGATGGAGTAGGGGAGGCTTTCTTTCTGGGGACTTCTGACAAGAGCTGGTTCTAGACACAGCCTGTGGCTGATGCTAGAACCTCTCCTGACGCAGCCACCAACATCCATGGGTGGGCTTAAGGTACACGACTGCAATTCTGTGTTAAGTTTGAATCACAAGAGTGGATTTCTGAGAGCTAAAAACTCAGATCCCTGATGCTTTTGCCACATCACACCCTTAATTTGCACACTGGGGTATCAGTGACTGGCATTTGGGCCATCCAGAACTCAGCCATTTTGGATATTGGACTTGAAAGGGACAGCTGAGTGCCAGTTTTTCTGGCAGGTGACTAAGAGATTTGTCTCCTACCCCTCTTCTCCCCCACCTCATCACTTTCCTCCTCCTCACAATTGTTATCAACAATATAGATACTGTTTATTGAGTGTAAACTATTCCTTGGCATACCAATAGGGTCTCAAGCTCAGCACATCTAAAAGTGAATCCATCGTCTTCCTCCCTTGACCAACTTCTGACTGACTTATCTTTCTACACCACCATTCTGTCTCCCGTTCACCCAAACTCAAAATTTCAGTTATGCCCTTTGATTTGTTCCTCAGCTTGGTTACACATCACAAACTTCCTGTATCTTCTGCCTTCACAACATCTCACATCCATGCCTTCTTTTCTGGTACCATAGACATCAAGAACTTTCTATCTTCCTTGCTGCCAAAAGGTAGCCTCCTAGAGCACCCTCATTGGTCTTCCAGCTATTTGTCTCTCCCAGCTCTAATGGACGCTGAACATTTGCCACTCAAGTAATTCTCTCACTGCACAGTTTTGAACATAGCAGTTCTGTGTCAAAAACCTTCAATAACTCAATTTTACTTATAAAGTTAAGTCTAAATATACTTGATTCTCATTAGCCACTGTAGTTGTATTCTGCAAAGTCCCTGGGAACACTGAATTAGTGAATACTGAACCATTGCTTCTAGAGGAAATACGGGGTTAGGGTCCTGAGAACCTCTGGTCACACACTGTCATCAGCCCATCTATATATAACCTTTTTAAAAATACATTTCAGTTTAAAGACTCCTTATTTAATAAATATCATTGATTCATGAACATTGAACTCATAGCCAATAGCACTATAACTCTTGCCTGAATGAAGCTTATCTCACAACACATATTTTCTCTGTAAGGCACATCACAGCCTCCTTGCACTTAGGAACACTAGACAGCACTTCAGCACTAAGACTTGGGGCCGTTTTAAACAGTGAAATCAACAAAAAGTACAAAAATGTGAAATACCTGGCACTAAACAGATCGCAAAAAAGACACCTGTTTACAGTGTGAAAGCTAAAATACTATGACCTTGTTCAACCTCACCTGCAAACAGGTGTGTCAGGGACTTAAATTTTTACCACTCTGCACATGTCCATGAATGACCATAGAGGTGCCATGAGTATTGATTTGGGGGTTACCAATACATTTTTCTGAGTATATAATCTTTCAAATATGGAATCTGAATAACAAGGAACGACTGTACCTCTTGGATTTCAAAGCCTCCAGTAACGAGGTCACTTCCTCTCTCCCTCCAGTATTATGTCTTATTATGTCCCTGTACCCCACTCCTGCTAAGATACCCAGTCTTTCTGAATTTACTTCGTATTTTCCTGCCTCCATGCCTCTCCCTGTTAGTTGTATCAATTAAGAATTCTTTGGTTGCAAGCAACAGAAATTGACTTGGACTGACTTAAGTAAAACAAAGGAGGTAGAAGATATTTCCTGGAAGGGTGGCTCACAGACTCAAAGGAAGAACTAGATGATCAAGAGTCAGAAAGGCTATGTACAGCTCAGAGATTCAAGCAAAGGAGCCCATGGACCTTCTAAGAGACTATCTTCAAGATGACTCCATCCCAATTAACCCCCTATTAAGCTCTCTATTTTTGTCTCCAAGTTTCTAACTCTTAGGAGAAACAACCTGAATGGCCTAGCTTTAACAAGCCATCCTGTACCCTCAAGATGTCTTGATCCCAGTGGCTAATGTGAAGGAGAATGATAATTGGCCTAACCTGGCTCATTTGCCCAGAGTTTTGGCCAGTGTGGCAGAGTCTGTTACCAATGTGAGACTGGGATTGGTGCTCCCAGATAAAGACAATAATCACTACATTTGTTTTCCTTCTCCATGTCTGTAATCTACAATTCTACTCATCCTTCAATTTCATCTAAATATGACCCCTTCTTTAGGGCCTTTACTGATTCACCGAGCTCGAAGTCGTTTGCCTTTTTCCTTTCTTTGAACCCAATAATGCTTGGTCGTTATAGTCTGGCTTTCTTATTCAGCCCTGTTTTATGGCTATCTGTGAAACTTTCTCATCATTATTCACTTATTTATTCAGTAAATAGGCACCAAGTACCTACTGCGTACAGGGATTGTGCTAAGCCTCCCCTACTCTGGGCTCCTAGAGGGCAGGGACCATGGCCTGTTCATCTTTGAAGCATCTGCAGAGACTAATAGTGGGCCCAAGGGATTCCACATGGATATCATTCATACCCAAGCAGACTGAATTTATCCAGGAATTAATCTTCTCATGAGGACCATGTAGCTTGGTGAACTTGACTTCCTGGTCAACATTATAACCAATGTTCTGTATAAATTCATCGGTGTTATGTCAATTTACCTTAGAGCGGCTCAGCTAGAAGGATTAGATACAAAACATTACATAGCAGAATAAAAATTTACACACATAATATGTATGTATACATATGTATATGTATATAGTATACATGTTTATATTTTATATATCTATATATGTATACACACAATTTTTAATAACTCCAAGGGAAAAATTCTCACAGACTTTCATAAAACATAGCAGCAAAAGAGATTATAAGATTGCCTTCTCCAGTTGTGTTAAGATCCATTTATGAATTCATCAAATAGCTAATCTACTTGTCAGAAATCATCACAGTAGTAATGGAGTAATGGTATAAAATGGTTGTACATACACGCACACACACACATATGTCAGGTTATAATACAAAGAATAAATTAATATTTAATGTATCTTGATTTCTTTATTGAAGTAACATTGCTTTATAACATTATATAAGTTTCAGGTGTACATTACCTGAAACTTATATAGTGTTATATTTCAACTTCTGTATGGACTGTGTTCACCACCAAAAGTCTAGTTGCCATCACCCTGTTCCTCTTTACCCCTTTCACCCTCCCCCAGCCCCTTCCCCTCTAGTAACCACCAATCTGTTTTCAACATCTATGTGTTTATTTGTTTATCTTCCACATATGATAATTGTCTTTCTCTATCTGACTTATTTCACTTAGCATAATAACCTCAAGCTTCATCCATGTTGTTGCAAATAGAATGATGTCATCTTTTTTATGGCTAAGTAGTATTTCACTATATATATATTTCACATCTTCTTTATCCATTCATCCATTGATGGGCACTTATGTTGCTTCCAAGTCTTGGTTATTGTGAATAATGCTGTAATGAACATTGGGGTGCATATATCTTTTTGAATTAGTGTTTCGTATTCTTTGGATAAATACCCAGAAGTGGAATAGCTGGATCCTATGTATTTCTATTTTTAATTTTTTGAGCAATCTCCATACTGTTTTCAAAAGTGGCTCCACCAATTTACATTCCCACCAGCAGTGCATGAGGGTTCCTTTTTCTCCACATCCTCTCCAACGTTTGTTACTTCTTGTCTTTTTCATAATAGCCATTCTGTTGGGTATAAGGTGATATCTCATTGCAGTTTTGTTTTGCATTTCCCTCATAGTTAGTGATGTTGAACATCTTTTCATGTGCCTCTTGGCCATCTGTATATCTTCTTTGGAAAAATGTTCAAATCCTCTGCCCATTATTTCATTGAGTTGTTTGAGGATTTTTTGTTGTTGTTGAGTTGTATAAGTCCTTTATATAGTTTGGATATTAACCCCTTATTGGATATACAATTTGCAAATATTTTCTCCCTGTTGGTGTGTTGTCTTTTCATTTTGTTGATGGCTTCCTATGCCATGTAGAAGCTTTTTAGTTTGATGTAGTGCCACTTGTTTACCTTTTCTTTTCTTTTCCTTGCCTGAGGAGACATGATATTCAAAATGATACCGCTAAGACCTGTGTCAAAGAGCGTATTGCCTATGTTTTCTTGTAGAAGTTTAATGGTTCCAGGTCTTACATTCAAGTCTTTAATCAATTTTGAGTTACTTTTTGTGTATGGTGTAAGATAATGGTCTACTTTCATTATTTGCATGTGGCTGTCCAGTTTTCCCAACACCATTTATGGAAGAGACTTTCTCCATTGTAGGTTTTTGGCTCCTTTGTTGAAAATTAGCTATCTATAGATGTGTAGGTTTATTTCTGAGCTCTCAATTCTGTCCCAGTGATGTGTGTATCTGTTTTTCTGCTAATTCCATGCTGTTTTGATTACTATAGCTTTGTAGCATATTTTGAAATCAGGGAGTGTGATGCCTCCAGATTGTTCTTTTTATTGCTTTGGCTGTTCAGTTTGTTGTTCCTCATAAATTTTAGGATTCTTTGTTCTATTTCTGTGAAAAATGTCATTGGGATTGCATTGAACCTGTAGATTGCCTTAGATATTATGGACATTTTGACCATGTTAATTTTTCCAATCCATGAGCACAGAATATCTTTCCTAATGAATCTTAAGTTTTAATGGTAGACAACTCCAAAGGGAAAGAAGAAATAGACATAACCTAGCCTTTGAGTTTAGTGAAGCCAGAAAAATAAACAAATTAGAACACAATAAGAAGATATAAAAATGCAAAAATTGCACTCTGCTTTGTCGCCCTGGTTCACAGTTTCAGATCCCAGGTGCAGACATGCTCCACTCACCAGATGCACTGTGGAGGTGTCTCACATACAAAAAAAAGAGGAAGGTTGGCACAGTTGTTAGTTCAGGGCTAATCTTCCTAAAGCAAAAAAAAGAAAGAGGAGGATTGGCAATGGATGTTAGCTCAGGGTGAATCTTCCTCAGCAAAGAAAATAAGTGCAAAAACAATAGAGGTACCATGTAGATTTGATTTAAAAAACTATGGTAGGAGTTGTACAATCAGGCAAACACCCCCAGGAAATGATATCCCACGGTGGGATGGCATGCTCCACACTCATATGTTCCAAGTAGCATTTCTTCAAGGGCCGGAGGATCAAAATCTGGACACACAACAAAGAATTTTTGTACAAGTTATTGAGAATATTCAAAGCTCTTTTCCAAGAAAAAGATACAATCTTTGTCTGGCAAGTCTGTGAATAAGCAGGATGTGCTCTGGACTGGACAACAAGTCCGCATCTTACCCTCCCACCCCAGCAGGTCAACGCAGCCTCTTTCGTGACTGGCCACTCAGGGTACATTTTGGCTGATAGCCTGTCTGCATTCCCTGAGATTTTTACTTTTCCAAATTGACTGCAACTCAATACCTACAAAAGGCTTGCTTCAAGCAGCTGTAATTTGCGAGAAAGGGTCTAATGGACATGTTAAGAAATATCTTCTTTTTTCTAGGTTCTGTAAGTGAAGTCCTTGTCATTAAGGAAATTTCCTGGGTGACAATACCTTGGCATCTTACAAAAATGCCTTTGTGGATTTATACCACTCAGTTTTTACAGACAGCTAGCCCAAGAAACATAACACAATTTTTAATTGCATTACTGTCTTCTTTCCTTCAAAATTTTTCTCTGAATGTATTGCCCATGAGATATCCAATGTCCCTTATACAGACATCCACAGGATAAATTACTCTTTCAGTGGGAGTCCAAAGAAAAAGTTTGTCTTTTCTTTGGTACTCAATTGCTATTGAGCAATTCTGATGTTTCCTTGTTATCAGATAACGTTTCATGCAAACCACCATTTTCCTTCTTGTCTCAGTTTCCAGAAAATTCAGGGGCAGAATTTCGTCATTGAGTTCATCTACTAGAAAGTCATCCCCTTTTGAGGGATGAAGAGATTCATACATGCTTTTTCCCATCCCTTTGTTTCTCTATTTTGTGCAGTGTTTAATTTTTGAAGCTGCCTCAAATGCCTTTGTAATAGATGAGGGATAAACTTTAAACCCACACAGATCTAATTTCTGATCCTTCCTGCATGAATTCAAACTCCTGTCAAGATCCAAAATCAGGGGTAATATCTCCTTGGGTGCTCATCCAAACACTATTGGCACTGGGAAAAAGTAATCTGTGTTTTACTTTCTTGGAGATGCAGCCAGTGAGAACATTTGTCTGAGCATCAATAACAAATAGATCTTAATTATAAGGATATGTTCCAAGTAACATTCCACTCCCAAAGGGATAGATCTGGGTAATTTGAGCCTCAGATTCATTTTGTCATTTACCATGAAAGTCATGCTGAAGTGGATACTTTTGTTCAAAGCGATGTGGTGGAGGTATGGATCCCCAACTTACATCAAACCTTTGGAGGCTCTTCTTGGTTAAATAAAACCAGACCTGTGGGATAGGAACGTTATGTGCTTACTGTTATATTATATTGTTATTGCATGGAATCATTTGTGTGATCCATAACTGTACAATAATAATTTACTGAGTAAGGCTAGTCAGTTTGTGTAACTCTAATATAATTCCAAAACCTTTGCTAGCCTCTCTTGGTACTTAGAATAAAATCGGAACTTCCTTTCACGGCCCGTAAAGCCAGCTTGATCTAGCCCCTGCCTAACTCCCCAGCCTCATTTCTTTTAACTGTCTTTTGACTCCCTCTGCTCCATTCATACTGCAGTCCTTTCTGCTCCTTTGACTTCATAGTCTCTTCCCCATCACAGGCCCATGGGTGCTTGCTGTTCCCTATCCCTCTCCTTTTTCATGCCTGGCTCCTCCAATCCCAGCAAAAACAACATTACTTCTTCTGACAAGGTGCTCGATCATTATTTATCGCAACACTTTGTCATCTCCTTCCTAGCACTCATCACATCTGTTCTTGTTTATAATCTCTTACCTCCAGTAGAAAGTAAGCTCCATGAAGGCAGGACTTTACATACAATTATATCCTTGCACCTAGCTCAGAGGCTTGTTCCTCCTCTTAGATTATTTTGTAGGTTGATACAATTGAACCCAAGTCACAAATGACAGAACAATCCAAAAGTTAAAAATGACAGCATGTTCGAACTGGAACATCCCTTAGAGGTAGTCTAGTTCTTCAATTCACAGGGAGCAGAATGTAGGCCTAGGGAGGTAAAGTAACTTATCCAAGGCACACAATGCTGAGACTGGACCAGGGCTCTAGTCCAGGGCTCTAATTATCTTTCAATAAATGCTCTATTTCCTCACTACATGTCACCATTGGTCTTCCAACAGGTGAAATTTGGCTCATTTAGGGTGATCAGCTTGTCCTGGTTTGCCCAAGACTTTCCTGGTTTTAGCACTGAAAGTCCTATGTCCCAGGAAACCCCTCAGTCCTGGGCAAGTTGAATGGTTGGTCACCCTAAATGAGCCAGTGTGTGTTGTGACTTCATTCCCAGTGTGTGAGTGTGTGTTGATACATCCTCCTTCCTGCCAGAGTGTGTGTTACTGCACTACATGCTCAGATTGACTGAGGGAACGACTGATCATTGACAGAAAACCAGCACGACCAATGTCAGCAAACAAGCTGGAATTCAGAAACATTCTCTTTTTTAATCAGAAATCTAGGGTCCAACAGTCCATTCTCTTGGGACAAATTGTGTCTTAGCCCGTTCGGGCTGCTGTAACAAAATACCATAACTGGGTATTTTGAAAATTATTTTCTCACTGTTCTGGAGGCTGGGAGTCCAAGATCAGGATGCCAGCATGGTCAAGTTCTGGTGAGGACTCTCTTCCTTGCTTGAAGACAACCACCTTCTCACTGTGTTCTCACATGGCTGTTCTTCAGTGTGTGTGCATACAGAGAGAGATCTCTCTTCCTCTTCTTATGAAACCACCAATCTTATTGGATTAGGACCCCACACTTATGACCTCATTTAAGCTTAATTACCTCCTTAAAGACCCTATCTCCAAATACAGTCACCTTGGGGATTAGGGCTTCAATATACGAACTGGGGTTGGGGAACAACATTTAGTCCGTAGCGAAATGGAACTTTATTTCCAAGTGGTGATCACATCAAGTCTGGAACCTATGAATTTACTCGTCAGTGTTAGCTCATGGCTTGAAGTTCCCCGGCATTGGGGATGGCCTCCCAACACCAATGACAACTTGTTTGGTGTTGGGTTTTAAACACAATCTGGGAGCAACAACCAGTTGGTGCCCACTTCTTGCGGGCAGCAGTGGCCTGAGAAACAGGGTTGGAAGGGAAAACAGAGAACTCTGTGAGCCTGCACCAGGTGCCCAGAGTGGCAGGTTTCTGACAACAGCAGCAGTGGCAGCTGGAAACTCTTGCCCTGTACAGTCCAGGTATGCTGTTTACACCTTCAGTGGGTTGCTGTCTGCCACTGATTGTGAAGGCTGGTCTAGTGAGAGTTGGATCAGAGACCACCTTAAACCCATTTCTGCTCTCTATGTCCTTTCCCCTCAGCTTTGTTCAAGGGAAACAAAGAAATGAGGGAAAGAAAGGCCTTGAGTATACACTCAGGCCATGGCAGAATGTTTCAACCCCCTCTTACATCCTGGGTGAAGGATGCTTTAGATAAGAGCATCTCAAAATTTCACAGTCATGGAAATCATCTGGGGATCTTGTTAAAATGCAGATTCTGACTCAGTGGGTCTGGGGATCTGCATTATCTGCATTTCTGATGTGCTCCCAGTTTTGCTGATGCTGCTGGTCTGAGACCACACTTTGAGTAGCAAGGCTTCAAAAAATATAAACAAACTGCCTTGGAAACTCTCCCTAGTTTGGTTGCTGGAGATGGAGGTAACCTAGTAGTTTTGAGTGTAGGTCTCTCCTCACTAGAGCTGCAAGCCTTGCTGTCATTCACGCCTTTGCTTCCTCCTGAGATAAGCTTCATCAGCGACCCTGCTTCTCTTCCCCAGAAAGCCCGCTGATCCCTGTACTTCTCCACCCTCTCCTTCTCCGATTCTCCAGGGAAGAGCATGTTTGTGGAGTTCTCTTGTGATTTAGAGGACTTAGGCAGGTCTCCAAGGAGAAAATGTGAAACAGTTAATCCCAACCAGATCCTGAATTGCTGCTCTGACCCCAGAAGGACCCAAAGGCAATGCCACTGTAGAATATCAATTTACTTCCTAAAATTGTTTCGCCCAAAAGAAATCCCGCAGCAGCTTTCAGGATCCCCAAACTGGGATGGCCTACCTGAGCACTTTTGGCTTATTTGGACTTCATTTTTATCTTCCTCAATAAAGCAATACCCTCCTAATTATGCTGACACAGAATTCCTGTGACCCGATGTGTCAAGGATTTTAAGATTCAGGAAATACATCCAAATTAGACCATTTTAACAATTTTCTATGCAAAATGATCTGGAGAAAGAAACATACCAAAAAGTATGCCGCTGATCTGCTACCATATATGGTATTGTATCTTTTCTGAAAATCAAAGCTGTAATGAGAAAAAATTAACCATGACTTCAGCTAGCGAACATGGCAAATTTGAAAACTTGGAAAACTTTATCTTCAGTGCCCTCAATGCCCTCTCCCACCATACGCCTCTTCGAATCCTTCTTTTATGAATATCCATTTGCCTCGTTCTGTCTTTCTCCCCACTTCTTACAACTTGCTCTCAAGAAAATCATTTCTATGTGCATATGAATTTGAGTCATTGCTTTTTTTCTCTCTCATGGGCGTGTGTTTATACCTCATCTCTGCCTATGGAAGGGAGCTAGTTGGCTGGTAAATGATTTCAGGGACTAGGTAGTTCCTGGGGGTAACCTCCTGCCACTGGCTTGGAAAGCAGCAATAGCATTGGCCATTACTGGAAGTATTGTTCTGGTGCCTTGGATTAGTGTTCTGGAGCTGCCATGACAAAATATCACAGACCATGTGGCTTAAACAACAGACATCTGTTTTCTCACAATTCTGGAAGCCAGCAATCCAAGACCAGGGCATCACCAGCTTTGTTTTTCTTGAGGCTTCCCTCCTTGGCTTGCACATGGCCACTTTCTTACTGTGTCCTCACATGGCCTTTTCCCTGTGTGTGGGCATCTCTGATGTCTCTCCCTCTTCTTATAAGGACACCAGTCATATCGGATTAGGGCCCCATCCTTATGGCCTCACTTAACCTTAGTTACCTCTTTAAAGGCATTATCTTCAAATGCCATCATGTTGGATGTTAGGGCTTCAATATAGGAATTTCTGGTAAACAACAACTTAGCCCATAACATGCATCTTTTTTTGCCTCATCACTCACATGACTGGACAATGTTTCCTTTTGGAAAATACATGAGCCTGATACCAAATGTGTCCCATACTTTTTAACTTGTTGGCTGGTGGATTCCTGGGTGAGTTGGCTGGTAGATTCCACCCCAGCGATATCATCAAATGATAAGTGCCAGCTTGTTTCTGTTGCCTTGACTCTAATCTCTTCTTGTCTTTAGGATAAAGAGAAGGGAAACTAAAAACAGCAACTTGGGTTATCACTCCTCTACACAGTCTGCCCGACAGTCTGCCTGCCTCTATTTAGGAGGACCTGTTGAGGTAGCCGTCACAAAGTCAAAGAAGTAGATAAAACAAAGACAATTGTGTAGGTCAATGCCTGTTTGCCCTCAGATCTATCCTCTGTCCTTCCTCTGCTCTGCTCTGTATTTCAGGGAGTCATATTTCCCAGGCTCCCTTGCTGTCTAGCTCCTAGGTCGGTCCAACCAATGGGACACAGTAGTAGATAGCCAAAGGGTGGGAGCTGGAGAAATGCCAAGGTATTTCTCCCATTCCTCTCTCTCTCCACTTCCTGCTGTGTCTCTGGCAATAGCAGATCTCTTCCAGAGCTCCAGCTCCCACAGGGCAGCCTTCCTCTCAGAGAACCAGACTTCTGAAATCTGGTGACACCACCTCCTCCTATTGTGCCTCCAGCCCCAGATATGGTAGCAGCTTCCTGCGGTTACTAATCTCTGGGTTGCCTTCTTGTCCCCTTTTAACGTTCTCAGCATTCCCACTCTGGCATAACCAATTTCCTGAATCAAATTCCTTTTGCTCTAAAGTCTTAAAGTGGTGTCTGTTTCCGAGCTGATGCAATAGTCATTGTACCTACTTCACACTGTAAGAATTAAATGAGTGAGAGAGCTCAGCATACAGTAAGTGCTCAAAACATAGAAAATGTTAAAAGAAATGGCAGAGCCATTAATGAACTTTGTCATTTTGAAGAGTCATTTTAAAAATAGTGAATTTCATTTATATTACTCAGAAATAGAACCATTAAATATACCTTTATTGTATAATTCAATAATAATTCAAACCACCTCTGAAACCCAGTTTCACTGTTCTGACTTTGGTCTTTTCTAGAAAGAGGAGGATGCAGTGGAAAGAGCCCTAGTCTAGGAGGCCAAAGGTGTGGCTCTCCACCAGCTGGTTGTGCGATGTCGAGTTTCTCATTTTCCTCCATGGGCCTCAGCCTTCACGTAAGTAAACTGAGGTGCTTCTGTAAGATCATTTCTAAAGCCCCTGTAGTTCTAACTTTTTATGGCTCTGTAACTGGTTCAAATTATTATTCCTCTTTGGAGGAGGGTGGGGAGTAGAATATCATTTTCGCACTGACTCTGAGGTCTCATATGTCTAGCCTGGTAAAAATCCATTTTTTTCCTGGGGTTCCACTCCACCAGTATTTCTAAGGATTATACCCATTCTCTAGCAACATTGGTAAAACGTGTCGAAGCATTAATCCAGAATAGCATAATATGTGAATTGGCAGAAAAGTAAAGGGTGGGTGAGTTGGGGCAAGGAAATGTGCAAAGAGGTGGATAAGAGATCAGTACATCTCCTTCAGAGGGGAGGAGCTCAGCTTGCTAGACCAAATGATGTATATGGAGAAGAGAAGGAGTTATGTTTGTATAGACAACAGAGAATATTAAATCAGAGTTTTAAAGATAGGCAAAACTAGATTGAAATCTTTACTCTGTCCCTTACCAGCAAAGAACCTTTGGGCTAGTAATTAACTTCTCCAAATCTCAGTCCCTTTATCTGTAAAATCTGTCTAACACAATGGTGCTCAACTGGGTGTGATAATGAAGCCCATTCTCTCCAGGTACATTCGGCAATATCTGAAAATATTTTAGATTGCCAGAACTGAGGGTGAAATAGGCTACTGGTGCCTGTGGGTGGAGGCCAGGGATGATGCTAACTATCCTACAATGTGCACGACAGCCTTTCACAACAAAGAATTATTTAGCCCCAAAGTGTCAATAGTGCCAAGGTTAAGAAACCCTGGTCTAATGATGGTATCTACTTTTTAGTGTAGTATGAGGATTAAATAAGACAATGAATATCAACTCCAGTGCATTCTATGGCACATGCTAGGTCATTTTGGTAATACTAGTACAGATGATGGCAAACTGTGAAATCTTGACCAATTTTAGATTTTTATAAAAGAATAAATAATCAAGAGTTAAGGTTAGATGACAAAGGTGATTATTTGGGATCATGGCTCAGAGAAAATAGAATGAAAGGGAAGACTATCTTTCTAACTACAATGGTATGAAACTAGAGATCAATAATACAAGGAAAGCTAGAAAATTCATAAATATACGGAAATTAAACAACCCACCCCTGAACAATTAATGGATCAAAGAAGAAATCAAAAGTGGAATCAAAAAATATCTTGAAACAAATGAAAATGGAAACATAACAAACTAATACCTATGGGAGTCTACAAAAGCACTTTTAAAAAGGAAGTTTATAGCAATGGATGCTTACATTAAGAATAAAAGAAAGATCTCAAATGAACAACCTAACTTTACACCTGAAGGAACTAGGAAAAGAAGAACAAACCAACCCCAAAGTTAGCAGAAGGAAGTAAGTAACAAAGATCAGAGCAGAAATAAATGAAATAGAGACCAGAAAAACAATATGAGGTCAATGAAACTAAGAGCTGCTTTTTTGAAAAGATAAACACAATTGAGAAATGTTTAGCTAGTCTAACTAAGAAAAAAGAGAGAGGACTCAAATAAAATAAAAAATGACACAGGAGACATTACAACCAATACCACAGAAATACAAAGATCATAGGAGACTACTATAAACAATCATATGCCAACAAATTGAATAACCTAGAAGAAATGGACAAATTCCTAAAAAACATACAACCTACCAAACCTGAATCATGAAGAAATAGAAAATCCAAACAGAGCAATAATGAGTAAGGAAATTGAATCAGTAATCAAAAATCTCCCAACAAAGAAAAGCCCAGGACCAAATGGTTTCGTTGGTGAATTTTACCAAATATTTAAGGAAGAATTAATGCCAATCCTTCTTAAACTCTTCCAAGAAATTGAAGAGGAGGGATCACTTCTAAACTTATTTTACAAGGCCAGTATTATTTTGATATCAAAACCAGATAAGGATACCAAAAGAAAAGGAAATTACAGGCCAATATTCCTAATGAACATATATTCATATTTCATATGAAACTGACAAACTGTTTTCTAAAACAATGTGGAAGAGATCCAGTTGCTCCCCATCCTCTCCAACACTTGGTATTCTCAGTCCTAATTGCAACCATTTTTAAGTGTGTGCAGTGTGTCTCTTTGTGTTGAGAGGAGGAAACCTTTCCTAGAGGCCTCCTACAAGACTTAATGCATCGGTCATGGCTGAGTCTCATGCCTATGTCTTGCAAGGACTGAGTCTCACGCCCATGCATTAGCAAGGCCTGGGCACTTACAGCCTCTAGAGTGGGAGAGGCTTCTCCAGCAAAAAAGAAGGAAAATGGAACAAGTGTCAGTTGGACAACCCATAATGCTTCCCTGATGTGCCATCATTCACTCATTTAGATCTACTGCAAGCTGCTGAATGCAGTGATAAGGACTTGATAACTAAGTTCCTTTGAAAGAAGGTGAGGAAAAGTCAAAGCAGACCAAAGTTTTGAGCTTAGTTTATTAGAGACAAATTATTATTAGAGATCATTAGAGAGAGACAGATTATTAGAGACAGATTGGTAGGGAAAATGTGGAGCCAGGTTTGGTTCACGCTGTTTGCAGAACCTGACTTCATTGACCCCCTGCCCTTTCAATGGTTCCTAGAATTTTGAATACAGTTCAGTCTTCGTGGGTCTTTAAAGAACTTTGCAAGTAGTCTGGAGGGGACAAAATTACCCCATGCTCTGGGGAAATTGGAGAATGTGTCTACCGGAATTGATTGCAATCACCTCACTAGTTCAAGCGAGAGATATAGCAAGAGTCCAGGAATCTCCAGGCCCTCTGAGCCCTGATGAAGACTGTAGGCATCTTTCCTGTGGAGAGAGCCTCCTGGAGGCACTGGCATTTGAGTGAAAAGCCCAGAAAAAGCCAGGGAAAGACTCAACAGTCTCCAATGTGTCCCCAAGGTTTAGGCCAAGTATTTGTAGAGAAAGACCGTGTCTACCTTGCTAGTACATTTCAAGTCAATCATCTTCTCCCCTCTCAGGATGTTTCAAATGACAGTGACAATATAATGGTGAAAAGTAATCATTACAGTCCATGTCACAACATTAAAAGTATGGGCATATTAGGAAATGATCTCTATTAACCAGAGTTTGGCGTCCATTTTCATTTACACAGATACAAAGGACTATTCTATTAGTAATTAGGTCTTTGGCATTTCTCAGAGTTTCAAATTACTTACTGGAAACGGCTTGCTGAATTCAAATACTTGATTCTAAATTCCTTATTCATCTATAAGCCATTGCTCAACATGGATAATGGAAATGCTGCACCGGTAAGTAACAACTTGGAATAAAAAGTAGATCATTGGAATTCAGAGTGAATTTTTAGGATTTTGGTAACAACTTCTTAGGAAGACTTTAATGGACTTTCCACGTAACTGGGATGGATTTGGGAGTTTTAGTTTAATTTTTTTTCACCTCTGTTATGATGAAACTGTTTATTTCTGGGAAAAATCTGGCTTTTTTTTCAAGTCTTGCCAAGGATATGTTTGGTTCATTTAGTTTACCACAGGGTGCTTCAGCTCACTTTTCAAGTTTCATTATGCATACTACTGTGTATTGCCCTGGGTGCACGTGTGTGCACATGTGCATGCAGAGAAAGAGACAGTTTCAAAATTGCCTCAAGAAGATACTTAAGTATCTAGCCAGTAATAACATCGGAGAGCCAGTTTCTTAATAGGGAAATAGATGATTATGAGCATAAATGCAGCAATTTGGGGCTTCCTTCTCTCAAATTTCCTGGAGAACATGTTTTCAGAACCCAGAGAGAGATTTTTACCAGCCCCATTCAGCGTGGCCTCTACATAACAGGTTGACTCTGAGATAAGGGAGAGAGTCATTCCTCAAGCAACACTTGCCCTACCTTCCACTTAGGATAATGGCAGCTTGGGGTCATTACTGTCCTCCTGTAAACATCTACTCTGAGGTGTCTGTGTGTGTGTGTGATCATCCTTTGCCCAAAAACACAAGAAGAGGATAATCCTGCTCTCTCCTTCCAGAGGCTCTTAACCATAAGAGGGTCAACTCTAAATAAAATATTAACATTGCTGCATTTTCACTTTTGTCCCTTTGTTCTTCCCCCTTCCCTTTACCCACGTTCTGATCACCTATACTCTGTCCTGCTTCACGACTCTCTCTCTCTGTCTCCATCTCTGGTAGCTGGGAGGAGGTCTGATCAAAGACTAATTCCCATCATAGGGTTGTGTGGTGGACTCAAAGCAATGATTCTTCATCTTTTCTCACAAGTGATGGATGCCACTCACAAGTTAGACACACTCTGCTGATTGTGAAGGGTTATGGGTAATTCCCCTCCCACCAGCTAGCTGTGACCACCACCGCCCTTTTCTCCCATAAACATAAAAGAATATCTAAATGCAGGTTAGTGAGAGAAAGCTATTGCAGGGATAATGTTGAACCTGCTATAATTTACAAAATAAAATAGTTTTAAAGCTTCATTACTTTAAATGGAATTAGTTCCAAATTACTTCTGTCTTGTCTTACCACTGTAATTCTTTGTGCTGACCATTTTCCATTTGCCTTTTCAGATCCTCTCGCCATCCTTGCCCATCCTGCTTGGTGCCCGAGGAGGGTACCTTTTTGAGTCTCCTCACCTGTGTTGCTTTGTCCTCTGGCCGGTGGAGATGCCATCAAGATACTGGAGGCAAGAAGGAAAGGGAGGTGAGTGTATTTGTTCTCATCTCTTTCTCTGTTGCCCTGGGCTCCTCTTCCAAAAGCCACCAAACCCCTGGTAGACAGCCTTCTTCCACATCTGCAGCATGAGTCGCAGCTATAGCTCTCTCAGGGATCTGGGAATGGATCCCTCCCTGCCCCTAAGGGGGAAGAAAGGAGGAGAGATGGAGACTTCCCTTTTGCTAATCCCAGGGTATTTAACCAATCCTTCTTGGTTCCTCTTAACTTTGTTGACACTTTTGTAATAGTCCACAACTGAGTGTGCCACCGTGCCTTGTCTTTCCTGCCAGGACCCTGACTAATTTCACAGTGGAGAAGCAATTGTTAGTTTACTACCCATCCCAAGAGTTGTGATACTTAATAGGACACTCTTGTTGATAGCATAAAGACTAAAAAACTTTGGTGTCCAAAGGGAATAGCTCTCCAATGTGACTTGTTGGCTTTTGGCAACTGAGAGTGAGCTATTTGGGTGCAAGATATACATTCTTCAATGGTACTGCCTATGTGGACTTCTTCAGGGACTCTTAGAACATATTTCTCTTTCCATGCCTTTTCTCTTTACCAGGCTACTCTCCTTCAATCTATTTTTTAAGGATCAAATTTATTGCCAAGAATTCACAAAGCCTTTCTTTACGCATTTTTTTTCCTCCTTAGTCCACTATTGAAGAGTTTACAGTAACCCTCCAGGAAACACACATACACACACACACCTCACCCTCTTATAACAATTATAATTTTCACATTATAAAAATATAACTATCACTATTTGCCAAATATTGGACAGTTATTTTGTTTATGATCTGATTTTGTATCTTGTACAAACTGACATTATCACAATTTAGTTTAAAGCATGCCATTGACTTTGGAGTCAGATAGACTTGGTTGAAGGTTTAGATCTGCCACTAGCCCACTGGATTATGTATACATTAAATAACTTTTCTGTCCCTCAATTTCCTGAGAGGAAAATAGGGACAACTATGTTCCCACGGGATAGTTGTGAAAATTAAGTAGGATATTTGTCCTGCTTTTTAAGCATAGTGCCTACTGCATAGGTAATGCTAAGTAAATACTAATGAAAAACCAGCGTACAAAGAACAGATTGTGTTGTTTCCATTAACCGCCTTGAAGGCAATATCCTGTCTTTACATCTTTGTGTTCTCTCAGAAGTCCAACATATATTATGGATGGACAGATGATGGGTGATGGAAGGATGGATAATAGATGGGTGGATGATGGATGGTGGTGGATGGATGGATGGATGAGACTGGCCTCAAATAAAAATTTCTTCAGGCTACTTAAACCTTACATGGCAGAGACCACATTTTAAAAATTTCCAACCAATCCTTTGGGTCTCTAGATGTGCTTTATCTTTCTGCTTAATTCATTCCAAACATGGATCACATTCTTGTATTTACAGGTTATTTTTTCATTTTTATTTTAGCAAGGAATTTAAATTCCTTCCTCCATGTTATGTCATCCCCATTCCAGCTCTTTGGGAGCTTCACACAGGTATTTATCCCCCTTGAGGATTATTTTTGTGTTTCTTTAAAAAGAAGGAGTGCAAACCCTGCCAAAGCTAACAGCAGGGGATGGAAGAGATCATTAGTTGACTAAATATTTCCACAACAAAAGTTGGGAAATTTAACCCCAAGGGTATTGGTATTTCTAACCCTTCTCTATGGATCAAAAATTAGGCTGAGTTCATCTATCAATTATGAAATAGCCCAGAAAGAATTTAGACTTTTATTTTTGCCAAGCAGCAAAACAAACTAAAAAGTATGGAAAATACCACACAAAAGCCCAGATTAATTATTTCTATGTCTGTTACCATTTTCCCTCTTAACCAGTCTGGAATTGCTTAACCCAAATCAACATTCTTTTAACTACCTACTATGTGATAGGCACTCTGTATATCCATTAGAAGAATGCCTTTGAAATAAAACCTAGTGTAATTAAAATGATCCCCATGATGCATTTGCAGTATTTGGCAAAAGTAGATTCCTTTTTGTTCGGAATGGTCTCATCTGTGGTTGAATTTACCAGCCACAATGGCTTCAGTTTTTCTAAAGCTGGGAGAGCGGATTTTGGAGTCGCTTTTAATCCTAGCTGCAGTTACCAGCTCTATGGCTGAGCAAATTCTTTTGTCTGTGTGAGCCTTTTTCCTCCACTGAGAAATGGGTGTCATCGTATTTGCCTCACTATGCAGAGCTGAGGCATGAATGCAATAGTGGGAGTGTTCAAAAACTGTCAGTTTCCCTGGTCACTTTGTACTCTTATGCATCTTACATGGTATCTAGGACAAGCGAGAACAAAAGCAAGCACTACAAAGCTTGGTTTTTGCTTATTTATTTAATGACCACAAGAGCAGAAATTTGACCTGATCCATTTTATAAATCTTCCATTCCTGTAAAAGAAATAACTTGGGCTTTGATATGATATTACTGAACTTATCTTTTGATGGCAGGGAAAAAAGTCCTTGTCTGGACTCCTGTAGGTACATCTATCTTAGATTAGTGGATTAGTAAGAATAGACTGGTGGCCAACATACCCCCTTAGTGCTAAGGTTTTAAATATATTAAGTTATGAAGCTTTTTGTCTTTTTCTTCCTATTGAGTAGAAACTCTGACAGCCTTTCTTGGAGTAATCGCCTTTGAACAGAGATGGCAATATGTGCAAGATCCCAGGCCTTGCTGGTGGATTTTGAGGTATCCATCACTCAGGGTGCCAATAGGCTAACTTAAGCAACAAGAATTTCCTAGGAAACTACTGGATAACTCACAACATTGAGGGCCTGGAGAACTGAGCTTAGAAAATGGGCAAAACCCAAAAGAAGTTGAGCACCGTTAAGATCCTGTGATGGGAAGAGTCTTTCTGGACTACTGCCGCCAACCTTGACACTCTGGATAGACTTTAGGCTCCAGCATAGCTACTATAATTAATCTCTAACCACTCCTGTAAGATGTGTCATGTTCTTAAGATTCAAAGTCCTAGGTGGGAGCATCTGATTGGCCAGTATAGCTTACTTGACCATTCTCTACTTGCCATGGGGCTGGAGGAGGGACCGAGATCTGTAATGGAGATGGAGGGAAGAGGGGTCCTGATTTCAAGCTACCAAGATTCTTTAAAAGTAGGTAGATGGTTAACAATACTGTGTGGTATATTTGACCTTTGCTGAGAGAGCAATCTTAAAAGTTCTCATCACAAGAAAAAAAAATGTTTAACTATGTGAGGTGATAGATATTAACTAAACTTATTGTGTTAATCATTTTGCAATATATATGTGGTTCAGGTTATTATGTTGTACACTTTGAACTAATAGAATATTATGTGTCAATTATAGCTCAACAAAACTGGAAAAAAAAATAGGTAGGATGTTAGAATGCCCGGCAGCCAAAGATAACAAGTATCCTCTACAGAAACTTCACCTCATCTTTCCCCAGTCCTGTTGTTTCTCTCTTACTACAGTGGCTGGTCCTGGCCGTTTTTGGGGGTATGGTCCTCTCATAGGCAGGCATACAGACATGTTCTTTGCAAGGGATGTAGCTGAATTTTGAAGGACATAAATTTTCTAGAATGATCTGGCTCTGCAGCCTACTTTTCTCTAACTCTGGCCTCTGAATTCTTGTTCTGCTTAGAGCAGGGAGTTCTCTGGAGGCCAGTAAGACTGGTGAGCACATCCGCAGAAGTGAGGCATCCATGATGGAGATATTGCCTATTAACTTACTCAAATATGAAAAATAGGATATGAGCTGCTGAAGCATTTGAGGACATCATATTAAAAGCTTTCTGCTTCATTTTAGGAACTGAACAATATTAGTTTGTTTCCTGCATGTAGGCCACAGAGGATCAGTTTTGCCAAAGGAGAAGAAGCAGCTAAGAGGTAAAGTAGCAGCCAAATGCAAAACACTTTGAAGAAAGGGTGTTGTGACAAAAGCACTCATTATCTTTGCAGTCAGTCAGGCCTGAGCTGGAATCCCAGCTCCAGACACTTTCCAGGACTGCAATCTTGGCTTGGCGACTGAAACCTCCCTGAGCCTCAGTTTCCTCATCTATAAAACAGAGATAACAGTGTCCCTAAAAATGGAGAGATGTGAGAATTAAAGATGATCTATTGAAAGCACTCAGCCACACTACTGCTCAGTCAATGCTTGGTCGTCTCTGCTCTTCCTCACTCACAGAAGAAAATAGAGAAGTCAGCACAGTCACTCAGCTGTAAAGCACAACATTACTAGAAGAAATTTGAGTAAAAGTCAAAGGTTAGACATCAACAGTGAAATAAAACATCAATGTGGAGAAGAAAGGGCATTGAACTCAAGCAAAGAGGAGGCAGAGCTGTGGTGTCAGCACAATTCCTGTATTGATGCTGAAGCCATTTAGCATTCGAGTCAACTGGGATGAGAAGGAGAGAGGAATCCTAGAGATAAGAGAGGTAATCTTTACAGTGCACATACTGTGTTCCAGGCTGGGTGCTTTACACACATCATCACATTTAAACTACACACCCACCCTGTGAAGTAGGTAGAGTATTACTCCCACTGTGTGGATAGTGAAATTGAGGCACAGAGAGGCAGTGAGTGGGTTCCTTCTGACCTCAATTCCTCTGCTTTCCAGTTGAGGGGGCAGAAAATAACTTCCTCCATCAGCCCCAGACTTTATATCTCTTCCACTCAAGAAAGCAGCCAGCCTGAGGTAGGAATCCCTTAGTTCCATTCCAGATTTGGAGATTGGGTCAGGTGCCAAGTGTGGTCCGGTCAGCACTGATGAGGACAGGCAGTGAGAAAATGGGGTCCACCTGAATAAATGTAAGGGCTGGGCCGTGTCCACGCACATGGCAGGGGGGCAGGAACACTGCAAATTCCAGGAGGCCTCGTTCACATTTTAGTGCTGTTAAGAAAAATGAACCAAAAATTACAGAGAAAGCAATAGGATAACATAGGATAACTCAATGTCACCCTTAGGCGTTGTTTAACTGGCTCACCCAAGAATTGTTTAATCATCTAGGATAGGAGTTGGAAAACAATGACCCGTGGCCATATGTTTTTGAAAGTAAAGTTTTATTGGAACAACCACATCCGTTTGTTTACGTCTTATCTAAAGTTGTTTTCACGCTGCAATGTCAGAGTTGAGTAGCTTCAACAGAGACCGTATGACCCGGAAAGCCAAAAATATTTACTATCTGGCCCTTTAGAAAGTTTGCTGAATCCCTGACCTGGGAGAATGTGCCTGCGTTTGAATTTGCTATTTACTCTCTGATTAGAGCCCAGATGCTCTGAAGTTCTCTGTCTACTGGTCAGTTTCTGTAAGGTAGAAATCATGGCCAGAAGGCTGCAGCTATATGGCTCTGTAAGCCATTAACCAGTTTTGTAATCTATTAACAAGTTCATTTCAGTCTCCCTTTGACTGACTATCTATATAAATTCTCTCTCTCTAATTCTCCTTTGAACTAAATTTGCCATCATAATGGTCCCCTCATTCATTAATAAATGGAATGCATCTTTGATTCAGGTTCATTATATTTTGTGTGAGTTGTGTTTTTAACTTTAGAAAGTTATATTTTGACAACTCCAAGGGGCACCATTGAACACAATGTGGATACAGAGGGTGGGGATTCTCAGGAGGGGGTAGTGGTACTGGATAGCCAACACTATTGGTGCCACTACAATAGCGTACCACATTTAATCCCTGGAAGGAATCCCTGTAACATACCCTATAAGGTACATTAACCTACAAAATGGAGAAATTAAGATTATAGCAATACCTACCTCATAGGGTGGCTTTGGTATCAATGCAATTAAAGTATTTAGCACAATACTTAGCCACTAAATCCTATGATTACTATTATTAATGGTATTATCCTATGTATTAGTTGTTTCTTTAGGTAAAAGTAACTGCATTTAACCCCTACCAGCTTTAGAAAATTAAAAAAAAAGGAAATTGTTGGAAGGAGCATCTTGAGCTCACAGAATAAAAGCAAACAGCTGAGCTCCAGGGCTGTCTCTTCTCCAAGTGGGCTAAGACTCAGAGGCGTGAAAAAGCCTGTTGTGCCTAAAGATACAAGTGATTTGGTTTTGCAGGACTGCACACTCTGAAAAGGTAGAGTCAGCCTCGTTTCTTTTACGCTGTGAATGGAAGCAGAGACTATAACTTCCTCACCTTTGTGTCCCTACGTTGCTCAGCACAGTGCCCGCCACATGGTACATCAATAAAAGTTTATTGAGCTAAGTTATTACCAGCATGTTGATGGGGCTGATAAGTAGATATGACTGGCAACAAAAGCCAAGCTCATCTACAGAAATGGTAATGTATCTGATTGGTGCTGCAGATGCAGGCTGGGTTGGGGCGGGGGCCTTGAGTGGTAGCCTAGGGCTACTTTTCCTCTCCACAGCTGTAAAATGAGAGGAAGCTAACAAGCTAGCATTCCCAACACAGCTTGCCTGTGCAGAATTCACTGTTGTGTTCTCTTCTATCTGTCATTGAAATCTTCCTTTGCTTCTGGGGGGAGCTGGGAGATAAGACCGGTTCCCCTTTACCCCCAGGGGCACAGAGTCAGCCAGCTTTATTGCATTACAGGAGCTGTCTACCTCAATTGCATTGACAAGAAATGCCAGGCCTCTGCACACATCCTGATCCTTCTAATCCCTTTAGTTCCATCACCTAGACATTTTATTTGAAATTGATTTTTAAATGTCTGAGTAATTGAGGTTTATGTGTAGTTGCCTCTCTGCAACAGAGGTAAGCTGAGGCTGCTTATATCCTCATTAGACGCTGATTAAAAGTGATTGCATTACTGGAGGCTCCAATTGGTGCCATTCCTCAGGGCTGCCATCAGAGAACAGCTTCCGCGCTTGGCAGATCTGAGCATCTGGAGAGCAGAAATAGTGGAGTTGGCCTTTGCATCCCCTGTGCATCTTCTGCAGATGACCAGCTCTAATAGGAGGCTCTTTTCCAGTTTCCTGTGGGTTCCATCTCTAGACCATACACAAGCCATGGCTGTTGAAAGGAAAATATCCACTTTCTCCAGAGACATGAAACTCTCACTGGAGTCAATCCTGTGACCAAAGTTTTGAGGTGGGAAGTCTAACGTCTTTTGGTGCTGATCTTGTGACCTTCACTAAGTCCTGGAACCTCTCTTTCCTTCTTTTTTTCCCCCAAAGTCCCACTCATACTTTGTATGTGTGGCCCTGGACTTGTTCTTTACCAAATAAATTGGGCTTCAGATTTGGCACAGACAAGGCCTACCAGGGAACAAAAGAGACCAATAGGAATGGTTGTGATCTTAAAAATATCTTCTGTCCTCCATGCTCTTGAGAGAAGCTTTACTACTGCCCATTCCAGGAGGAATAGTTTTGGAGTTAGAAGTGATGTGGGGAGACAAGCTCTGATGTTGAAGTCAGAAAGACCTGGGTTTGAATCTTAGCTCAAGCCATTAAAAGCTGGGTAGTCATGGGTGAAATCCTGACTCCCTTTGGTTCAGTTTCTTCATCTGTGAAATGGGGCTTCAAAGCCTCCTCCCAGGGTGAGTGCAAAGATGTAATGAAATAAGGTGTATAAAGAGCCAGGCAGAAAAGAAGAGCTCTGTCAATATGAGTTTGTTCTTCCCTGAAGGGACAGTAGAGTTCATCTAAAAAATAAAAATACCCTACTTGGCCCTTGCAGCCATTTTTTTTGTCTTGGGTTCTCCATTATGGTTCATGACCTCTGAGTTCCATGAAAGGGCATCAGCAAAATTCTGGAGAAAAAAGCAAGGCCAAAGGCAAGGCACTGTGACGTCCAACCTCCTCTGGAACAGACACTAACTGGAGCACCTCTTTTTTTGACAATCTTACATATTGGGGTTCTATTTAATATTTCCGTTACAAAATTTAAACAAATTTGAAGAAAAATTGACTTTTATTTCTGTATTAGAAAATTTATGGAGTTCACAAGGTAAAGTCAAACTTCTCATTTCTCATCATGCTGCAATACCCTCTCAGCATACCCAGTGGCAGAAGCTTCTCGGCATGTATGTGAGGAAATTGCACAACCTGTCAGGATTAGTGCATTACTAAAGCTTTTGCAGCACAGAAAGGAAGAGGCACACAGATTCAGATAATTAAGGATTAAGTCTCTAGGATTTGGATCTCCTCTCTTCTTTTAAGCCAAACACCAGAGCAGCAGGTATCTCTCAGGGTTTAGTCATGCCTAAGTTGTCCCTAACATATTATTAACTTCTATTCCAGCATCTTGCACTGAGCTGGGCATTGGGTAAGAATTCAACAAATGCTGGTCAATAGAAGGGCTTCCATTCCAAGTAGATCAGACCTCATGGCTTGTGCTGCTCTGCCCTGAAAGGCCCAGGCAATAAACGTTCTGGCTGAATGTACGCCAAGGAACAAATAACAGTCAGAAGAAGCTACCGGAGGAGGAAGGCGGTAGGAAGGATCTCACAGAGAAAGTGATGAGTGAGATGGGCCCGGCCAGAGGGTTAGGACTTGGAAGGACAGAGAGAAGGCAAGCAATTCTTGGCAGGATCCAGAGTCAGAGAAAAAGTGAGGCAGGACTGAGCAGAGTCTGTGGGTAGGAAAAACATGGCCAGGCTGTGAATGAATGGGATTCAAAAGAAATGGGAAAATCTGTCTCCCTGGATGATGCTAGAAAACATTGGGTCCTTGTCCTCACTTTTGATCAGAGAATTCAGTCATCATTAAGCAGTGCAAACAGAGATCTTCTACCCCAGTATTTAACCAGGAAATGGTGCCCGTTCCAAAAATGAGAAGAGATACATAGGGGCAAAAAGTTAGTCCAGTAAATTTATTGGACAATAGTATGTGCCTGGTACTTTACTAGACACTTTGAAGTGGGCTCATTTAACCCAAAGAGCAAACCTTTCACACATTCGTTTATTCACTCAACATAAATGTATTCAGTGGTAAATTGTTCTGGGCTCTGAGGATATAGCAACGTACAAAATGTCCCAAGTCCCTGGCCTTGTGGAGCTTCTGTTTACAGAGGAGAGAAGAACAATAAACAAACTAACATTTGGTAGCATTAAGGAACGTGAGGTAGGCACGCTTATGCCTCCCTTGGAGGGAAGAAAGTGAGGCATGGAGAACTTATGCAAAATGCCCATGGTCCCCCACAGTCCACTGCAAACCTAGACATGGGCAACTTCGAATCCTGTGCTTTTAATCACAAGGCCCTTCTGCCCTTCTCATTCTCTTGGCATCGCTGGAAAATGTCTAGCCTTTTCCCTTGAAACATTCTCATCCTTTAAACCAAAGGAACCCAGCTAACATCCACTGAACACCTTTGAGAAAAATACCAGGCCCCGTGTCTACCTATAGGATGATTTTGAGCTCTGTAGAGCTTACTTCTTTCTGGAGCCCCAAACACTACTTCACATTCCCTCTTTAGATCAAATCACATCACGCTTTTAACCCATCTCAGCTCAGCTCCAGGTATTAATTTATGGATTGCTGCTTCCAGGCCACTGTGGTGTTACTGTGGCTTAATAACCTGATTTCACAGTTTTTCTGGTTCAGTCACTTTGAGTGTTCTGCCCCTCCCCTGCTTCTTAAAGAAACATGCTCACATCCCAAAGCAGAAGTAAACATTAGAGTTTGAATCTATATAATTAGGAAAAAGGGTTCCCCCATACAAGCTCTGTCCTGGGAGTCGGCTTCCCAGTTAAGCTTTTTTTTTTTTGAGGAAGATTAGCCCTGACCTAATATCTGCCACCAATCCTCCCCATTTTGCTGAGGAAGACTGGCCCCAAGCTGACATCTGTGCCCATCTTCTTCTACTTTATATATGGGATGCCTTCCACAGCATGGCTTGAGAAGTAGTGTGTAGGTCCACACCTGGGATCCAAACCAGTGAACCCTGGGCCGCTGAAGCACAATGTGCAAACTTAACCGCTGCGCCACCGGGCCGGCTCCAGCTCGGTTAAGCCTTTTTAATGAAGTTTCAATTTGAGACCAGGGCAGGATTTCCTGTGAAAGTGAAGAACCTCCAATCCCACAACAGAGTGAGTGGTATATAGTGTTTCTCCAGACGATTTCAAATTATTTATGTATTATTTGTGTACGTATCTCTCTCATTCTCTCAATGTAAACAAATATCACTGAAATAAAACTTTGGGGCATCCAAATGGTAGGTCCAATACGAGTGTGTATCTGTGTGTGCTGGGAGAGTAGGAAGAGGTTTGCAGTTCCCCTCAGTTGTAATTTGCCTTTGTTCATTAAAATGTGGCATGCAGGTTTAAATGGTCTTCTTCCAGAAGAGAAATCTTTAAAATAAACTTCTCCCTCCTCCTTAACGCTTCTTTTTAGGAAAAAAAAAAAGTCTTAAGTGCTAAGACATGCAACATTTTTAGAGGAAAAACCTTGTGTTAGACCCACCATAGAACATTCAAAAATCGTTGTCTCTGTTGCCAAAGACTGACCTCCTATCTGTAAGAAGCAGATCTGCAAATTCCATAGAAAATATCAAGGAAGAGCATTGGATAAAGAAACTGAAGGCAAAGAGAATGTCCACAGTGTCCCCTAGCTACAGTACACACACTCGTCAGCATGCCTGTAAGTGCTCCCAAAGAGGACACAGACCCATTGAGACCCACCCACTCAAGGCCCCCACACACACCCTCAGAGCCACAAAAGTTGCCAGCTCTGTCCCCTTTAATGACTCTCAACTACAGATGGAATAAAAGCTCAACTCCTCCTCCCAACCTTTAACGATTCCAAGGTTGAGATCCCATCTTCCTTCTTCGTTTCTGAAATGTACCCTCTCTGTCTCTCATATAATGCAGACTTCAACCACTCCAGGATGTCACCGTCTTCCAGATTCTCTGTATCTTTTCCTACCTCTATACTTCTCACATTATTCCCACTACTGAAATATCTTCTCTCTTCAACTATCCCCTTTTCCACCTTTCAAAGTCACATGCATAAACCATGATCCAACATTCAAACCTTCTAGAACTTTAGATAGAATCTCTTATTCATCCCTGTCTGACTCTACTAGGAAGTACCTTTGCCACGTTTAGCAAATTCTGCCCTCTGTAGTTACGGATGTATCTGTGTCTCTATCTCCAGGGTGTGGACTCCCAAAAGACAGTCATATTTCTTACACATCTTGGCATCTCCTGTAGAATCTAGCACATTTCTCACTGCATGGACACTTAAAAGACGTTGGTTTAACTGAATTCTGGAGGTCAAGGACAGCCTCAAAATGGTAGCTGTGTGTATGATGGTAATATTACTAATCCCAGTGTCTATCAATGGGTGAGTGGATGAATAAACATGCTATAATCGCACAATGAAATATAATAGAGCAGAGAAAATAATTGCACTACAGTGGCATCCAGCAATCTGGATGAATCATGGGAACGTAGTATCAAGGAAAAAGTAAGCCCCTCAAAGTTACGTACAGCATGACAGCCTTTATATAAACTTAAAAACAACTTAAATAAAAGATATGCTTTTATACATGCATAAAGATTTAACAGAAAATATACAAAGGAGAGCAAAAGGATGATGAACACAAAATTTGGATTGGAGTGCGCCAGGCATGAACCAATGATGAAAGTGTGTCACGAGCCACAGATTCTGATGAATCCAATGCACTTGAGGTCTATTTAAACAACAACAACAATAAAAGAGATATAAATAAGCTCTTGGCATTTAGCCTTTCATGACCATTTAGAATAGAGACTTTCCTATCCACCTGTGGAATATCTTATTTTTGTTCTTAAGAGAAAGAGGAAGAGTAGGTGTTTCTTGAATTTTCCTCCAAATAGATCTTCACTGATCCTCATAGGGCACCACATACAACACCCCTTCATCTACTTCAGATTCTTGCACATTCTTAATGCGCAAGTGGGCACAAGATTCTCGATAAGAGCAAAGACACTGATTGAGTCACACAGAACTATATTCATGCATTTATTTATTCAGCAAATATTTTCTTATGTGTCAGGCACATAAGAAACATACACAGCATATAGAACTGTCTTCAAAATCAACATGAACCCTCTCCTCCTAGAGCTTAGAGACTAAAGGAAAAGACAGGCAATGCACATAGAAAACACGGGAATTGACTACACAGTTACAAACTGAAAAGCTCAGTGAAGAATAAAAGTGGGTGCCAAGAGAGAAAAACAAGAACTTTGTCTCTTTTGCTCTTTGAAGCAGTGTTTTTAGTAGAGGATAAGCAATGCAGAAAACAGCCTAATGCTGCAGGGGATGCCTGCAGTTGACCATCTGTGCCCCTGCATGAATGGATACATCTGTCAATTTAAGGAGCGTACATGAGAAGTGGCTTAGCTGAGGCATCCGGAAGGGCTTCTGAAGTTCTCTCACCAGCCTTGCCAGTGGGGCTGACGTTCTTGATCTCTAACATTCTGATTCCTGCTCAGTGTAGCAGGGGAGCCATGAGAGGAGGAGAAGGCTAGGGTAGCAGGAAACAAACGTAGGTCAGAGTAACAAATCTGGATTTATTATGAGTTAGACGGAGAGGGCGTATCAGGGAGGTTAAGCAAGAAAGTAACACGTTCTCATTTATATTGTTAAAATGATTACCCTGGCTGTTGTAGGGAAAATGGAGTAAATAGGGGAAGAAGTAGAAGCAGGAAGTCCAATTAGGAGTGCAGAAGTATAGACAGGGGTGATGGTGCCTTCAGCTGGGGTGGTATCTGTGAAAATGGAAAGAAAAGGGCAAGATTGGGTGTATTTTGGAGATAAAGTCAATAAGAATTATTGAAGAATTGACAGTGAGAATTCAGGAAAACAAGAGAAATCAAAGATGATTCCTAAATTTGGGGTTTAAGAAATTGGATGTTTTATGGTACCATTTACAGAAATTTGAAAGAGTTGGGTCAAAGGAAGATTTTGGGGGGAGAGGACCTTGGAAAGTCATCTTCTGCTTTTGATAAGTCAAATTTGAGACATTCATTGGATATTTAAATGTAAATTCAGATAGGAGGTTGGAAATTTGACTTAGGAGTTTTGGAAGAAATAAGGGCTAGAGACATAGATTTGGGAGTTAACTATGCATAGATGGTATTTAAAGTCATGGGACTAGACAAGATTAGCTAAGCAGAGAGGACAGCTAGAAAAGAGGAGACCCAGGATGAAGCCCTGGGCCACTCCAGTATTTAGGAGTCAGTCATCGTCGAAAAAAGTAGAAAAGAGCCTGAGAAAGTACTATCCTTGAGATCGGAGGGAATATAGGAGAGTATGGATCCCAAGAGAAGAGAGAGTTTCAAGAAGTAGAAAGTAGTCAAGTGTCAAATGATACTGAGAGATCAAGTAAAATGAGGGAAGAAACATGCCTATTGGTTGTGTTAACATGGACATCAAGGGGTTGTCTTCATGGGATGCAGCAGCAGAAAATACAACCCAGGGGGTTCAAGGGAGAAGAGCAGACGAGGGAGTAAAGCTCTCTTAGGAATTACATTGTGTGTGGCATTTTACGGGACAACTATCGTATATCTGTAACAAGTCCCTGGCATAAAAGAAAACATGTGTTCTAGAATGAACTCTATTTAAAACTGAACTTTTTATGTGAGATAAAATAAAATGCAATGTAGGAACCTTGTTTGGATTGTTATTCAACTAAACCAACAGAAAAAGACGTTTTGGAGGTAATCAAGGAAATGTGAATCTAACCTGGATACTAAATGATATTAAGGAATTTTTGTTAATTGTGTTAGGTGTGATAATGTTATCATGGTTACGTAAGAAAATGCACTTATTTTTAAGAGATTCACTAAAGTATTTAGAAGTAAAATGTCATAAGATCTGATGTTTGCTTTAAAGTACAAAAACAAAAAATAAAAGTAGTGAGAAAAATATAACCAAAAGCTAATCATTTTTAAATCTATATAGCGAGTACACAGGGGCTCATTGTACAGTTCTACTTTCATGTATGTTTGACATTTTTCATAATGAAAGTTACAAAACAGTTGTACTGTGGAGGAGAACAGAGAAATAGGACAGTAGCTAGAGGAGAATGTAGGTGAAGGGAAGCTTGGGTTTTTTTTTTTTTTAAACTTTTTTAAGATTGGTTTTAGGTTCACAGCAAAATTGAGAGGGAGGTACGAGATTTCCCATATGATTGGACTTGGCAGATTTCCCTCTGCCCCCAAACATGCACAGCCTCCCCTTTTGTGAACATCCCCCACGAGACTGGTGCATTTGTTACAACTAATGAACATAACATTGACACATCATAATCACCTAGAGTCCATAGTTCACCTTAGGGTTACCTTTTGATGTTGCATGTTCTACCTGTTGTGACAAGTATATAATGACATGTATCCATCACTATGGCAGCATACAAAGGATTTTCACTGCCCTACAATTCCTCTGTACTCTCTCTATTCATCCCGCTCCCTGCTGCTCAACCTGTGGCAACTACTGATCTTTTTACTATCTCCATAGTTTTGCCTTTCCAGAATGTTCTATAGTTGGAATCATACTGTACGTAGCCTTTCCAGATTGTATTCTTTCACTTAGTAATACACACTTAAGATTCCTCCGTGTCTTTTCATGGTCCAATACCTCATTTCTTTTTAGTACTGAAAAATATTTCTTGTATAGATGGATGTACCACCGTTAATTTATCCATTCACCTACTGAAGGACATCTTGGTTGCTTCCGCTTTTTGCCAATTATGAATAAAGCTGCTATAAACATCCACGTGCAGGTTTCTGTATAGACATAAATTTTCAAGTCCTTTGGGTAAATACCAAGGAGCACAATTGCTGGATGGTATGGTTAAAGCAGGTTTAGTTTTGTAAGAAACCATTGAACTGCCTTCCAAAGTTGCTGTGTCATTTTGCATTCCCCCCAGCAATGATTCAGAGTCCACACTGCTCCATCGCCTCATCAGCATTTGGTGTTGTCAGTGTTTGGATTTTGTCTATTCTAACAGGTATGTAGTGGTATCTCGTTGTTTTAATTTGCGTTTCTCTGATGACACATAATGTGGACATCTTTTCATATGCTTGTTTTCCATCCTTATGTCTTCTTTGGCGAGGTTTCTGCTAACATCTTTGGCCCATTTTTTAATCAGGTTGTTTGTTTTCTTCTTGTTAAGTTTTAAGACTTATTTGTATATTTTGGATAAAAGTCCTATATCACATGTGGTTTTTCTGCAAGTATTTTCTCCTAGTCTATAGCTTGTCTTCTAATTCTTTTGAGACTGTCTTTTGCAGAGCAGAAGTTTTTAATTTTAATGAAGTCCAGCTTATCTATTATTTCTTTCATGGATCATGCCGTTGGTATTGTTTCTAAAAAGTCATCACCATACCAAAAATCACCTAGGTTTTCTCCTATGTTTTCTTCTAGGAGTTTTATAGTTTTGAACTTTACACTTAGGTCTACAGTCCATATTGAGTTAATTTTTGTGAATGGTGTAAGGTCTGTGTCCAGATTTATTTTTTTGCGTGTGGATATCCAGTTGTTGAAAAGACTCTTTGCTCCATTGTACTGCCTTTGCTCTTTTGTCAAAGATTGGTTGACTATATCTATGTGGGTCTATTTCTTGGTTGTCTATTCCATTCCGTTGATCTACTTTTTTATTCTTTTGTGAATAACGTACTATCTTGATTACTGTAGTTTTACAGCAAATCTTGAAGTCCAGTAGTGTCAATCGTCCAACTTTGTTCATCTTCAATTTTGTGTTGGCTGCTCTGGATCTTTTGCTCTCCATACAAACTTTAGTTTGTCGATGCCTATAAAATAGCTTGCTGGGATTCTGATTTGGATTGCATTGAATCTTTAGATCAAGTTGGAAAGAACTGACATCTTGACAATATTGAGTCTTCCTATCCACAAACATGGAATATCTCTCCACTTACTTAGTTCTTCTTTGGTTTTGCTCAGAAGAGCTTTGTAGTTTTTCTCATATAGATCTTGTACATATTTTCTTAGCTTTATATCTAAGAATTTTATTTATTTGAGTGCTAGTGTAAATGGCATTGTGTTTTCAATTTCCAATTCCACTTGTTCATTGCTGGCATATAGGAAAGCAATTGGCTTTTGTATATTAACCTTGTATCTTACAACCTTGCTATAACTGCTTATTAGCTCCAGGAGAGTTTTTGTCTGTTCTTTCAGATTTTCTACATAGACTATCAGATTACTTGTGAAAAAAAAGTTTTACTTCTTCCTTCCAAATTTTCATACCTTTTTTCTTGTTTAATTGCAGTAGCAAGGAATTTCAGTATGCTATTGAAAAGGGGTAGTGAAAGGGGAAAAACTTACCTTTACCAGATCTTAGTGGGAAAGCTTCAAGTTTCTCACCATTAAGTATGATATTAGCTGTAGGCTTTTTGTAGACATTTTTTATCAAGTTGAGGAAGTTCACCTCTAGTTCTAGTTCACTGAGAGTTTTTATCATGAATAGGTGCTGGATTTTGTCAAATGCTTTTTCTGTGTCTATTGATATGATCATGTGATTCTTCTTTAGCCCATTGATGTGATGGATTACACTAGCTGATTTTCAAATGTTGAAGCAACCTTTCACGCCTGGGATAAATTCCACTTGGCTGTGGTGTATAATTCTTTTTATACATTGTTGGATTTGATTTGCTAATGTTTTGGTGAGGATTTTTACATCTATGTTCATAAGAGATATTGGTCTATAATTTTCTTTCTCGTAGTTTCCAGTTTTGGTGTTAGGGTGCTGCTGGCCTCCTAGAATGAGTTAGGAAGTGTTCCCTCTCCTATCTTCTGAAAGAGATTGTAGAGAATTGGTATAATTTCTTCCTATAATGTTTGGTAGAATTCACCAGGGAACTCATCTGGTCCTTTGAGGGAAGTTTTTAAATTGTTCTTTAAAGAATAAATACTAGATTATTACCATGATGACAATTATCCAAGAAAGATGAAGAAATTGATCATACAGGAAAGACAGGGAAAAGTTGTGTTTCCAGGTAGCTAAGGAGACTAGAAGAGACTCAATCAAGCCTAAGTTCCAAACTTGGTCTCTGAGTTTTGGGACCAAAAAAGAGAAAGCATAAGTACAGAGGCAAGTGAACCTATGGGTTTGGTAATGAAGAAGGTGCAATTCCCTCAGACTGGTTCTGGCTTCTTGGTAACCCGTGAAGTGAGGCCATCAGTTAAGGTCTAGTCCATGTTGGTATGGTATGAAAGGTGAGAGAAGAAAATAGAATATGTGAAATAGATAATTTGGAAAGGGGAAAGTGTAGTTGGATTTCCAGGTGGTGTTACGGATTTATGAGAGATATTGAGTTATGAGCTGATTGCAATTGTGAAGAGTCAGCACTCTTGGTGGTTTTCTCTGGCAATGTCCGGTTGTTTAGGTGAAGGCATAAAGTAAGTTGGTAGTTGATTCTGACCAGTTTAGGCTTTGCTACATACAAACATATATCTTTGGGGATAATAGAATGACAGAGCTAAGATATTTGGAAAGCAGCAAGTACAAGCATGGACGATGGAATTTACACTAGCTACGGAAGAAAATAAGACATGCAGGAGGGAGGTAATGGAGAGTGGGAAGGGTTAGCTCCATGGATGGGAGAGCTTTATGTGGCCTCCACATTTATGGAGCAAATATCATGTGCTTGACACTGTTTGAAGCATTTTATATGTATTAACTTATGAAATTGTTACAACAGCCGTAAGAGGTAGTTATTGTTATTGCTTACCTCTTAAAGATGAGTACACTGAAGGGCAGAGAGGTTCAGTTTCTTCTGTACACTCCCACAGCTGTCAGATTCTGGGATTTGAAGGCTAACAGTCTAGCCGCAAAGCTCACACTGAATCACTAACGGCACAGCCTCATTTGTAATCTTTGAGTGGATGTTATGTGAGCTGGAAGGCTAGCAGGTGGTGGTCAGAGAATGAAATGCTTGATATAGAGAGTTCAAGGGTTTGAACATAAGTAAACGAGGTGGGGCAGAAAAAAAGATTACTAGAGAGGAGAACATTAAGGAAATAACGAACCAGGAAGTTGGATGAAAGATCATCACAGATATTGAGGCCTTCAAGAATGGTGACAAGAGATAAGAGAACAGATTTCTTTACTGCAGGACTTCTGAAAGAGAGCCATATGTGCTGACTTATTTTAGGACTTGCCAAAAGGGAGAAGCATACATTGCATTTCTCGTATATATATATATATATATATATATATATATATATATATATACACATATATATATTCACCATGATATCCTTTATCTCAAAACACATAATAATATATTCATTGGGATCCAGTCCAAGAAACAATGCAAAGAAACAAGCTCCAAGGCACAGCCCAGATCACATCCCCACCCCATTCCTAATGCCCACACACTCAACCTTTATCCCTCCCTAAATTAACCAAGAAACAGTTATGAAAATATTGATACTCTACTGAGGGGTAAGAATGTACCTTTGAAGAATTATTCATTACAAGACTCTGAAAGTTTCCATCTTCTTTCATCTGAGTGGCTTCTCTGCCCACATTGAGCTTTCATCCAAAAGGTCAAATGGACTGCAGTTCTGATTTCCAGAAAACTTTCAACTGCAAGCTGCTCTGCCAAAGCATGCCAGGCCTGCTTTCCAGGCTTGAGAGTTTGAGATGAGGCAAATAATCTGCAAGATAAACATCTGACCTTCCCCTTTGCTGAAGCCAACCTGAATGCTTGGTTTTTGAGATTCACTCACCATTGGTCATTTACAGTTATGGAACTCTGTACCGCCCCGTACTTGGAGACCTGGGCGCAGATCAAATAAATAAGAAGCGAACCACCCTTTTCCTCCCATTTCTTCTACTAATGGAAACTTTTTGAACTGAACCTTTTATTGGTTATTTGTTACTGTCATTTGCCATTGTCTGTTCCCTAGATGATGGATCTGTCACTAAATCCACTTCTCCCTAAGCCTTGGTGGGAATTGAATTGACATTCAAGTGCAAACAGCCCAGCCACTGACCACGGTACAATTCCAGCCACCATTATCCCATGTCCAAACTAATTCTAATCATTTGTAAACTACATATGGGTGGTAAAGTTAGCGTCAATGAAGAAAGACGATAATATTGGCATTACCAAGAATCAAGTATTCCCTCACTCCACTCCCAACCTGCCTCCCCAATGTTACCTGTCACTTCACCCACTAGAATGCACCTTGCCTCCACAGTTTCCTGTGAATTCAAATTGGCTTAGAACAGCCATTTTCCATATTGCTGTAGGCCATATTATTATCATGGTGTAACTCCATGCCATGATTAGATTTTTATTGGAATTTCTAAAACATCATTCTCTCTTCTTTTCTGTTTCCACCAAAGAGGAGCCAATAGAAAACATCTAATAAAAAGCATTAAACTGCAGTTCACAGCTCTGAGCCCATGTAAATGCTTGTCTATAACTTACACCAAATCAAAAAGCCACTGGTTTCTTCATATTGTTTTGTTTTTCTAACAGAAAACCACTGTGAGTAAATCTACTTTATCTATCTATCTATCTATCTATCTGTCTATCTATCTATCATCTACCTATCTTGTTAACAGTCATTGGCATTGTGTTAGGAAACTACACTGAACACAGAATTAAGTTCAGTGATCTCAATGAATTCTGGTGTCCACATGGGATGGACTTAGAAATGTCAAAAAGGCTTGTGGAAGGAAAGTCCACTTATATTCCTCCACAGGGAGCATTCTAAATCAGCTTTTTAAAGTCAACTTTATTGAGATGTCATTTGCAAGTAATAAAAAGCCCACAAACAATAAAAAGTCCACATTTGAAATGCACAATTCAATGAGCTTTCACAAATGTGTAAATCCACACAACCAGCAGCAAAATCAAGATATAAAACATTTCCATCATCTCAGAAAGTCCCCTGGTGTCCCTTTCCAGTCAACGCCTACCCCCCGAGGAAACTCCTATTCTGAATTCTATCTCCACTGAGTATTTTGCCTGCCACTCACTTTATATAAATGAAATCATGTAATATGTACTGTCTTGTTTCTGGCTTCACTAGCTCATCATAATACTTTTGAACTTCATCTGTTTTGTTGTTTAGCTTTCACATTTGAGTCAAAATCACATTTGATCTAAATGTGTATGTTTACCCAGTATCACACCACCTTGACTACTGCAGATTTAGAGTAAGTCTTAAAATCAGATGATGTAGGCACTCCAACTCATTCTTCTTTCTCAAAATCATTTTGGCTATTCTAGATCTTTTCTATTGCCATATAAATTTTAGAATCAGGTTGTCAATTTTTTAAAAAGCCTGGTAGAATTATGAGTGTGATTTTGCTAAGTCTATACATCAATTTCTGAAGAATTGACAATAGCATTGTTTCATCTAATCCATGAACATCTATTTAAATTTTTAATTTCTCTCAGCAATGGTTTGCAGTTTTTAATGTAGAGTTTTTGGATCTATGTAGATATTCTTATGGTATTGTAAATGCAATTTTCAAAATTTACTTTTGTTTATTCTTAATATACAGAAATACAGTTGATTTTTGTATTATGACCTAGTGTCCTGTGACTTCATTACATTTTTATTCATTTACGTAGATATTTTTTAGGATTATTTAGGCTTTGTCACATAGACTTTTATTTGTCTGTGAATAAAGGCAGTTATACTTCTTCTTTTCTAATCTATATGCTTTTTTCTTGCCTGTTGAACTGCCTAGGATCTCCAAAACAATGTTGAATGGAAGTGATAAGAGTGGACATACTTGCCTTGTTTCCAAGCCTAGGGAAAAAACATTCAATATTTTACCATTTTTAGATAGTGTCAACTATAAAGTTTTTCATAGATGCCCTTAATCAGGTTGATTTTGACCTTTTGTTGTATTTTCATTACTATTCAATTCAAAATATTTTCTAATTTCTCTTGGGATTTCTTCTTTAATATATTGGTTATTTGAAAGTACATTGTTTAGTTTACAAATGTTTAGGAATTTTTCCAGATACTGTATTGTTATAAATTACTAATTCAATTCCGTTGTGGCCAGAGAACATATTTTATAAGATTTCTTTTTTTTTTTTAGATTTTTTTATTTTTATTTTTATTTTTTTCCTTTTTCTCCCCAAAGCCCCCCGGTACATAGTTGTATATTCTTCGTTGTGGGTCCTTCTAGCTGTGGCATGTGGGACGCTACCTCAGCGTGGTTTGATGAGCAGTGCCATGTCCATGCCCAGGATTCGAACCAACGAAACACTGGGCCACCTGCAGCGGAGCGCGTGAACTTAACCACTCGGCCACGGGGCCAGCCCCTAAGATTTCTATGTTTTAAAAATCACTGAGGGGCCAACCCAGTGTTGCAGCGGCTAAATTTGCACACTCTGATTCAGTGGCCCAGGGTTCACCGATTCAGATCCCAGGCACAGACTTATGCGCCACTTATCAAGCCATGCTGTGTCAGGCGTCCCACCTATAAAGCAGAGGAATATGGGCACAGATGTTAGCTCAGGGCCAATCTTCCTCAGCAAAAAGAGGAGGATTGGTGGTGGATGTTAGCTCAGGGCTAGCCTTCCTCAAAAAAGAAAAATCACTGAGGTTTACTTTATGGCCAAGTGTATGGTCTATATGAATGTTCCATGTGCATTTGTAAAGAATATGTTTTCTACAGTTGTTGGATGTAGTGTTCTGCAAATCTCTCAATCTGGTCAAGTTCGTGGATAAAACTGTTTATGTCTTTTGTACCCTTACCAATTTTTTTGCCTATGTGTTACATCAAGTATGGCAAAACTCCTCAGAGAATTCCAACTATGACGGTAGGTTTGTTTATTTCTCCTTTGATTTTTGACTTCATTAATTTTGCTGCTCTGTTGTTAGGTGCATAAATATTTTGAAATTGTTATGTCTTCCTGGTGAATTGTAACTTGAATCATTATAAAATGTCCATCTTTATCCATTGTCTTATAATACTTATCATCTTGACAACTACTTCGTCAAATAGTAATATAGCTGTTACTACTTTCTTATGATTACTTTGGGCTAGACATATCTTTTTCCATTCTTTATCTTTCAACTTATCTCTGTATTTATATTTAAAGTATGTCTCTAGTGTACAGTATATAGTTAAGACTTGCTTTTTGATCTAACCTGCCAATCACTGCATATTAATTGGAATATTTAGTTCACTTACATTCAATGTAATTATTGATATGATTCTGTTGAAGTCTACTAACTTGCTATTTGTCCAATACGGTTTTTTCTTCTTTTGCTTGTTTTCTACCTTTTTTCTCTTAATCAAATATTTTTAATGAGTCATTTAGTAACTTCTATTGGATTTTTAGCTATAATATGATTTTTATTGGTCATTTTAGAATTAAAAAATATATAACCTTAATATATCAATGTTTATTTAGAAATCAATCTCTCCCCAATTCACACCCTACAGTTCTCATTTCCTTCTTCCAAATTCCCATTACACACTTCAAAATAATATAATTACATTTACCCAACCCCACATTTTTGTGTTATTTTTGTCGTATATTTTATTTCTACATACATTACGAACCTCAAATTACAGTGTTATTATTTTTCCTTAACAGAATTGGATGTCTTTTGAAGAAACATGAGGAAAACATAGTCATATATTTACCCAATTATTTACACTTTCAGTGTTCTTTCCTTTTAGTACAGTCATGCATTGCTTAACGATAGGGATATCTTCTGAGAAATGTGTCATTAGGGAATTTGTCCTTGTGCGAGCATCTCAGAGTATACTTACACAAACCTAGATGGTATAGCCTACTACACACTCAGACTATATGATACTAATCTTATGGGACCACCATCATATATGTGCTCTGTTATTGAACAAAACATCATTATGTGGCACATGACTGTATATCCAAGTTTCCATCAGGTATCAGATCTTTTCAGCCTGAAGAATATCTTTCTTATAGCTCAGGTCTGGTATATGAATTCTCTCAGTCTTCATTTTTATGAAAATATCTTTATCTCATCCTTGTTTATAAAGGATATTTTCTCTGTGTATAGAATATGTGATGTCGGGTTTTTCTTTTACTTTCAGCATTTAAATAAAGCCATTCCATTATCTTCCTATTTCCACTGTTTCTGATGAGGTTAGCTATCATCCTTATAGTTTCCTTGTAGGTATTGTGCTTTGCTTTCAGGATGTTTTGCTTCTTTATTTTTGAATTTCTGCTGTTTGAGTCTGATGTGCCAAGGAATGGTTTTCTTCTTAGTTATCCTGTTGTGGGTGCACTGAGCATCTTGGATCTGTAAGCTGATGTTTTTCATGAAATATAGGAAGTATTTGGCAATTAATTTTCAATTTTTTTCTGCTTTCTTGCTCTCCTCTCCCTCTGAGATTCTAATTACATGTTTGATAAGGTGTCCAGGATTGTTCCAAAAGTTCCTAATGCTCTGTTAATTTTGCTTCAGTCTTTTATTCTAGACTCTGTTAAGGCAGGTCTAGAGTGAGCCTTATTCTAAAGAATGGTCCTTACTTTTAAGGTAAGGCCTTTCTGATGTCTTAACTGAATGCTGGAGTGTTAATGAGGTTTCTCCACTCTAACTGTGCAGACCTCCAATGTTTCCCATCACGGATTAATATCTAGAATCTCTGTTCCATTCTCAATGCCAGTAACAGCCACGTTCTCATGTGCCTCTATGTAATTTCACCCTACACATGTGCAGCCTAGCTCTCAACCACGGATTCACCAAGGACCCCCATGCAAACTTTCACCACCTCCAACCCCCAAAGCACAGGTTTCTCATCTCTGATGCCTTGCCTATAGAATCCATCTCTTAGCTGCCCCGAATTCTAAGATTCTTTTGTTCAATGGACAACTGTACTCTGCCTAGACTTCAGATCACTGTGTCAAAGTCAGAATATTGTACCCAGACAGAAAGCTGGGTGATCTTGGGGCTCACTTAGTAAGTTTCCCTTATTTCAGGGATTGCAGTTCTCCATGCCTGTTGTCTGACACCCGAGAACAGTTGCCTTATATATGTCATTCAATTTTTTGTTTGTATGTGTGTGTATTTTAAAGCAAACTGTTTCTAGAGAAGGAATTTCCAACAAAAATTGTTATGAATTTGCTATCATCTACTTCTTCAGATTGTTTTCATATAAGCTCTAGAAAAGCATAAGATGAAATGGTCAAAGTGTTCTTATGAGAAGAAAAAATAAAATTTGAAAAGCATTTTTTGGCTTGAATCCTCAAAATGACCATATTTCTATATTTGTATACCCCTTCCTCTGGGGCAAAACAGTCTATAAATGTTCTATATAGTGACTCATTTTCTTTCAATTGTCAGTCTTCTCTGGAAATGCTCAGATTCCATCAGTCCAAGCAGGCCAGATTTACTATTTTTGTAGCTTCTTCTAGATTTTCAATAGCAATTTCCCTCTTTGATAGTTCAAGACCCCCTTCCTTGAGATGTCAGTGCCCCTTCCTAAATGTTAAATCCAGAATGTTTTAAGAGAAGGAATGAGTGGCTATTTCTTTTGAGTATTTTGTTTGAATAAGAAATACTAATGTTCTTTAAGTGCCTTCTCAAGCAAAAAGAGTAAGGCCAACACTCTCAACTGTCTGGAACCTCTTCACTTATGGTGTGGGGTTTTGTTTTTTGTATTTTTTTTGCTTCCATAGTATTACTAGACAAGTACCAAGACATTTTTTTAAGCAGGTTTCAGGCAGGAGCTAATTATGCTGACAGCCAGCTACTCACCAGTAGACAGTGGAGGGAAACCCAGCAAAAGACAAGAGATGGTGTATATATTCATCAGGCCAGATGGCCAAACCGGAAGGTTGAGCCACCTGAACACACTGTGTTATTTTATTGCCCATTAAGCAAAGTGAAATTTTGCAGTAATATGTAACAACATGTTTTTCTTCTCCCTCATTTAAAACCACCAGGTCTAAAATGTGTCAAATGAAATTTCAACTCAGAGTGTGGTGTGTGTTCCAGGAAATGTCACTAAGGGTTTTGAAGCAGCTGTCACTGTCATTGCAATTTTATGTGAGCAAGATTATAGAATTCATCAAGAGTTCTCTGCCTGATCAGATGAGCTGGATATATGTGAAATCTCTAGTGTTAGACTTTGTTTTCACTTCGACTCCAAGAATGAGACCATGAAAGTTCCCCCTAAAACTGTCCTTGCTAGAAAGTGATGTAAACAGACATCATTCTAGGCCTTCATATCACCTGAAACTGAAATAAAGCCCAAAACTCAGTCTCCTGCCTTTGAGATGCTATTGCTTTCTGTGCATGCACCAGAATTATAGACTTGGGATTTAAATTCTGTATCCCAGATCTCCCTGAAGTCGTTCTCTTTCTCCCGCATAGAGAACACTTGTGTTCTTGTGTTCTTTTCATGTTGATGTTCTTAAAAGGATTGTTCCCGAGAGGGGCCTATGAATTGGCTTCAGCACTGCTGTGAAATGTCAAGAGGGCTCCTAGGATCTGGGTATCTTTCATGGTTCCTGCTGCTCACCATGCAGCGTGGTTTGATCTTTTTTCCCTTTGGTGCTGCTTCTTCTCGGCTGCCCCTTTTTCGCTCTCTGGTTAGCATGGGTCCTCACCAGCTTGTCATCTCAGTCACTTTAATCTTCAATGCGAATCTTTACTTACCTTTTAAGTGGCTTCAGGTACTAACTTTAGGTGAACTTCTAATGCGTTTGAAAGACTGGTAGGTTTTCTTTTTTTACACTTCCAGTTTATCGAGTTGGAAATTTAAAGTTCTACCCAAAGACCAAGAGGCTCCAAGGGTCAGATAGTGAAATGAAAGAACTTTTCTGAAGTTTCAGCAAATTCTTCTGCCCAGAAATTTTAGCGGGACTCAGTATTCCTGAGTATGGATTCTGACTAGAATACTTACCTGGGCACTCCATTCTCAGGAGCTATTTTCCCTACTATCTCATCCCCAGTGGAATTCCAGGTTGAAGAGAGAATGAATGAGGAAACAAATGCCTAACTATTAATGTTATGTGCAAGGTTAAAATGCAGAACTTGGAATTCATACTGATACCGTCTTCATTGACTACATTAAAGTTTCTGGTAGAGATTCAATAAACTTTCTACTGCCAGCCAGACAGAATGAGACACATGCTAGGGACACCAAGATGAATGAGAAGATGCCCTTGCCTGCGAGGAGTCCACACAGAATTTAGTGGTCCAAACAAGAAGAGTCCTAAAACTGTTTTTTAATGAGTCCTTTTGACTCTTCAAGAGATAGGACTCTCCAGACAGGAAAGCCCTCTGCTGGACCATATTATTTTTATACTGCCAGACGCTTCATGCCTTCCCACCTTCATTCCAGGAGCCCCAAGGCCCAAACATAATTTGCCACATCTTTCCCTCACATGTGGAGTATTCATTTGCTCTAGCTCACTTTTCAGTAGTGAAATAGCACCTTATCTTTGCTATCTAATGCTCTGCCAGCGTTGTGCTCACTGACCGCTCTACTCCAGAGCAGGAAATTGGCTCTGCTTTCCTAGACCAACAAGGGATGCTCTGAATCATCTCAGGATTTCATAGGCTGTTTGACTAAGGAAAGCAATGCAACTTAAGAAGTATCTGTGCAATGCTTGGTTAGCCAGACACTGGTGCTAGGCACTAGGGTAGATGCAGACATGAATTTCCCATGAAGTTCATAAGAGTTAAGCCTCAGGGCCCCTCACCTGTACAGCTTTAGGAGGAGTCATAGCAATGTCCCATGGTCACTTCATACTTTTGTCTGCAAAAAGGGCTACCCAAATTGTGTATGCTTCTGAACTCACAAAATCTATGTCTATGTTTGTGTGTGTTTATAAAAGGGTCAATAGGAGATAGCCTCTGTCCTTCAGGAGCTTAATTTTAGTAAGTGAAAAAAGAAAAATAACATAAATGCAACAAAATAAGGGAACCCCAAATATAAGGCAGTCCTTCCATTTTACCACTGACAATTTTTTTGGTGAATTTTAATCTATAAGTGCTCAGATGTGGTTGAAATAATCAATAATTTCTTAATTTACTTACAACAGATATTTAAATTCATGTTACCAAATATAGTGACCCAGAAATATTACTTTTTCTACACTCACATTTCATGGGACAATTTTATTCAAACTTTTCACATGCAAATTTGACGTCAGTGTCTTAATCATCACTAGAATCCATTTTTGAATCATCTAACAAAGTTTTCTTACATATCGTATTCACTGCTGACTAAGTTGTTTCAACGACAGCACTTTTTGATTCTGTGCATAATTCTGTCACTGAAAATTTTATCCTATGCCACTAGAATCCACTAACATAATTTAAGAATGTGATTTTCATTTATTCTGTAGATAAGTATTTGACATTTGCACAACTTATAACAATGATGTACCTTGTTTAATGACATAATTTTTTTTATGTAATGATAGCCACCATTTGCAATTGTGAGGATGTTCCCCCCAGGAATACTCACTAAAGCTGTGTTGAATTCCTGCTTCTGCAAATGACCTTTATAAACATCAAGCACTGGCACTGAGGTTGTTTCAGGTTATCAGTGACTCTCAGACCTAGGTGTACGTTGGAATCATCTGGAGAGCATTTAAAAAGCACTGATGCCTGGCTCCACTTCCAGAGATTCTGATTTAATGGTCTGGGATGCAGCCGGGACGTTGGAATTTTTTAAAGTTCTCTAGGCAATCTGAGTGTGCAGCCAAGGTTGAGATGCACTGTCTTGCCCAAGCAATCCTTTGTTAATCAACATAAAATAACTAGGAGAAGGAAGAATGTCTTAACATAAGAGACTTCATGAGGATTCAAATAATTGCTTCTTTTGAATTGAGGTAACTGCTTCTTTTCTAAGTGATAATTTAAACAAATATAAATGTCACTTATATAGACATATATCTGTATAATTATATACACACAGAAGAACTACTTTTTTATATGACGGATTTTTTCCATTTTAAAAGTTACACTTGCTCATTAAATAAAATTTAGACAAGGTCAGACTATCTGCCTCATTTGAGGATTCAAAGACCGAAGAGACTCAGGTATGACTTCTGTTTGAAGAAACTGACATCAGAGGATTTGCCTGGATAAAGAGTGAGGATTCCTGTAAGCACAGATATTAAGGGGAGGCAGGTGTACCAGGCAAAGGAAATGAAAATGTAATACTCAAAGTCCCCCAAAGCGTGGTGTCTTTGAGGTGGTAACAAGAAATCCTTTTAAAAAACAAGACAAATGTTTTCTTGATGAACAAAGCCATATACTCTCTGGCTTCTAGAGAGGACCAGCACTTCAAGATTACTTACCTGGTAGCTTTTGGCATGGAAAGATAGACTAACATCTGGAAATGATGGTCCAGTCATCGAGTGTGTTATTTACTGCTTTATCCATGACATAAAAGCAATTTCCTGCCTGGAGAGGTCTGAGTTCATGGGTAATGTCTTTCTTTAGCCATTAGGGTATTTGACTTTCTTCTCCTTTCCTGCCCCTTTGTTTTGGTTTGTAAGACCAGTTGACAGCAAATGATACAAAACCAAGACCTGGTCATCCTAAATATCTAATGACAGTAGATGTTTCTGATTGAAATTCATTTAGACATAAGAAAAAAGAGAAAGCAAATGCTATGTAAGGTCTTTGTATTGATTTTCTTTGTAAGGGGTAGAGATAAGAATAAGGATGAAAGTGGGAGTGGTTCATGATGAATCTTGGTGTCCAACCCGGTTGGCTTCATCAGCAAAATAAAGAGGTAAAAGGGGCAGAGTTCAGCCTTTGAAAAGGTGATAGCCTGAAACAGAAAGTAATGTATGTTTGTGAAGCAGTTTACATTTTTCAAAGTCTCTTATTCAATCTTGCATGATATTCTTGTTAGTTTAAGAGATGATCCATCAAGTATCCTTATTCCTATCTCTGAGAAGAAATAGAGGTCAGAGAAGTTGAATGACTTTTCCAAGCTCACAGAGCAGGAGAGCCAAATCTCCCAACTCTCAGTTCTGTGCTTTTTCTACCACCCATAATAGGTCCCCACAATTTCTGTTTTTCTTCTACCAGTAGCACTCGTTTAATGGATACCCAGAAAGGACACCCATCAAAAGGAGGAGAAAATGTAGATATGGATTATTTTCAATAAACTAAGAGGTTTTCCTTTATTTTAAAAACTATGAGAGTGGGCACAGTGGTATAGTGATTAAGTTCGCATGCTCTGCTTTGGCGGCCTGGAGTTCATGGGTTCGGACCCTGGGTGTGGACCTGCACACCACTCATCAAGCCATACTGTGGTGGTGTCCCACATACAAAATAGAGGAAGATTGGCACAGATGTTAGCTCAGTGACAAGCTTCCTCACAAAAAAAAAAAAAATGTATACTTATTAAAGGAAGTTTAGAAAAAACAGAAGACAAACACAAATCACTAGTTCTATTAATAGTACATTTTACTCAATATTTTTTGTATATCCTTCAGTCTTATTTTTTTCTATTTATAATTGTTATTTTTAATGTGGAATGCTACATTGTTTTGCTTTTGAGATAGCATAAGCATTTCTCCTTGATTTTACACAGACTTCATGAATATTTAACGGCTCTATAATAGTAGCTCTCATTTATGAAATGTACACCATATTCCACCCACGGTACTACAGTCTTAGTTAGATATCACAATGACCTTCTTAGGCAAGAGTTTTCATAACCATTTTACAGATAAAGAAACATGAGCAAGAGAGTAACCTCTCTGCAGGCTGTAAACTAGAAGGGGTGGCTGTGGGATTCATCCCCCAGGGGTCTCCACTCTGCTACACAATTTACAACGGAGCAGATGTCCTCTGGTTTATTCAAACATTCCCATACAGTTGAACGTTTAGATTGTTTCTAATATTGCCTATTACAAATAATACTGAGATAAGTGTTTTAGGACTGGTGATACTTTCTCAACTCTATTATTAACCAAATATTTCCTTAGGATAAATCATAGAAATGAAATTCCTAGATCAAAGAACATAAACAATTTAATGTGACTTAATTGTCTTCCCCTTCCCCAAAGCATTATTTTCTTACAAAAGAAAATAATATCCATTTATGCTCCCAGCTGGGAGTCAGAATGTCATCCCACAATGCTTTTTGCCTACATCAAAGTTTAGGTCAATATTTCCTTACTTTTTCTCTGCTGTTAAATTACAGGTGAAAAATATTAACTAATTTTTTAGAGTTTTATTGAAGTACAATTGATATACAAAAGACATATTTAATGTATGCAATTTGATGGTTTTGGACATATGCATACACCTGTGATAGCATTACCACAATCAAGGTAGTAAACATATCCATCACCTCCAAAAGTTTCCTTATGTGTCTTTGTTTTTGATGTCTGTGTAGAAAGAACACTTATCATGAAATCTACTCTCTTAACAAATTTTTAAGTGCACAACACCATACTGTTAACCATAGGCACGAGGTCGTACAGCAGATCTCTAGAACTTACTCACCTTGTGTAACTCCAACTTTATACTCATTGAACAGCAATTTCCCGTGTTCCACCCCCTCCATCCCAGTGTAACACCATTCTATTTTCTGCTTCTATTATTCTGAACATTTTATATACTCAGATAAGTGAAATCTTGCAGCATTTGTCCTTCTGTGACTGACTTATTTTCTTTCTTCATTCATCTTCCATTGGATATTTGGATTGTTTCCATATCTTGGCTATTGTGAATAATGCTGCAATGAACTTCAGAATGCAGATAACTCTTTGAGATCCTGATTTTGATCCTTTTGGATATATACCCAGAAGAAGATTATCACATGCAAGAAGATGAAATTAGATACCCATCTTACACCATACACAAAAATCAACTCAAAATGAATTAAAGACTTAAACATAAGGCCCCAAACTGTAAAATTCCTAGAAGAAAACATAGGGGAAAAGCTTCATGACTTGGATCTTGGCGATGATTTCATGCATACGACCCCAAAAGCATAGGCAACAAAAGCAAAAATAGGTAAGTGGGACTATATCAAACTTAAAACCATCTGCACAGTGAAGGAAACAATCAAGAGAGTGAAAAGGCAAATGTCCCGAGTGGGAGAGAATATTTGCAAACCATATATCTGATAAGGAGTTAATTTCCAAAATACATAAGGAACTCCAACAACTCAGTAGCAAAAAATCAAATAACCTAGGGCAAAGGACTGGAATAGAAATTTCTTCAAAGACATACAAATGGCCAACAGATCTATGAAAAGGTACCCAACATCACTAATGATCAGGGAAATACAAATCAAAACCGCAATGAGACATCACCTCATACTTGTTAGGAAGGCAATCGTAGGGGAGGAAAAGTATATTTTTCTTCTACCCTTCAAAGTTCTCAGCTGGGACCCCTATAACCAAAGACAGATCAACGAGAGAAAAGCACACCAATTTATTTAATATGCATTTTACATGATACAGGAAACTTCATAAGGAAATGAAGACCCACAGAAACTGTTAAAGCTGAGTTTCTATGCTAAGTTTGATGAAGAGTAGTGGAAAGATATGATAAGACAAAAGGGATAAATATAGTAAACTGGGGGAAACTTAGCAAGACCGGTTCATTCAGATTCCTCTCTGTGTCCCTTTGTCTTCGGAGATAAGAATGCTTCTTTTCTCCAGGCTTAGGGAGGGCACCTCTCACTTGACGCTTTTATGACCTGCTTTAAGGGACTGTCATAAAGTCCTTCCTACACCTAACATTTCTCAAATTCTTTCAGCTTGAAATATTCAATATGCCAAAGTACCATATTTAAGGGTAGTGTGTCCTGAACCTTATCACTATCATCAAATAAAACCCAAAAGATAGATGTTGGCGAGGTTGTAGAGAAAAGGAAACCTTTGTACACCACTGATGGGAATGTAAATTGGTGCAGACAATTGGAAAACAGTATGGGGTTCCTCAAAAAATTAAAAATAGATCCACCATATGATCCAGCAATCCCACTTCTGGGTATTAGCTATTTCTTTGAAAAGAAAATATTCTGATACATTTTGGAAGACCTAAGTTGTCAGCATCAGCACTTGTATTTTCCTCCCACATACACTTTTATGTCTTAAGATTTTTCACTCTACTTTTCTTATTGTCAGGGACAAAAATCATCCACTATTTGCAAGGCTTTATGTTTGATGATTTGGGGAGACAATTAGATACATAGCACAGCCACAGATCTGGAAGAGCTTAATGTTTAGCTGACACATGGGAAGAAAATTGACAAAACAATTGCCCAATGAACTCCTAGTGTTCAGAGGAGGGCGGGATCAAAGGCTCCCACCCCTCCGCCCCCTCTCTTCTCTCCCTCTGACACAGGCAAGTTTTCTCCCCTTCCCCAACCTCCTTCCAAACTGCTGAGTCATGTTACTGAATAATTATGAAGCAGATGCCAAATTCCAGTGAACATATATATATATATATATATATATATATATATATGCGTATGCATACGTATTTTTTTTTATTTGGGAGAGGGTGAGTGTGAACCGTGTGGTTGGGAAGTCTGCTCATCTTATAAGGAAAGATTCTGGAAAACTCCTTTGTATAATAGACGGTATTCACTATAAGAGTTTATTAGAATAAGCTCAGAAGCCTTCCCTAGTGAAGCATAGCCTTTAAGAAGAGCAGATTATGCCAAATTCAATTGCAAATTGAAAAGTGTCTATGAAACCACAGGAGAAAAAAGGTTGCTGGGGGAGGGTTATCCTGACTGTGGTCATTACTGAAAGCAAGGACAGTAAGTGGGGCTATTATGATGATTTAGCATCCCAGAGCAGCCTCAGGAGAGAAGCACCCTGTGCTTTTACAAGGGCATAGCTCTGCACACAAGAAACAGCAGCTGAAAAACGAATTACCTAACCACGGAGTGATGTCAGTTATTTTGCTGTCATTTGGATGGTGATAGGATGTGGGGTGGAGAGCGAGTCAATAAGAGAAGCAATAGGGATCCAAGAAGGTCTGTTGCTGTGCTGGATGGGTGAGGGAGCTTGTGTGGAGCGGTTTTAGGAGTCAGGGATGATGGCCAGAGATGAAGTGGAGAGGACACGCTGAAGAATTCCAGTCAGAGTGGGGAAGAGGAAGAGACAGGAAGGCAAGCCTTTGTGAGGGCGGGGACCCCAGGTGTCCATCCCAGTGCCTGGCACATGGTCATGACCTCTGTAATTCCTCATTCCTTGGTTTACAAACTTTTACTCATCTTTCCATCATCTGGTTGCATGTCTTAAATCTCTCTTCCTGAAGAAGCCTGTCCTGACCCACTGGGGACAGACTTGCCACCCTTCTGAGCCCCTCCTAGGATGCTATATTTCCAGCACCATCACAGCACGCTTCACACAAGGTTTTCATTGTCTTTCATCCTCTCACAGCACAAGAGGGTCTTGCGAGTAGCTGTATCCCCAGGACTTAGCACAGTGCCTGACACAAAAGAGCTTAAGAAATATTTGTTGAGTAGGTGGAATGGTTTATGCAACTCAGTAATTGCCTCTCTAATCCATCTTTGTGATCATGAGACTGTGACAGCTCAAGGGGAAGGCCTTGTGGGACTTGTGTCCACACTTCAGCTCCTGGTACTCTGCCTGGGACCTCACAGGTACTCAGCGACATTACTGAATCAAACTGGACTTGCGGGAGCCGGTGCCAGGCTCAGGGATGCGGCAGGGGCAAACTCAGGCTGTTGACTCTATCTTCTTTCCCTTTTGTTTTAAAATTCAAAACCCAGACTACAAAAGCAAAGTCCTAGAGACAGTTAATACCTGGGGTGCTAGTTCTGGTGAAGCCCACAGAAGGAGGAGTCAGGAGATAACCCACAGAGAAGTTTTAGAATAGACATCCATATAAAAATACCTTTTCCCTCAGGTAAGTTTTGCTGTGATTGATTTTTCACAACTTTTCTGTTTTGCAGAGAAAATATAATGCTGAACAAAACTTTTTTAGGTGTGTTTATTCTGGCTAGTTTGTTTGATTATATAATTAAAAATCCAATTATTTTCCGTCATTTATGAATAAAGGCTAGATTCTAGTTAGTGATGTGATCAATATTATAGAGAGAACTCAGGATAATGTAAAAATCTGATGAAAAGCTAGTGTCGGCCAATAAATTCACATCACTGAAGAGCTAAAATTTTTAGCACTTTATTTAAAAAAGATAAAAAGGACTTTCCTATATCTTCACAAAACTTAATATGAGTCAGACCTGAGTTAATAATCTACACATTAGCCAAGGTCTGGATGTGAGACGCAACATCTGCTATCCGTTAAAGTAATTGTGTATTCAGAAATGTGCCTAATTAGCTCACGGATTGGTTTCTGGCATTGACTTTTCCAAGGATAAATCCTAAAAGGGGAAGAAAGAGCTTGCTGGGAAGGAGGAATCTGCAATTATACAGTGTAAGAAAAATACCTACATCAAGCTCTTTGTAGGCATGAGCCGTAATTTTGTAGACTTGTGTACTTAGATTTTTGTTTTATTTTGTAATTAATTTTTTAATGTTAATCATACGATTAATCAATTCATACATTCTTATAAAAATTCAAACAAAAAAGTAATTCTACAAAAAGATCCGTTTTGCCACATCAATCTCACAGCCTTCTCCAGACATAATTTTATGCAGTTTGGGGTGTATATGTCCAGATCTTGTTCTATACATTTACATGTATGTATGTTTAAATTTTGAGGTATATATTTTTGTTTGGTTTGCTTGTTTTTACATAAAGAGGATTATACTGTGTATTGTTTTATAAATTGCTTTTTTTTTTTAAATAACAATGTCTTAGAGATCTTTCTATGGTAGTACATACAGAGCTACCTCCTTCTTTTTCATTGCTGCATAATATTCCATAGAATAGATGTGGTATGCTTCATTTAACTGTACCCTACTGGACGTTTAGTCATGTTCAGTTTGTCGCTACAGTAAACAGCATTGCGATGTGTACACATGCATTATGTATTGCATACATAGGAATTGTGAACTGTGTACACATGGCAATTTTTTTCTAGGAAAATACTTAGATTTAGAATTGCCAAATAAGAGAATATACATATTAAATTTTGATAAACATTGTGAATGTTTTCTCCAGAAGAGGATCTATCAATCAATGTCTGCACCAACAACAGTGTATAGAAGCCTTCATCACCTTCTTCTTCCTCTTATCCTCCTCCTACTTTTCCTCCTTGTCTTCTAATTTTTTGGAAAAAAATCTGGTATTTCTTTGTTGTTTAATTTGTAGTCTGACTGCGAGTAAAATTTCATATCTTTTCTGGCCTTTGGCGGTTCTTTTTCTGCAAATTACTGGCTTGTATTTCTTTACCTCTTTATCTTTTTTCTTATTGATTAATAGAAACTATTTATATATTTTAAGTATTTACCTGCTGAACTGAAAACAAATATTTGCAACATATATGTCATTGTATTTTAACTTAGTTAATGTCTTTTGTTAGATAATGTGTGTAAAGTCAAATTAATGAACTTCTGTGTCTGACAAAATCTCCCTGCTCCAATATTTATTTTTAATTATTTCCTGTATTTTCTTTTCTTATAATGATGCTTTTTACATTTTTATCCTTAATTTATGTGGAATTAATTTTGTACACTGTTTTAGACAAGGATCTAAATTTTTTTCTCAGATGGTAGCCAATTGCCCCAAGTTCTTTCTTAGTTATGTGAAATGCTATCTCTAGAATATATTTATCTCTGGTTTATCTCTGGATTCTTTCAAGTTTCACTGATCCATTTTTTCTATTTTTATTCCAATGTCATATCTTATTCACTATTATAGGTTTATACTATATTTTGATGTTTAATAATTCATATACCCATCACTGTTTGTTTTTTTTAAAAAATTGACCTATCTTTATACATTTTTTATTCCACAAGAATTTTAGAATTGATTTGTCAAGTTCCATAAAAGTTTGGTTGGGAATGCACTAAATTTTTATATTAATTTATGAAGAATTTATTGTCTTCCTAAACAGAAACATGGCATATTTCCATTTTACCAAGTCTTCTTTTCTCTCAGTAAGCTTTATAGTTTTCTTCATGTTCATCAGAAAATTATATTTTATAACTATCACTAGAATATGGAAATAGATAGATAGATAGATACATACATACATACATACATAGACAGACAGATAGATAGATAGATAGATAGATGATAGAGAAAGAGAGGGAGAGATGTCTAACTTGCTGAAATTTCCTGAGTTCTCATAGAAAACCCAAAGATGACCTCAATAACTACTGAGGCTTTCATATATATCCCAAATAATATCAGCTGTATCTCTCTCTTTCTGGTAGTTATTACTTCTTTTCCATGTCTTATTGCATTGTCTAGAACTTCCATTATAACATTGAGTAGTAGCAATCTTAGTAGTCATATTCTCTTATTCCTGATTTAATAAGAATGCTTCTAATATTCCAACATAAAGTGATAAGTGCACTAGAGTTACGTGAGTTTTGTGTAGTTTGCATCCCACAAGCAAAAGCAAATGTGTGTGTGTGTGTGTGGCAGCTTTAATCTCACAGGAAGTCTGGGGAAATAATTTTGGAAACTTTCCCAGTCTTCAGTCACATCCTCTTATAGAGCCCCTAATAGCTCTCTGTGAAGATAGTTCTAATCAAAATATCCTACCACCCTTTAATGTCCCAAAATGTTTTTCCATTAACCCACAAATAAAAATCATTCCTCTTTGATTAAAATCACCAGAATTGACCTTGTTTATGTCATTTCCTTCTGTGTTTGAATTCTTCCACCACTTCCACCCCATGCAGCTTTAAAGCACCCTAATGTCATCATTCCCCACCCCCCCAGGCACCATTCCCGATTCCCTAAGAATCCATCTTCCACTACTGTAATGACTCTTGAATTTTTCAAGAACTCTCCTGCACTATGTCCAGATGGACCTGAAAGTTATCTCCCTGACCCTAGAGAACTTCTTCTCTCCACATCTCTCCCTTCTAGGCAGCTAGCTTTGATGCGTATGTGACCTATTGTTTCATAAGTTGTCTATCAGGATGATTCATTCTGCACTCATATAGTATCACTTTATGCCTGGTACTATACTAGAATATTTAGTGGATAACAAAGGCATAAAAGACATTGCCTTTTCTCTGCAATATTTCCAAAATTGCTTGTATTCTGATTGCTTAACAAACATAAGCAGGCCCTACTAGAAAATTCTTCTTAAAGGAGGGCTATTCTTGAATTCGTTCCTAAAGGAAATAACATAGATAAGTATAGAGGATCAGGAAATGTGTTTATTTTTTAACTGATTCAACCTCTTTAGTATGTTTGTTTTAGCTGCAATCTGGATTGGGACACACATTACTACATGTCTCTCCATGTTAAAGCACTCTCTGTAAATCACTTTCACATAATCAGACACTTAATCACATACCCTTATCTTCTTCTTATTATTCTGACAGGTGCCAAGCCTGCCTAGGGCATCTCCATAGAAATTCCATTCCTATAAACACATTTGTTCCCACCTAGAGTATTATAATCCACATTTAAATGGCCTCCCCACCTCTAATTTCTCATGTCTCCAATCCATCATATACACAGCTTCCATCTCAGTCTTAGAAGTTTCAAGCATACCAATCCACTCCTCAGAACCTTAATGGTTCCACAGTTTCTACACATAAGCCCAAACTTTTCACACTGGCATTTAAAATCCTGAGTGATCATTCCTACCTCTTTACCAAGAGCCGGTTTTCTATAATCCAACCGTAACGAACTCTTCAGCTAAGTTCTTCCCTTTGCTCACACTGTTCTATCTGCTGGAATATCCTCCTCTCTTCTTATTATTCCAAGGCCTAACTTCAATAACCAAAACTTTCCTGCATTATTTCCATCTCTCATTAATTCTGGCTTTCACTGAATATTACAGCCCATTTAAACTATGTATGGCAATTAAATTACTCTGCTGTGTTTTATTTATATGTAGCCATGTTCCTTACCCTTCTCACCTAGACTGTAAACTCTCTGAGGAAGGCATTGTTATCTGCATCATTACCATATTTTCTTAGGATGATCACAGTGCTAGAATACAGGAGGGTCTTTGTAAATTCCTTCCAGATTGAATTGATTATGCTAAATAACTGAGATGATCAGAGGTCATAAGTATACCTTGGATTTTGGTAATTTCCACTCATAATATTTTCCGTTCATGGTCCAGAAGAGTTTTTGTAAGCCAGTTTTAGGCACTGAATAAGTCGAAGTAGGAATTGTCAGCCTACAGCTATGCCTAGACCTCTCTTTGTTTTTTCCTTCCTCTTTCTTAGAATATCTACAACACTGTCCTTCCCTTATCTTTAGGGAATACCACAGCTTCTTTCATTAGCATTCTAATTTTAATTTTTAAAAAAATGATTTATTTGGAGAATCAGTTGCATTTCTTTTTTCAAATTTTAATAATACTCAGTATGAGTTTCCAGAACAAGATAAACATCCTGAACCTACAAGGAGACAGAGAGAGCAGCTTGCACCTATTTGAATGTTATTTTGGCTGTTATTCTGAGATGCTGCACAGAGGATGAACGCTGCCAGAACCTTACATGGCTTTTATTCCCTTCATTCTAACTGTGCCTCAAACCCAGAGAATCCCACAACCACAAGCTTGTGCTTTTAAAGACCAACAAGAGGGAAATAGTTAAAAGGGACTTCTGAGTTCATTGCTTTTCTTCAAGTATTTATGAACAAAAAGTTGGAAAGAAATTCACAGCATAAGTGCATTTAGAGAAGGCTAAGAGCAGCAGAAAACCAGATGACACATTCTGGAATGGGAGCAATCAAGGTTCTATTCAGTCCTCTCCCCCTACACCGTGCATCAGAATATTTTCCCGTTTGAAACTGCTTGCACAGTTGCACAGGTGTATTGAATTCACACTGATCCACCAAAAAAAAAAAAAAAAAAGCAAGAAAATTGTTCATATGTCAACAGCATCTAGAAATTTCAGCAAATTCTTTAAGATGCAAAGATTAAAAATAATCCACTAAGGATTATTCCTACTATTGGGACAATGGTGAGGCTTTTCAGCTGTGAATAATCTGTTGATCTAACCATAAAGTAATTGTTGAGAAAAAAATTTTGCCTACCTCTGTGCCAGGTACTGGGATGGTATATAGCTAAGCCAGGAGTCAGAAAACTTTCTGTAAAAGGCTAGGGAGTAAATATCATAGGCTTGGCAAGATATACAATCTCTGTTGCAACTACTCAACTTTGCCTTGTAGCTGGAAAGCAGCCATACACACTACATAAACAAATGGGCATATATGTGTTCTAATAAAACTTTATTAACAAAACAGGCAGCCAGCCTGCAGCCATAGTTCGCCCCGGGTTAGACCACATGTCCTTTGACTACAGTAATGATATCTTTCTTAGTAACCATTGCATTTCCAGCATCCAGATTAGTGTCTGACATATAGCAGGTGCCAATTAAACACTAGTAAATACAAAAATTAATTTTTTAAAAACATATTTCTTGTCCTCAAAGACCTTACCATTTAGTTTTTTGTGAAAGACAAAAATAGGAAAAGGTAGAATAAAAACAAGGATTGTGGATTCAAGGTTAGCTCCTTGACTCACCATCAACTTTACCAACTCTAATGAAGGCTTATATTTTAACTGATCATGGCTCCATATCTTGAGGACTCAGTTTTCCTAAGAGATATTATGGGCTGAGTATAGGAAAACCACAAAGGAGGGTATAGCACCCCGAGGTTAATAAGAGAGGAGAGTCATCACCGGTAAGCCTGAAGGGACGAGGGAAGAATTACGTCAATCTTGAGGGAGAGAGTCATCTAGAACAGGTCACCATGTGAGAAGCAGTGACCTCGTGTTGAGTGATATGGCTGGATGGAGGCGACTTCACAGAGAAAGAAGGGAAGTAATTTACTATCCTTACTTCCCTTCCTCACTCTGATTTCCTGTTGAGGCTCTTGATTGACTGAACTGAACCGTAAGCCAAAGGGCTAGGAAGCTTGTTGGTGTGGTCCACACAGGTCAGCCTCCGGAGGCAGAGGACACTGTCGAGATGATGAAGAGCCAATCTGGAGGGACAAACAGAAGATGTCTAGCACAAATGGAGCCCAAAGGAACTGAAAGCTCGTTACACTGGGGCTGTCCTCTGTGAGGGTTGTTAGGTACATCAGGGTGGCATCAGATTGATCGCCCACACACTCCCATTTTTCTCCTGAATGAGATTTTCACCACTGTCTACAGGGAAATGAATTGAGCAATTTTCTGTTCCCTGCAGTGTAAGGAGAATCTCTTGCCAACCACTCTCATTTAGCAGATGGTAGGTGATACCATGAGGCCTGTTTGTTTCCTCCTAAGGCAAAAGGCCAGGGAAAGAGCACTGGAGTCAGGAGCTCCAGTTCCCAGCTCTGGCTCTGCTCCTAAGTGGCTAAGTGACCATGGGGAAGTCACTTCTCTTGGGGCTTGGCCTCTTTCCTAATCTAAAAAAAACAGAGTCATTGGATCTGATGATCTGTGGTCAGGATTCTTAACCTAGAATCCTCTTGAAATTACTTAAAACCTTTGAAAAATTTGTTTTTGTGCACATGAGCATTTTCCATCAGAAGAATAATGGTTTCCTCTTATCAAACACTTACTACCAACTAGGCACTTAGGCACTGTGCTTAGCTCATTCTCTGTCTCTCTGTCTCTCTCTCCCATTGTCTCTCTAGAAAATCTCACTGAATCCTCACAACAATCTATGAAGCTTATGAGTCTTTTTCTATTTTATCATTGAGTGACTTGCCCAAGATGCATAATTAGGAAGTGGCAGAACCAGGATTCTCACCACTCTCTGTAACCCCCAAGATCATGCCCCACCGACCCCCCCATGTTGCCTCAACCCCCTAGATCAAACACCTATGGCTAAGAATGCCAAACAAGCGTTAACTGCTTCTGCAGGACAGGCCTCAGGGCAACCTAGGAGGGCCATTTCCTGCAGGGAAAGGTCTGGGAGTTTGGGTGTTGAGGATCTCATTGGTGGCTCATAGTGTAGGAGAGGTTAGGGACAGACAATTCTGAACTGAACGAGTCAAGTCCTGCTGAGCTGAGCCCTAGGGGTAAGGGAGACACCTCATAGAGCAGAACTGAAGGCCAAAGAGGCCTTGAAGCTGAGTAGGAGTGCCTCTTCTCTCATTGAAGATGGTTTTTCCTGTTAACCTTCTGTAAATTTTTTTGGACCATCAGATAAAGGAAGCATTGCTCCATTCTCTCTATGTAGCCTCAGAAGGCCCCAAAGGAGAAGTTCCTCCATCCTGAAGGGAGAAATCATCCATACTTTCCAGAGAAGAGGGGCAACAGAAGGTTGGGGCTCTTGGTGCTCTGTGATCTGGCATATCTAAGCAGCTTGAGCCACCACAGCCCCATGCTGAGACTGCTGCTGGCTGCTCTGCCACCATCTGGAGAGCCACTCCCCCAGGCCTTGGATGCCCTTTGAAAGCCAAGCTGCTCTGTTGCTTATTTCAAACAGGGCAAATGCCTAAAGAGCAACTGTGAGGCCAAGTTTCCCATCTGTGAAGCTCCCAAGGGACTCTGAGACCAAGAAATGCTTTTCTGGCCCATACTCTGAGCCCCAAAGTAGGAGAAATCCCTCTTAGCCAACATGCAGCCTTCTTGCCAGCCTAGTCAGTGGATGCCGCCTACTGTGAGAAACTAGGGACCCGATTCCCCTGAGGAAATCCCATTGCAAAGAGGAGAGGAGTTGCTGGCCCCTCTGCAAGGGAAATGGGACTTTAGAGTTCATCAGCCCTGCATCTCGGGACAGGATACTCTCCTGAGTGCAGTAAGCCAGGCTTATTTCCTCTGTGCTGGCACAGCCAAAGCAACAGCAAACCTTCGCAGCCCTGTTTGACCTGGATCACGGATGTGAAGTGCTCTGCATGGCCCGGAGAGGCCTGTAGATGCCACTTTGTTCTGCCAGAGCCTTCCTCTGCACACGCCTCCAATCCCTGCAATCTTTTCCTTATTGCCTGGCTGCACTAATGGCTTAGGTTGCCTCTGAGCGGCCTGAGCCTGCAGTCTGCTCCACTGGTGATGCCAGAAACCCCAGTCTAGTACCCAGGGCACGAGGGACTCTGAGGCTCTCCATCTGGGCACCAGGATGGAAAGCGATACTTGTCCTTGCTCTTCTTGACCTGGAGAAATATAAGGATCTTTCTGAGCAGCCCAACAGTAAGGAATCATTTGATGCAGTGTATAAACCTGTTCCTGATTTGGCCTGATAGCCTGTGTTGAGAGATCAATAAGAAATATATTTTCCTTCAGCTGGTTTGCTCATTCCCATGGCTTCCTACCAATGATAGTGACTTTGAAGACCTGGGAACTTCATTTCTTCTTTAAACTGTGGCACCTGGCTATTCAAATTGCTTTCGTGGGTGGGATTTTACAGAGAAAGAAACTGAGATACAGGGAGATGAAGTAACATTCAAGGTCACAGAGCTAGTCAGTGACAGAGCTGGAAAGCAAAAAAAAGTGGACCCAACACTTAATATATGGTGACTGACATGGGACTAGGCACTCTACACACATTCCCCTCAATTTCTAACTCTCACTTGAGGTGGACATTGTTCCCCTCCGTTACTGTTGCCACTTATGACAAGATGTGGTCCCGACCTTTAAGAAGTTTGCAGGCTGAAGTCCTTGCATAATACCACATTGACTTGTGTTTCTTCCATCCATTTTGAAGACCTGCTACTTTCATATTCCCTTCTTCTGAAGGCTTCCTTCCTATTTAGGAAATGAGATCTGTGGATGACTTATCTTGCAATTTCCTTCTTCCTGTCAAGGCCAAATTTAACCAGAAACTCATGAAATTCAACATTAACCAAATTCATTCCAGTTCCCTTAAACCAACTCTCATCTGTGAAAGGCAGCAATAAGCTACCAAGACAAGGGGCCCCATCTTCTAGAAATTTATCAAGTGGATGAAGAAATGACCCAGAAGTTTCACTCCTGCAGGAACTCTTATATGTGGGAACTGGGAGACAGTTTCAAGAATGGTCAATGCAACATGATAATGATTTTTTTAAGTGAAATAACCAAAATATATATCAACAGTAGAATGTACACATAAAGTGTGGGGAAGTCATACTATCCAGCAGTGACAATTGAGTGAACTACAACTCTAAGTGTCAATGAAGATGAACCCCAAAACATAATATAGAGTGAAAGAAGTAAGTTACAGAAAAATGCAGGTACTGTATCCACTTATATGTCATTGAAACATGCAAAACCAAATAAAGTAGTATTGAGTGTTGAATATGCAGGTGGTAAAATCATAAGGCAAAGCAAGGACGTCATTAACACACTAGCCAGGATGATTGGGTCCTTTGGGCTTGGGGGAAATGGAGAAGGGCGTAACTGAGAAGGGACACACAGGGGCCTTCTAGGGGAAATGTTCTATGTCTTCACTTGAGAGATAGGCACCAAGTGGGCTGTCTTATTCTTATTCTTTAACTGTGTACCTATTTGTGCAGATACTTTTATATGTTTGTGTGTCTATCTCATCCCTGGAATGTAAGTTTCATGAAGGCAGGGTTTCACCTGTTTTCCTCAATGGCAGATCATCAACATCTAGAAGGGTGCATACATAGCCAATATTCAATATGTATTTTTTAACAAATGATTGAATTCATTACTTAATGAATATTTCCACAATATGAATTTTAATAAGGTAATTTTTAAAATAATAAAATTCATAGACAAGAGTGCTTTTGAAATAGGATCCACAGATGCTGATGAGAGACATAAAGAGAATGGAGTGAAGTGAGGGGAGGGAGTGTTCACGGTGACCAGTGTCATCTGGAGAAGACGTAAGCCAGACACTGAGAAGACGAAGGAGAGAAGGGAGGAGAGGGGGAATTCTAGGCTGACGTACCAACACAATAATTATTACTATTAACTGAATTTTTATACTGTGCCAAGATCTTATTTGATTTTGACTATAAGCCAGTGAGGTAAACAGCATTATTACCTCCACTTCACAGAAGAGCTCATGGCTTTCACAGAGCTAGTAAGTGGACTTGTGACCTGGTCTGTCTAACTCTAGTACATACACAAGCAGAGGCAGGGATGTCCAGGGAGTACTCAACTGGGGGAGTGGGGAGTGGCTCCTGCTGGGCTGGGCTAACCAAGTTCAGCTCCAACCCCACCGAGCTCACTCTCCAACCAGGCCCCACTGCTCTGTGCTCAGAGCAAACTATTTGTAGGGTTCACAGCTCCTCTGCAGTGGAAGTGAGTGGGAAGCAAATGACCAGTGGTGAGTCACTGCTTCTCATTCAGTGGTGGCAGCGAAGGCACAATTATCTCAACAGAGATCCTCTTCCTGCAAAAGGCAAATGCCGCTGAGGAGCTGGGGGTTTGCAGCTCAGGTTTCCATTTGATGCCTGTGCCCCAGCTGAGGTGGATGGGATTGCAAACCACGTCCCTACTTAGACACAGCCGTGGAAACTTCCACTTTTCAAAGAGAAATCCTCTTGTGTGTCCCAGGGAAAATTAATAATAACAACAATCAAAGAAATAATTGCAGCACTTACCCAGTACCAGGCTCTGTGCTAAGTGCCTTATACACACTATTGAATTTTCCTTAGAGCAGCATGATGTATTTAATATCTCCATCTTCCCAATCAGAGATTTCAGATGACTTGCCCAAGGTGATGCAAACTGTAATCCATGTATGCAGGACTCAAGTCTAGGTTGACGGGCTACAGAACCGAAGTTCTTAACCACCTCACTCTATGGCCTCTTGGACGTGACAACATAGTGAAAAGTTTGGGAAACACCTAGAAAAGTGTCAAAAGGGGGCAGGATGATAGTGCCCACCATGTTGAGGACTTACTAACTAGATATGGATCTAGTTGGGTGCTCTTGAGTTACTCCACCAAGATCTATCTCTCTGCCTTCATCCCTCCATCTGCTCCCACATGCTTCCCTGACCTCAAGAAAACATGAGTGTCTCTGAAAGTTCATCAGATTAGTGGGGACTAGCCGTGCTTCTCCTTGCAAGATTAACAAGGATATGTGTTAAATTCCTCACACACTGCCCAGCTTACTGTGTTTCCCTTTTGCATTAAGTTAAAATTCAGACACATTTTCATCTTCATTTCACCTTGAGCATCTCCTAGCAGTGGTTCCCACTGCCTTGGATTTCAGTTTCTCGATTCTTCCCTCCACGCCACCTTAACTCCTATAAGACTTGAGCAGGGAGTTAATACTCTGAAACAGACATGCAAGGCACCCCGGAGAGTTTCAACTTTAAAAAATCTTTTTTTAAATTTAGAATAAAATGAAGAAGGAAATCAACACTTTCTGATTGTATCTTATTTGTAAGTTTGTAAATGAGGACTCCTCCTTTCTAAATCAGACTGTATTTGTGTTATGAGAAAAATATGGTTGGAAACGGAAATCCTATAAATAGAGAAAAAGAATATTCAAGGCTCATAACACCAAAATCCCAGCCCTTCTCCTGACTATATCTTTTAAACCTGAAATGCTAAATTCCATTAAATTACTTCCAATTTATACATTGGAAAGAGAAACCAGACAGACTCAATTATAGTCCTTTCCAAATTAGGATTTATGTAGTCTCCACCCTGGGCTCAGACCAAGTTGGGCCTCTTAGCCTTGCCTCTCTCATGCATACTGCAATCAAACCACTTCTCTGGTGGGCTTCACGGATGTGGTCGGGGGCACCAGGCATGGGCTGCTGCCCTGATTCCGGCAATTATCTCTGTGTAGTTTATCCTGTGCCCTGTCATTGCTGGAACACAGAACACAGGTGAGAAGAAAACAAACTGGTCTGGCCTGATCCTGCCTCTCCCCAATGCCGCAGACAGCTTACAAAGATGCTTTTGGTATCACGTGGCAAGAAAATTGCCAAGAAAAGACCTTCAGAAGAGTCTCTGAGAGACTTAACACTGCGATCAGTGGAAAAGCTATAAAAATGAAATAAGAAAATCAAACCAGAAGGTCAGACAGTACAAGCAGAGAGTCTCAAGACAGTGTTGGGGAAGATTTAAAATATTTAAAGATGGATGGTCCAAAAAAGAGGGATCATTTTAAAGAATAGGCAAAACTGAAAACACGTACCAATACGTACAAAGAGAAGAGAATTCTTCTACTATCTAAATGCTTCTAGGACTTGGTGTCTGTCTGACAGGTGCAGGATTTTGTAATGAAGCTTCCACCTCTCCCCGCCTCTCCCTGTCCACCACTCTCCCATACCTATATGAAACAAAGAGAGATATTTGACCTTGTCCACTAAGATTTATACCTTCCCTTTGCTGTCTCCAGAGTTTCCATTTTAGTCCATTGATTCTCAGATACTTAGCGGTGTCCAATCAGGAGTTAGATGGTGCCGTTACTGCTGCTACTACTAAGAAGAAGAAGAGCAGCCAAGATTATTGAGTGCCTACTGTGCACCAGGCACTGTTCTAAGCATTTTGTAAGTATGACTGGTTAATCCTCAGAGTGACTCTTTCACAGGATGAAATGCCCAACTTACAAGAAAGCTGAGGCAAACACAGTCTTTATTACGTGTCCAACATTATACAGCTTGTAAATGATAACATAGGAAAGAAGCTGGAGGGAAGACCAGAAGACTGAGGCAACAAGTCTCAGCAAGTAGTAAGGGAGGAAGAAGAGAGAAGAGCCAAAGGGGCTAGACACCGAGAAAGGCTTTGGGGATACGAAAGCCACAGCCGTTGGGAAAGAATTAAGAAGCAGAAAGTAGATGCCTTTCAGAAACATTGCTATAGATTATGAATTGGATCAAATTTAATGTTCCTCAAGGGACACAAGTAAAAATTGAGCTTCCTTTTTATAGTATAAATAGAGTATCATATTTTTTTATAATTCTCTTTGTGTTGGACAGGGTTCTCAAATCACACCTCCACAGAGACTGGGACATATAAGATCCTGCTTTTACAAGGGTTACACATCTAACATGCTCTGTGGCTTCACACATGACCTCACCAGTTAAGCACAAGAATCTCTGAGGATAAAATGTGGTGATGATGTGAATTTACAGGGAGACAGCAGGGAAGAGCAAAGTACCCTTCAATAGCTTAGAGACAAGACGGCTCCTCTGATAATTAAACTATGAAATCCACAAACAATGGATTCATTCACTTAACAAGCATTTGTGGGGCACCTACTATGTGGCAGGAACTGTTCTTCACAAGGGGATATAGCAGTGAACAAAATAAACATTTTTGGAGCTTATTTTCTAGTAAAGAAAGACAGAAAATAAGCAAATAAATGAGTAAATATTACCATAATGTCAGTTAGTAGCTGACACAGTGGTTCTCAGCAATGATCTGCAAGGTCATTCTGAGAAAGTTGGATATCTACCAGCCCTACAAGCTCCTACTTTACCTATAGGATGGACTGTGTCGCTCACCAGAAGGGGAGGAGGTTGGGGAGCTACAGAAGAATGGAAAAAGGAGAGTTACAAGAACCCAATATCAGCAGAGCCCACTGAAACATGTAGGAGAGACATATTTCAAATCAAGTTCCACCCACTCCTAGCTGTGTTACTATGGGCCAGTTACTTATCCTCTCTGTACCTCAGTTTCCTCAATTATAATAATACTGCCTAGATCTTAGGTTTGGGGTATGCTGTAAACAAAGCAATACCTGTAAAGTATTTACCATAGTGAGCCCAATAAATGCTCCTTGCTATCAATATTCTTGCAGCGTCCCTCCTGATGAAGATACTGTCTCTAAGAGAATTGAGTGAAACTCATTAAGTTGACCCCAAAGACTGGCTAAAATTTACGACAAGAGTCTAGCTTGGTGACAGTGGTCCTTACTACTGATTACAAGCCTCAAACACTTAGGTTGAAGGCTAGTATGGATCTCAGCATAAAAAATGCCCTCCTGAGATACCAGAATCAGGCTGTCTGTATATTTCTCTGTATTCAAAATTCTTCTTATGTAAATTACTTATTAACAAAAAGAAGCATCAGGAGTCATTATCAAGTACTAACTGGGTGCCAGCACTAAAGCCATGTTCTAGAGAAATAAAGACAACGATAACAAAAGGCCAAACTTAGTTCCCTGACTCAAGGAGCTCACTGCCTAGCAGGGAAGCAAGAGCTACAGGAACTCTTGGATCAAAAATCCCAAAGAAGCGCCCCCTAAGCACCACTGAGAAGAAGAAGAAAGATGTTCCCTTGAGAAAAGGCTGAGTCACATAGTATGAAGAGAGCACAGTTTTGTGGAGCACATCCTAAGTGCCAGCCACCAAAACACATGTTCCTGTTTACTCCTGCTATACACCTCACTGGGTTGGATTCTTAAGCCCATTTTATGGATGAGAAAACCAAGTTTCAGAGAAATTGAACGGCTTGTTCAAAGTCATCCAGCTACCCAGAGACTGCCCTAGAATATAAATTTATGTCTGACCTTGAACTCGTTGTTATTTTCCCTATTATAGGAAGCAATCTAGGGTAACAGCCAAGAGTGTGGTGGGATCTGGAGACAGAACTGGGATTTGAATTCATCTAACTGTGATTTGGGCAAATCATTTTATCTCTTTGTGCCTGTTCTCTCAGACACAAAGTCTGTTTCATGACAATATCTCTCTCACAACAGTGTTGAGAATTAAATGACATAATCCTTGTTTAGCACATAGGTGGCACTCAGTAAGTGTTGGCTGTGATATCAAACCAGATGATGCCACTCTTTCCTCCCACCATCCACTCTCCTCGGGGCTGCCACCCTAAGACAGCTCTGAAGATCTGAAGGCTAGAATGCTTAGGCAGAAGAGGTACCTTGAGAAGGAAGGGAAAGTAACCATTGTGGGAAGACCAGGGCAAATGCCTGGATGAAGCCTTCCCAGGGCCCAGCAGATCCCACCTGCCAGCTACCCAGCTTCCTTCAGGAGCTGTGTTGCTCAGGATGGGCTCTTTGGGAAATTAATCGTCCTGATAGCAGAGTCTGTCATTGTTCCACTCAGATGCCCATGCACTCACGATCCTTCAACCCTGTTGTGCTCTGCCTAAGGGCTCTCTCTGGCTGCAGGAGCTGGTGAAGCTCTTACATAGAGAAGGCCCGAAATAAGTGGGTGCATCTCCCAGCTTCCTTGCTTTCTGATAGGGGTAAGTCTGAAGCGTGTTCTCCACCATGCGCCAGAGACCCCCGGCAGGACTGAACTCCAGCTGCCCACAGTAGCCTGCTCATTGACATAGGCTTTATTGATTTCCCTCCCTTCCCTCTCACTTCCTCGCTTCCCAACCAGTGCTTCCTGAGATCACGCAGATCCTAGTGTCGAGGTCTGCTTCAGGGAGAGCCCAGCTCACTAGCTGAGTGTGCAGTTCTAGGTTCAGTCACTCCATGAACCCTCTCTTAGTTCCTCTTCCTGCTGAGAAGAAGCCTTTTGGCTTCCGCACAGAGCTTTTACCAAAACACACAGTCTGTTTGTAATAGAGACTGCAACTGAATCAGTGTCAGCAGCCAGTTTACCGGTTTTCACAAATGCTTTATTCTCACTGTGCCCAGCCCCTCCCACCCCCCTGACCACCTGACCACAGGATCCTCACGTCCTTGGTTACCCTGATGCTCTTCTCAGGGCAAGACTGGAAGAAGCAGTCACTTTTTATAATACTCTGAACTAAGGAGTGTTTGAGCTGAGAATTTAGGAGAAAACATTTCCTGAATCGGCAAAGATTTATGCTAAAGGATCCTTTGATGAAATGACCCACCAAGAAAGGAGCGCTTCCCCATAGCATTTTAAGAGATTTCTGGAGGGAAGAGAGAGGAGACTATTCTGTCTTACTAGCTGACTCTAAGTACTGAGGGAAGTCTCCCATGCTGCTGGCTGAACTCAGCAAAGTGCAAAACAGCTCCTTGTAAAGGCTCATCAGATATTATTGATCCATTTAGAAAATATTTATTGAGCACCTACTATGTGCCTTGATAGGCACTGATCTAGGTAATGGGGCTGCAGTAGTGAAAATAAGCAAAAAACAAAAACCCATAAAGTCTCTGCCCTCATGTAGCTTACATTCTGTATTAGTCATCTATTGCTTCATAACAAATGGTTCCAAAATTTAATGGCTTAAAGCAACAAACATTTGCTCTAAATTCTGTAGGTGAGCAATCTGGGCTAGGGGCAGCTGAGCTGTTCTACTTGTCTCACCTGGGGTCACTCATTCAACTGCAATCATTTGGTGCCTTGACTGGGGCAGCATGGTCTAAGACGGACTGGCTCCCATCTGGCAGGTGGTATAAACTATCAGCTGGTTGGTCTAGGGGGCCTCTGCTGGGGCAGCTTAGGTCTTCTCCACATGGCCTGTCTTCCTTCAGTAGGCTAGTCTCAGAAGTTCTATAATGTCATGCCTACAACTTCTACTGATCAAAGCCAGTCACAAGGCCAGCCCAGATGTAAGGGGCACTCCATCTCTTGATGGGAGATCCTTCAAAGATACATTGCAAATGGCATGTACACAGTTTGAGGAAGAATTTGTGGCCTTTTTTTTTTCAATCTACTGTATATTTGAGTAGTTGAGACAAACAGCAAATATATAACAATGCTTAGGCAGAAGTTCTCAACCCTGGTTCCACATAAGAATTATCTGGAGAGTTTTTTAAAGAAATACCAGATCCTCCGCCACAGACCAATTAAATCAGGGATTGGAACTTGGATATCACATGATTGACCCCAAGTGGAGCTGACTTGCAGCTAACTTTGAGAAGCACTGGTTAAAGTGCACTGAAGGAAAAATAAAGCCAGGTAGGGGAATCTAGAGTAACGGGAGAGTTGTGTCAGATGGGGAAGTCAAGGAAAGGCTTTCTAAAGAGGAAACGTTTGAGCATAGACTTAAATCAATAAGAGAGCCCGGGAGCCTTGGCGCCATTGGGGGAGGAGATGGAAGAGCAAATGAAAATACGCTGAGGCCAGAGGTGGAGAAGAGGCTGGGGCCACAGGAGCAGGTGTGGTAGAAGATGTGTTGGGAGGAGGGTCCAGACCAGGGGGGCGGGGCCTCGGAGGAGCGTTCTGCTCACTTTCCCAGAGTCGAGGGTCTTACAGTTTGATCAGTCACTTCTCTTGGTTTTTGTAATCAGGGGAAGCAATAAAGAACTGACTGACTACACCATCTGTCGAAGGGCACACAACTTTTAAAAGTTATTTTTTAAAAGAACTCACTAATTCAATAGCAGTCTCTAGGAAATGGGAAACAAAGCTGCAGGAGAGGAGAAAGTGGAAGAGGAGAAAACAAATGACAACAAAAAGCATTGCTTCAGAGAAGACAGTGTAGAAAAAAAGAACTCAACGCTGAGTTCATCAGTGGCGGGCTCTCCATTTTGTAGGAGCAAATGGAAGCTCTGCACACCAGAGGCTGGTCTCACAGTTGATTGCAGCTGAAAGAGGATAAGGATGCGGGGATCTCAGCTCCCACTTCACTCACTTGTCCTCCCTTCTCCCACCCTTGCCTGCCACTCCCCTCCCTGTTCAGTCTGTCCTTGTCAGTGCACATTGATGAACCACCAGAGGGATCTTCGGCAGCTTACCTCCCACCCCCCACCCACCTTCTCCAACAAAGTGTCTAACTTACTGCCTAGGCTGCAGCTTCCCTGGAAGCAGCCAGTTCAGTGCAGAGCTGTTAGTTCACCCTCAACGTCTGTGTCCTCACTGGAGGCAATAGTAACGTCCTCCCATCCCCTCGTGGAGCCATCTTAGAAGGTAACAAGAATGTGTGACCCGGTTCCCCTACAAGAAGGAATAGTTCTGGAGGGGAGAAAATGAAGGCCCAAAGAGGAAACTGCAAACCTACCAAGGGCTGGTCACCATGTGAGAAAGGGTCAGTGTCCTCTCTCCAGAGACCATATGGCTGGAGTTACAAACAGCCTCTTTCTTCCTCATGGTGAGACCCAAGTCAGCAAGGGAGTATTCACTGCACTGAGAGCTGCCAGCACACAGCCTCCCCTCTCCCCCTCCCTAAGGGCCCTGAGGCCCTGCATCAGAATTAAGCAGGAGGAGAATGGCTGTTAAATAGGCAGAATCCCAGGTCCTCTCCAAACCTACTGAATCAGAATCTATGGGGTCGGGACCTCAGACTGCTCATTTCAAACAAGCTCCCCAGGTAATGCTGTTGCAAGTTAAAAATCACAAATTTAAATGAAAACTTAAATGCAATTCTCAAACCCCCAGCAACCAGGTGAATTTCTCTCTCATCAGCCTGGTGGGACATCCCAGACCCCAAACACTTTTCCAGAACATACCACTAAACAGGAGGCCCCAGAACAAGACTGCAAGCCCTAGCTCCAGCCGAAAGAGGACATTTCCCCGAGGAAGCACTTTTAATAAGCTTGGAAAACAATTTGCTCTGCAGCCCGCATAGCCTGCAGCAGCCTCCTAGCTCTCCACGGATTAGAACGATCTTACTAAATTCGGATGAGGAGACCCCCATGACCAGGGGTCTCAGCGGGCTTGAGTCTACTCCCCAGATTTGGGCCTGACATTGTTGGTGGAAATCCCAGAACATATTTCTGGGAGAGGAGAGAAGCAAGACCCTGGTTTGCTGCATTTCTCGTAGGTGAAAAGGTTTTGCACAAGCTCGTTCTGTCGGAGACACAGACTTTCATTAGATGGACTGTGTTGATGTTGACAGTGGGAAGGGAGGAAGGAGAAGAAGGCCAGTGAGACAGGCAAGGCCCTCAGGGAAGCCCACTCCACCTCATGAGCAGCCGAGTCTTTTCTTTTTTTCTCTCTTTCTTTCTCCTCATTTCTCTCTCCTCTTTTTCTACTTTTGCTTTGCTCTCTTCCTTTTTCCTTCTCTCTACCTATATCTCTCCTCTCCTTCCACTTCCTCTTTCCTTTGCTCTTCCTCTCTCCCTTTCTCTCTGTCTCTTCTTCTTTTCCTCTTTCCCTTTCCCTCCTCCCCTCACCTTTCCTTTCATTTTGCAAGAAACACTTACCAGGTGTCCAAACTGTGCCTCATGGATAGCACTGAAGAAACATACTATTAGTGGCCTCTAGCAGCTGCCAATCACAGGGAAGATACAAAGAACAGGCAACTGCAATTCAGTTACAAGTGGTAAGGTGGGTACGCTTGAAATAGGCATCCAACCCAGGCTGCAGCTCAAGGAAGTGATGTCTAAGCAGACGTCTAAGAGGTGAATGTGCAGCAAACCAGCAAAAGGCTGGAGGAGGGGTAGAGAGTGCTCCAGGCTGGCATAAGTTCCTAATTCAAGAGAAAACATGGCACCTCTGAGGGTTTGTGAGAGTCCATGGCTGTCATGCACTGTTGTGTGCATTGTGTCCTGCACAAGAGCACTGGGTCAAGGAGCAAGGGCAGAGAACCACCCTGGGGCGTGGGCCTTCCTCTCACACAGTGAGTCTCCTGTGTTTGGCTCCTACATTGACAGGAATGTCATGCCAGTTTCTTCTACTGTTATTCTTCTTCACGGTACATTGGAAAAGATTGGGACAAGAACAATAAAACAGGAGTTTACTTATGTAGGGGAGGAAGACATTTCCTCCACCCTCTCTGGGTTCTTCTGGCCAGAGAACGAATTAAATTCACATGAGACAGAATAACAGGAGAAAATTAAACAAAGCTTTATAATATGTATGCATGGGAGAGGCTCAGGCAAGCTGAGCAACTTGCCAAAATGGCTGAAGCCACCACCTTAAATATCATCTTAAGCTAACAACAAAGGATGATGTTGGGGGTGGAGGGATAGTCGATCATGGGAGATTGCCACATAAGTACAGTAAGTAAGATGCAGATTTAAGTCCTTGCCTTTGGCATTGATTAAGAGTTTGTAGAGATAAGGTCATCCCTCCTTCCTGGTACAGAGAGGGAGACACCTTTACAGATGGAGATTTCCTTTACAGATGTAAATGTCTCTTAACAAAGGGTAAGTAAACTCTACTTTTCAGAGTTGCTTTCCTGACTTGCAATTTATTAAAAGTAACCAGCCCCAAATAATCCTCATGCCAAAGAGACATATCTTGGGGTGGCCAATTCCAGTCCCCCACAAGTAGAAACATCTTTCTCTGTTTGCTTGTTCAGGGATGTTGCATGATATTCTCAGCCTCTGCCCAGTCTGAGGCTCACCAGATCTAACCAAATCTGGAATTTCTTCCCCAATGCCTTATCCTTTCTGGGTATATTTTGTTCCCCTGCCTTTAGATTAGCCTCTTTTCCCTGAAGTCATCCATGCCCCTAGGTTGGACTGCCTGGAAATGTTTTGTTTCCTACTATTTCCAGCCAACATTTACCTAGTGATGCCTCATTACCATTTTGAGAACAACCTCCCTGATGTGTATTGGGAATCATCACTTATTCTCCCCTTCAGAAAGAGGAAGTGTTTTGATAGATGGTGTTCTTTTTCAGAGTTTGGCTCCAACTCTGATCCAAAGGCACTTTAAACAGTTAGATGCAGTTAAGAGATATTTGCATACCTTCCTAGTAACTAAAACTCATCTAACTGGTCAGGGAGATGATTCTCAGCTGCGACAAAGATGCCCTCAAGGCACCAGCAATACCTCCCTTCACCTTCAGAACTAAAATCACAAGGAAAACTAAGGATTGCCTTTCAGTGTCTTTTTCCTCTACACTCAAACCCAAAGGTAGACTTCACTCTGATTGAAATAGTATTGACTCATCCTTGACCATCAGAGTTCTTTGAAGGAAGGTTGACTTGGCAGTAGAAATGGGATTCTGAAATATTTAGGAAAATTAGCGTGTATTGTTATCTTTGGGAAAGATGTTTTGAAATGAGTGGATTTCTCCTTCTTTGCATAGAAGAATCTATTTGTTTGCAAATAGAGTAAATGAGGGAAGAGGCTCCCCCAGCCTTTAAAATCTGCCCTCTCAGATTTTTGCCCTCCAATGTAGGTGACTGGTAAGAGAGATGCAAACTAATGCAGTGTCCTGTCCCCAAGCATGGAAATTTGGCTGGAAGACATCATAGTCCCAAAGGCATGGCTGAATGCCACAGACACAACGAAGAGAGCTTGGGGATTGTTCTGCTCAACCTCTCACTCTAGAGATGAGGAAACTGGGGATCAGCAAAGGCAAGTGAATTTCTCTAGTCACAGAGCAAATCAGTGGCAGTGCTGGATCCCCAAGATGACCTAACCTTCTGCAAAGAACTTTCTTCACCTCCACGATGCTCTCTGATTTATTGTCTTTTATTTCATTAATTTATAAGGGCTCAGCTCTATGTGGATCCAAAGAAAGTAAATGACATGGTCCCCACTCACAAAGAGCTTTTGATTCTTCTAATCAGCCTCAAATAACATCATTACTGTTTTTGAGCTAGCCCACTGGCCTGAGGAAAATCCTTTAGGTTGTATTTAACACAACAGCTTTCTTGCCTACAAAGAAATAAGCTTAATTCACAACTACCATTTCTTGGTCTTTACTTGGATCAGGGGGAGACAACGGCTCTAAGCATGGAGGTCAGAAGCTGACGGAGAAGGGAGGTGCTTCCTTCTCTTACAATACACCAGAAACAGGAGGCAGTAAACTGTGTGTGCATGCATGTGCATGTGGTGTGTGTGTGTGTGCTTTTAGGCAAAAATGACACATATCTAACACAAGCATGGATTTTGATATCAGACAGATTGAGCTCAAATATTGACTCTGACAACATTTATTGTGTGATCTTGGCCAAAGGAAATAACCTCTCTCAATCTCAGTTTCATCATTTCTGAAGTGTGGATAACAACCCAACCATCAGTGACATGGAGCCTTGGTGTGAAGGTTAGGGAAGGAAGAGAATGTGAAGTCCCTGCACCCAATAGGTGAAGAAAGGTCAGTTTCTCTTCTAGGGGGTGATTATTATTAGAGAGTGGAGAAAGGAGCTCTATGCTTCCTATTTCCCATATTCTTTAAATTCTCTAGGATTAAGATGTTTTCAATTGTGAAACAAAGGGAGGAGGCAAGAAGGAGACTTTATTAAGGATGAAAAATGGCTATAATTTTGAAAGCAGGCCTGTTGATGGAATGTGAGTATGTTTTCAGAATAATTAACAGGAAATCCAGGACTGAGGAAATTAATTGCTATTGGTACAACTGCCTTCCAAATATCAACCTTGAGGTTGATGCACGGGGAAGGCCTCTGTTGATAAGTTACTCTCTGCCCTGGGAGACTCAGAAAGTGGCTCTGTCCGCCACTACAGTGTCTTCCTAATAGGGCAACGAATATTAGTTAAGTGCCTACCATGTGTTCAGTCTGTACTAGCTGCTTTTGCATGTACAAATTTAAATATCTTATCAATCTTATAAATTAGGTAGAATTAACTATATTTCACAGATGAGGAAATTGAGGGCTGAGAACTTATCTTGCCCAAGGACACATGTTTGGAATTGGCAGTCATTTAGAGCCTCTGCCTGCCTAACTCCAAAGCTTGTGCTCTTTCCTCTCCAAGACCACCTGCCACAAAGTGTGGGGACGTGAGGGGCGGTAGACTTAAGACACTAGGGACCAGGGTCTCACTTTATTGATGATTATTCCATTTGTCCTAGGTTTTACAACCACCATAAGGCAGCTGAGTGACTTTGGCTAGTTACTTAATCTGTCTGAGTTCCATATCTGTAAGCATTTTGTGATTTCAAAGACATCATTTCCATCCTATACACCACCTACCCTCACTCAGATTGCTGCCAGAGCCTAAGTTCATTGGGTGAAGAATAAGTGGAGATGCATGCAGGAAAGCGTGTGTGTGTGTGTTTGTGTGTGCCCACACACGCATGCACACGTGTGTCAGGATAGAGGTTACAAAACTCAGTTCCATATTATTTCCCTTCCTCAGAGTCAACCAAGTTCTTATCTATTAACCTGGAGTTTAGCCATCCTTTCATGTTTCTTAACCTTCTTTGTCCAAATTTTCTAGTCTCCTGACTGCAGGAGACCAGAAGACCTGAATAAATGGCTGAGAGCCTGGTAACCCACAGGATCCAGGATGTGATAAACACCAGTGAACCTTAGAAAAGATACAACATTGAATCCAGTCCTTGGGGAAATCACAGGGAGAAGCCCGAAATGTCAGGGGACTGCCAGTTCTAACTAGCGGATGAGAACTTTCAGCAGCTGTGGTGGAACAAAAACAGCACGGACTTTAAGACCCTAGGTTTGAATCTCAACTCCAAAATTACTAGCTCAATGGTCTCAGGCGAGAACTCTCCTGATAGGCAGCCTTGCTCAGGGACTCCTCACTGATCTGACCAAAACTTCCTCAGAACTGTACTGTCTAAACTCTTTGGTCTTAATCCTCCATTTTTGCCTCTCCTTTCTTAGAGGTCAGCCCTGTATCATGGGCTGAAGGCCTTCCTTGCCCTCTGCTGCTCCTTCCCTCTTGACCCTTCACAGTTGGTTCTTCCATTGAATCTCCTGCACTTCTAATCCCATCTTAGTACCTGCTTCTCAGAGGACCTGAACTAACCCATGTGGTACTGGAAGTGGTCTGAGAAAGCTTGGGGATGGGCACATTCACTACCCAGCTGGTACTCAGGACTTCATCCTGAATGGCACATGAAACACGAATAGTCCTGGCACAAGGTGGCGGCCCAATAACTGAAGATTCACTGAGGCAACCTGAGAAAACATCTTGTTGGAGGGGAATGTCCTTGCCAATGTGATAATTTAGGCCCTTCAAAGATTTGGAGAAACCAATGCCTAGAAGGACCGAAGAGTTGGCTGGATACCAACAAGTTGTACTGATGCCCAACAGAGGGATAAAGAGAAACTAAAGGTGGTCAACAGACAGCAAAAGGCTGAGTGTGAGAGCCAGAGGACCTATTCGGGAGCCTAGAAGAGGTTCTTATCTCCTGCAGAGGAAGACTAGACAATAATATTCACTTACAGTTTTGTCCTAAGCCTATATTAACTCCCTTTTTCTCTATAATAATACAGACCAAAAAGATCTGGACCTTGTGGATATGCTACAGAATGTGACATTGATGTCATCATGTGATTGAGCAGTATGAGCAGAAAGTGGCACCTATGCTAGAGGACCTAGTAAGATACATTGCTAAGGACAGTTGGAGATAAACCACATGAATTTAAGGAATCTTTTATTTCAGAAAGGTTTCTAGGGGTCTCGTGGTCAGGGGTATACTAGGATATCCTCCCAAAGTAGAAGACAAAAGGCTGCATCTTGCATCCCCTTGCATACCACAAAGAATCACAGTACCTAGTAGATCTCTTTGAGTTCTGGAGGCAACGCATTCTATACCTATGTGTATTGCTCCTGCTGAATCCTTAATGACATGGAAAGATGCAAGCTTTGAGTGAAGTCAGAACAGGAAAGAGCTCTGTAGTACTTATAGGCTGCAGTATAAACATTCCTGTAAATTGAACCTTATGACCCCACAGACCTTGTGGGATCAGATGTGTCAGTGGGGAGAAAAAGATGCTGTGTGGAGTTTATTGAAAGCACCAATGGAAGAACCACAATATAGATCTCTGGGTTTGGGAATAAGGCCATGACATCTGCAGGGAGACTCATATACATTAGGAAAAACTTCTTTCATGTTACTGGGTCCTTTTAGAGATGCAAGCCTTGACTATGGAGCAGAAAGTGACCATGTGTCCACAGCTGCCAACTCCAAACAAGATTCTGCTAGACCCACAAGTCATAGAATCAGACAGATACAGCAGCAATCCATCCATAAAATAGACCAGAGGCACAAATAAGCAGTGCAGGCTTATTTGTCAAAAGCCCCATGTTACCCACCACAGTTGTATAAGTGGTCCCTCCTGGCTGCACATATGGCCACAGAGAAGGACCTATACAGCCTGCTAAAAGAGGAGGGGAAAAAACCCAAGCTTGCCTTACAGATGAGTTGGTTTGGGATGGGTGTGTCTGCCAATAATGAGCAATGGCTGCATTAGAGAAGTGGCCCTGAAAGACCGTGGAGAGTAAGAATCTTCTTGTTGGGTAGAACTGTGAGCAAAGTACCTGCTCGTCTACTTTGTGTGGAAAGATAAGTGGCTCAAGGTGAGGATGTATTCCTTGGTTGACTGTTCAGAAGCATGGAAGGAAAAAATCTGACAGACTGATGATAATGATATCCACAGTAGACATATGCAAATAGAAATAACAGTGTGGCCCCAAAGAAATCTGTGTCTCACATTAAAGCCAACCAGAAAGCATACACCATGGAAGAGGCACTGAACAACCAAGTAGACAAAGTGACTCTGCCATTGACATTAGCCAATGGAACTGGGGTGATGGACCCAGGAACAGAGTGGCCATGGGGGCAGAGACAGAAGCTGCAAATGGACCCAACTTGATGGTCCTCCACTGATGCGCTCCATGGAACTTCATCTTTTTCCTGTGCTGCACTTACCACAACTATAACTAAACCTCATCCCTTTCCCCAAATGCAGACTGAGGGGGAGAAAACCTCTTTCTAGATTAGACATTTCACAGTTTCTCTTTGTGTAACTGCAAGAGCTTTGATGAAGGGGCATATGTTCTCTCTCTCATTCCAACAGGCCCCAAAAGTTTCAATCTGGAAAGAGAAAAGAATAATAATTGGGTTTAATAAGTCTGTGGAAAAGGAAGGGCACTGCAGCTTACAGGGGAGAAGCTACTTTCTTCCTTTCATGACTTGAGAATGTACTATCCTTGAGAACTAATAATGTCCTCAGAGACACAGATATGTGCATGGATCAACAAGTACCAAGTTAATTAAACAGGTATATCTGCAAATAATCCTGTTAGGAAAACCATGCAGGAAGATGTAATCTGCCCCCATCCACGCCTGTGAGATCTGGAGCCCCAAGTTCCCTTCCTCGTACTAGAATGTCAATAGGTATCCACATTTGTCCCGCCAAATTTCTGGGAAACCATTCCTGACACAAGGTCTCAGACTTTGAAATTTATCCGATGAGAATAAGAGAGAGGGAATTGGGCTGCTGATGTCCTCACAGTAAGAGGGGTGGAGCTCCTCCCAGGGAAAGACAGAGGAAGAATATGAATCCAAGGACAGAGAAGCTGAGGGAAGAACTGGAGCTCCTTTATGAATGGGTTGCCTTGAAAGCTACTTTTCCATTGAGTTTTGGAAAAGTTGTATTCAGCACATAGCTTTACACTGTCTTTTCCTGTGTTGTCTTTCCTTTTTTAAAAAAATATACATTTTATTGGAAACATAATATACAAGCCAGAACATGTATACCTAAGTATACAACTCAATGAATTTTATTAACGTGAATACACCTCTGTAACTCCAGCTCCCAGGTGAAGTCAGAGACTCGCTCCGTACCACCTACCAGTCACAACGCATCCCTTCCTTACAGGTAACCACTGACCTGGCTTCCTCATAGGATGGAGATGTGTAAGCCAACATTTCACAGCGAATAGGAAAAACTTGATAGGTTGGCCGCAAAAGTCATACATTTAAAGGCATCAGAGAGCTGCAGAAACAACAAGGACTAGAGGGAATAAAATCCAAGGGGGAGAACATTGCAGAGGTGAGCTAGGATTTGCAGCTGCCCTTGGGGACATTTGCCAATTTTTGGTATGGGCCAGAAGCTGATAATTTGGTTATCAGGGAGGGAGACACAAATGGAAAATGGAGGGACTTTAAATACACGACATTTTTCTCTCAAGACATTTGCCGAATTTTGAAGCTGCATGGAGCAAGAGTAGAAAAGGTTGAACTCAAACTCAGAAAAGCACAGGGGAATTTCCCACAGCCTGTCAGTGCCTAGGAGATAGAAGTTATTATGAGGAAGAGCCCTGAGGACTACAGACAGGAGTAGGAAGCCCTTGTTACGGGCTGAATTGTGTCCCCTCCAAATTCATATGTTGAGTCTTAACTCCCACAAAATGTGACTGTATTTGGATCTAGGGTCTTTAAAGAGGCAATTAAGTTAAAATGAGGTCATTAGAGTGTGCTCTAATCCAATACGATTAGTGTCCTTATAAGGAGAGGAAATTAGGACACAGACGTGCCCAGGGGGAAGACGATGTGAAGACACAGGGAGAAGGCAGCCATCTACAAGCCAAGGAGAGAGGTTTCAGAAGAAACCAATACTGCCAACACCTTGATCTCAGACTTCCAGCCTCCATAACTGTGAGAAACTAAATTTCTGTTGTTTAAGCCGCCCAGCCTGTGGTGCTTTGTTATGGCGTCCCTGGTGAAGTCACACTGATTATCTGAAACTGTTTTCCCCAGGGCACTTGCTGATCTGGGCACATCTAAAGTCTGCAAATCCAGGCTTGGCTTCTGGCAAGGGGCCACTGCTTTGGGACAGATTAACCAGGAGAGCTGTGTTTTGACAGTTATGTTAGGCTAAAGTGACAAAATTGAAGACTCAAGGAGCATCAAACATACTACCAGTCTCCTCCTCAGTATATTTTCCAAATTCTGAAGCTTTAAAGACAGGGGAATCAAGATGCTAAGCCACAAATCTCCATAGAGTAGAGCAAAATTTTCTACAGTTACTCAGCGTTGAATCAAAAAAGGAAGTCAGGCTCTCGATTGAAATTTCTGATGGCCACAGCAGGAAGAAATCAGATTGAGACTGAGTCTTAAGAAAATGTCAACCCAGCTTGAACTACGCAGCCCATGACTACATCAGGAGATTATCCCACCCAACTATTTGCCTATCAGAGGAAAGGGTGAATTTACTTGTGGAAGATAACATCATCTAGAACTCTACAGTATTTTAAAGTTATCTAATTAAAATTTAATATACATGTAGAAACAGAACCATATAACTAAAAAACAAGGGGGAAAAGCAAATGATAAAAGCAGATCCACAGATGATTCAGAAACAGTCAATTCTTGTATTTTGCAGTAATAACATTCTATAAAGTTTCCATAAACACTGAATTAATGAATGCTGAACTATATCTGTAAGTAGAAATATGGAGTTAGGCTCCCGCATCCTCTGGTCACAACCTTTTTGTGAGTCAAAATTCTATTCGCATTATGTAGGGTTTTTTTGACATCATCCTTGTAAAACAAGCTCGCCTCATCAGCATTGAAAACCTGCTCTTTCACGTAACTCTTTTCCTGTATAACACTTACCAGGGATTTTTAAATTGTTCCACATCTCCTGCTTTGCAGAACAGTTTTGCCTGCAAGTTTAACATTTCTTGTGCCATATCATCTTTTGAAATGCGTGAGCCACCAGCAGTAGTTGAGATGTGTTTAATATTTTTGTGATCTTGAGTAATATGATGGCAAATTTCTTTAGTATTCAGTGTCACAATATTGCTGTCCACTAGGCTTTTTTTTTTTTCCATCACTTCATGAATCCACAATTTTAGCAGATTTTTCATAGATTCTTTATGCACTATAGATGTTACTTTAGCACTTTCTGGAGTGGACTTACATACAGATTACCAAACTCCCTCTTTCTTTTTATGGGTGTACCATAATGTTGATTCATTAGCATTGAACTCATGACAAACAGCACTGTAACTCATGCCTAAAAAAAGTTTGTATAGCACATGTATTTTCTGCACAATGTACATGACAGCTGTCTGGCACTCAGGAATACTAGACAGCACTTTAGCATTATGCTTGGTGGCCATTTGAAACAGCTAAACTGCCAAATAAAGCACAAAAATGTAAAAAAGGTGACAACAATAGACCACAAAAAGAACACTTGTTTACAGTATGACAGCTGAAACAAGAAGGCAGAGCATTGCCTTTTTCAGCGTTAGCTGGGAATGTATGCACCAAGTGAATCAAATTGTTCACCACTTTGCACTTATCCACAAATGACCAAGAAAGTGGTGTGAATATTGATTTTGGGGTTACAAATAAATTTTAGCAAGTAAGCAAATTCACAAACAAGGAATCTACAAATAATGAGGATCTACTGTATTAGAGTTAACAAATGCTTCAAAATAACTATGATTAATGTATTCAAAATTATAAAGAAAAAATACGAAAGAGGTAGAGAATTTCATCAGAGAATTGGGATCTGTTTTAAAAACAAAAGAATCAAATGGACATAAAATTGGAAACTTAATGGATAGATTTAACAGAATACCAGACCCAGAGAGGATAGATTACTTAACCGGAAGAAAGGACAAACTGAGGAATGGAGGGGGATTATTTTTTTAAAAACAGAACAGAGTATAGTAGACATGTGAGGAACACCAAAGTCAAATTGCTAAAAATGAAAGACAAGGGGAAAATCTTAAAAGTAGAAAGAGGAGAAATATATTACCTCCAAAGGAGTATTAATAAATTTTATAGCTGACTATATAATGAAAACTATGGAAATCAAAATTCAGTGGAATGCTATCTTTAAAGTTCTGAAACAAAGGTAATAGTTATCCTGACTTCTAGTACCATAGATTAATTTTTCTGTTTTTAAGCATTATATAAATGGAGTTACACAGTATGTTTTGTTTTGCGTCTGGCTTCCTTTGTTGAACATTGTATTTGTGTGATTCATCTATGTTGTTGTGTAGAGCAGTAGTTCACTCGTTCTAATTGCTGTATAGAATAGCACTGTAGCAAAGAACCTCAAATAATTTAACCACACTAGTATTCATGCACTATCTGGTTGTTTCCAGTTTGTGCCTAATATAAAAACTACTGCTATGAACATATTTAAGCATGTCTTTTGGAAACACATTTCTATTGGGTAACTCTCAGCAGTGGAATTGCTAATCACAAAATATGCGGATGCTATGGACTAAATAGTGTCCCCCTCAAATTCGTATGTTGAAGCTGTAACCCCCATGTGACTGTATTGGAGATAGGGCCTTTAAAGAGGTGATTATGCTTAAATGAGGTCCTAAGATCTGATCTGATAGAACTGGTGCCCTTATATGAAGGGGAAGAGATCCTCAAGTTTAACAGTTATTTGTGTATATTGGATGCCTTCTTGCTTAAACCTATTTTGTCTGATGTAAGTAGAGTTATACTAATTATATATAAAGTTATATATATGTTATATATTTTTATCTATATAGTTGTCATCTTTTTACTTTTAATTATTCCATGTCCTTATATTTAAGATGTATCTCTAGTAAGCAGCATATACTTAGGTTTTCTTTTGTTTTTAGTAGTCCGACATTGTTTGTTTTTCTAATGAGTCTATTTTGGTCATTTATATTTAATATATACATATATTAAAAAAATAATGATATATTGTCATAATGTTATATCATTATAATTATATAATTACTGACATATTTGGATTTATAGTTATCTTTTCTACCAGTTTTGTTTCATTTTCTTTCCTTTATTACATTCCTTAGGATTAATCAAATATTTTTTCATAATTCCATTTCCCTACTTTATTAGCTTCTTAGTTGTGAATTCTTTTCTCAGTTACTGTAGTCTAGAGATTCTAATCATCCTTGACTTGTTACATTATAAGTTACTATTTTTATCATTTTATAGGTAATGATGATATATAATATATAAATATATTACATATAATATATATAAATAAAATCTCCACATTACATCATTATTACTGTGCTGTACTGTCAGTATTTATCTAGATCTACTTATATATTTCTTCTAGTACTTTTTTAAAGTATGTTGGAAACAATTTCTTGCTGTTTTTGTTTATTAAAGTAAATGTCATAATTCCTCATTTACTTTATAAGGATCTTTTTACTGGATGTTGAATTCTAGGTTGGCAGTTATTTTCCCTTAGCCCTTTGAAAATGTCATTCTGTTTTTCCTGGCTTCCATTGTTTCAGTAGAGGCATCAGCTGTCATTGTCATTGTTGGTCCTAAAAGGTGATTTTTTTTTCCTGACGTCTTTTTATATTCTCTGTTTCCTTTGGCTTTCAGTAGTTTTTCACTGTCCTGTGCCTCTATGTGCTTTCATTTAATTTTACCCTATTGAAGTTTAGTAGAGATTCTTGAACCTCTGGCTTTATGTCTTTCATCAACTTTGATAAATTCTCTGTCATTATCTTTTTAAATGTTGCTTCTGTCCTCATTTTCTCCTTCCTGCCATTTTGTGCATTGAATTGCATGAATATTAGACTATATGCCATACCCTATATGTCTCTTATTCCTTTTTTATGTTTTATACTTTATTCTTTCTGCATTCTGAATGGATGCTTTCTTTTAAAATCCCTTCCAGTTCACTAACTGAGAATATTTCACCCTATCCTCTTGGCAGGTAGCTAGAGTAGGGTCATAATCGCTCAATCCCATGAGGGATTCACTTTTGTGAGGCTCAGTCTTAGACTTTGTAAGGCTTGGTCTAGCTTTGATCCAAGGTTACTTTGATGTTGTAGATCTTGAAGGGGCATACCTGAAGGCTTTGGGTATTTTCCAGGATCCTTCATCCTTAGAGCGTCTTGAACTTCAGTTTCTTCTCTCTCCTGTAGTGCTGACTACTGAAAGTACTGCTTAGCTCTTCAGCTACATTCTGCTCTGTTCCTTAAGCTCTCTCTCTCCCTCCAGCTTGAAAAAATTGGTAAATGCTTCAAGGGAATAACTACATCAGACTCACATTCTTGCACTGTGGCCCCTAAAGTTCAGGTAACCTTGGATCTCCCCAGTGCTGTCAAACAGAACACATTTTAAAATGTTGTCCAACTTTCCCCACCATTCTTGGTGAAAGTATTGATTGCTACAAGCCATCCAAATAGCCATCAGATCTTATCTTTTTATCTAAAATCTTCAGTAGAAAATCAACACCAACATAAACAGGAAGATTGAAAAGACCCAGCAACAAAGCAAAAGGATATTTTGGTTCCAGATCTACACTGAGAGGGCACGGCCTCCTATGGTTGGAACTTTGCCCAAAGTTCCAAAGAAGAACTATCAACTGAGCAGGAGCCCACAGCAGGCCTGAGAAAAACCAAGCAGAATATTAATGTAAAAAAAAATTTCCAAGAGCTCAACACAGGAGAAATGTAAGAGCAAAACCTGTCTTTGGTTACTATATAATACACACACACAGTATATGCAGGGGCTGCTCACCTCTGAAGGAGTAGGAAAAGCAGATGTTTGGAATATATAGGTAATCCGTAGAATGCATAATATCTTTCTTGGTATTTGTATTGTCTGGCAAGAGTATAATCTCCCTGAGGCCAGGACAAACTTGCCTTTTGCACTACTATAATCTGATTATGTAGCTCAGTGCTATACGTATAATATGCACTCAGTAAATTTTAACTACATTTTGGAAAAACCAAAGGAAAGAAGAGAAGAGGCAACTTTAAGAGAAAGTACCCAGAGGAAGATGGGCATGGATGTTAGCTCAGGGCCAGTCTTCCTCAGCAAAAAGAGGAGCATTGACAGTAGTTAACTCAGGGCTAATATTCCTCAAAAAAATAAAAAGAGAGAGACAGAAAGTGCCCAATATTATAAAAGCAAAAGACAGTTATCAAAGATTCTTGAAGCTGAACATGCTTGAGTTGTGTGTAATTGTCAGACTGCCCTGGGGTGGGAATCAAGCATTTCTGAAACTTAGCAGTTTGTTCATTTCCCTTCTCCACCTTCCATATTCCTCTGTCCCAGTGGAAAGGAGAATATAAATCTTCTCATATTAGAGGCTCTTGGCCTTATTGGGTTCCTTGTAGAATGGAGTAGATTGTTAAAAGAAAAATTCAAAGAGGAACCAAGGTAATGGTTTATGTGAAGTAACTATAATATTCAAATTAAAGCTATAAATCAAGTATGCAAATGAGCCTATGCCCAGGGCGGAATTGCAGTCAGTCTGCAGAAGGAAACTTAATAAGCCCTGCCTCTCCTTCCATTACCTTGTGAGTAAGTTTCCTGAGAGTCTGGGTCTTGTGGGGACACTGACAGAATGTAGCTCCAGGCCCTCCAGTAGCTCTCACAGCAAATGTACTGGGACCTGGCAGCATTCTGAAGCTCCAGGAAGGGTTGAGCAGTTTGCATCTGTGTCTCCAGCAAAAGGCATTAAATATGCATCTGATCAAGATAGTTGTTAGGAATATGAAGCACCTGTGGGGGAAATTTGCTTGAAATTATAGCCATATGTCCACGCTTTCCTTCTGCAACGGCTTTGGGACTAAAATTCTCACGAGAGAGTTGGTTAGAGAATGAGAGGCCATCCAGAGAGGATTGGCTGTCAACAGTTTGGGGGAGGAGATAGACCAGAAGTCAGGGGTAGCTACTGAAGATGGGACCCAGTCCTACCCATAGAATTTATTTGTACCATTTGTTGATGGTCATGGAATCATAGAAGCCAAGTGACCATACATCCTGGTTTGCCCAAGATAGTTTTGTTTAAACCTATTGTTCTAGTATAATTGTTACTTGTACCCCTTTTTATTCTTAAAAACGTCCTGGTTAGGATGATAAATTATATGGCCATTCTACAAAGTACGGATCTTCAAAACCATTCACCTCTCAGGTAAGTCGAGCAGTCAGAGCAGTAGCATAGGAAGTCTCACCATCATAGCCCAGATTTATGTCCATTAATGACATGGCTGGTAAGTTTCCTGTCTCTGGAATTATTCAGGCAAAGGCTAGATAAGGAAATGAGGTAAAGGAGATTCAGACAGCAAACAGGGGCCTAAGACAATGACTTTAAGGGGTTCCTTCCTTCCCTGAGATTTGGCAAGAAATAAACCCAGAGGGGAAATAGTTTTCAACTTTCTGCAAGAAGTTGGCAGCTGAGGAAGGGTTCTGAACTCAAGTTTCCTCACTTTCTTCACTAGATACTAATGAGGGGAGAAGAAGGGAGACAGAGGCAAAAAGTGAGAGTGGTTACAGGTACTTCATGCCCAGCTCCAATGAAACTTGGGCCCAGGCTCTAGTTTGGACTCCAAGGACAGCAAAGTCTTGCTAGATGCAAGAATTCAGGTATGTGTTAGCCAGGACAGGGTAGGTTTCGCTGCTGAAGTTAAACAAAATTTCATTGGCTTAAAACAACAAAGCTTTATTTTTCTCTTTGCCACACTTTCCATGGTATGTTGGCTGGGAGCTCTTGCTCGTGGCATACTTACTCAGGAACTCCATGTTTCCATGGTTATGGAAGAAAGAAAAAGAGAATGCTGTGAATCACCCATTAGCTCTGAAAGTTTCTGCCCGCTGTGACACTCATTACTTCTACTCACATTTTCTTGGCCATAGAAAGTCATATTCACGTGGATATACCTAATTTCTTATGGGAAGGGAAGTCCTACCTTGTTCAAGCAAGGCAGGGAACAGGAAATATTTGAAGAATAGCATCAACTACAGATTTATGGGAGAGAGTATACAGACATCATGTGAAAGTGTGTTGTACACAGCAGGAGCCAACCACTTGCCAGCTCCCTCCAGAGAAATATCCCCATCCTTTGGAGCCCTTCCCTCCCAGCTCTTTTGTTCTTCCCATTGGAAGAGACTCCAGCCTCAGAGATTGTTTAGTCTGGAGACTCAGAAGGGGAAGAGACCTGGATAGCACCCCTCAAACAGGTGAAGAGTTAACATATGAATTGTAGGTAAGGACTTACTTGTAGTATTCTGGCCTGAGCACATCAAAACAGCAGCAGAGGCAGCCGCAACAGCAGAACCAGTAATTATTTATATGACACTTACTCTGTGCCCAGTGCTGTCTTAAGTGTTTTATTACGCATTTAATCCTCACAACTGTTATTTGCAATAGTTACTATTAGTATCCTCTTAAAAAGATGAGAAAGTTGAGGCAAAAGAGGTAAAGCAACTTCTCCGAGGTCAACGGTCAGTAACTGCCCTAGCTGGGATACAAATCCAGGTAGTTTGTTCCAGAGTCCATGGTCTGTTCCCTGTGCACTAGACAGACTGGTTGAGGAATCAAGACATTCCTGCCTTGATGCTATTGGATATCAATAGATGCAATTGTAAAAATAGCATCTAATGGCATAACATGTGCTAGAATGTTGTTTTCCAGGGACTGGAACTTCTGGGGGCTTATGGGATGATTTTATTGATACCTTAAGAGCACTAAATAACATTGAATGATGTGGTGATAAGTGCATTTCCTTTTCACTGCTTTTTTCTCTTTGTTTTTCAATCCTTCTGATTATGTCAAAAAGAAAGCTTGGATATCAGGCACACCCTGGTGCTAACCATCACGTGTTAATCTCACTTTGGAGGAAGAGAAAGACCTCAGGGACAGAGCCTTCTGCAGGCAACATTGTGTGCCTAGAATTAAAGAACATCATGTTGTTTACATTGCATTTCTTTTTATTGTCATTTTCTATTATTGGATGGTGATGCTAGATTTCCATTTATGGCATTGATATAGTTTCATTTTAAAACACAGTTGTTTAGGGGGCCGGCCCCGTGGCCAAGTCGTTAAGTTTGCGCACTCTGCTTTGGTGGATGGGGGTTCACCAGTTCAGATCCTGGGCACGGACCCATGCACCGCTCATCCAGCCATGCTGAGGAGGCGTCTCACATAGAAGAACTAGAGTGACCTACAACTAGGATATACAACTATGTACGGGGGCTTTGGGGAGAAAAAGAAAGAGGAAGATTGGTAACAGAAGTTGGCTTAGGGCCAATCATCCCCCCCCCAAAAAAAATCATATCCTGTTTAAAAAAAAATAAACCCCTTTGTTTAAATTTTAAAAAGTGAGCTGATACGATAAAATAGAAAATAAATAGCATGGATGGTATCCAGACAGACCCAAAATGGTACAAGCAGTAGGACAAAGACTAGAATTTGGGAATATTCTGGACAGGTGGGCTTGCAGGCAGCAAGCTGGACTTAGGGTAGATGGTAAGAAAATCCTTTCCTCTCATTAGCTGCTACTCAGTGGTCAGTGAACAAAGAAAACAATCAGAATCTCCTCTTTCCCATCCATGACACATGTTAAAGTATGTCTGAGCCCAGAGAAGCTACGAACTTAAGATGAAAGGAACCCAGAGGAAGCAGTGACATGAAACAAAGAGGGTGTTGGACGAGGTAGGGGGAAAAGCGACTTAGACAGTAACACGTTGTGTGATCCTGGGTGAATTTTCTACTGACCCAGAGCCTCCAGACTATCGTCTACAAGCTGGGAGATAAAACCTACCTCCCAGGATTCTTGTGATTATTAAGTTATATCATTGGGAAAATATTGCCTGGCTCACCTTGCTGGCTGTTGTGAAGATCAAGCATCCATTTCACAAATTTTTGACAAACCTACCATGTGCTGGGCAGCCAGAAGACAGCCTCAGCTTTTGCCCCTGCAGAGCTGGGTCCAGTGGAAATTTACACTAAAAGCAGCAACAAGAGAAACAAAACCATGGAACTGCCATTTATTGAGGATTCCCCAGAACTGGGTGTGGAGCTAAGCGTCAGACATGCATTATCCCATTTCATCCGAGTAATAATTCTGCAAAGAAGGTAATTATCATCATTCCCCTTTTATGGCTGAGAATCCAGAGACTTAAAGGGATAAGGAACTTACATAAGGTTATGGAATCAGTGAATGGCAGAGCCAGGGCTCAAACTCACAACTGTTCTCTTCTTAAAACAGACATTGCCCAGGAAAATAGAGGTGGGATGGATTTTAGAGGAGGATGCCGCTGTAATAAAAGCGCTTAGCAGAGTCAGCAAGGCGTCCACCCAAGCACTTTGTGGATTGTGAAGCATTAACGCGAAACTTGTTGGTACTCATTATTCCTGCTGCATTATTTTTACAGTCAAATCTTCCCTATAGGTGATTTGAAGTTCTCCGCACTCCTGTGCAAGCATGTGGAGGAGTTCCATTATTAGAGCAATGCTTCCCAAGCTTTCATGCATACATGCATCACCCCAGGGATCCTGGTAAATGCAGATTCTAAGTCTGGAGTGGGACCTGGGATCCTGCATTTCTAAGAAGCCTCCATGGTCTGGTTCACAGATCACAGTTTGAATAGCAAGGCACGAAAGCCCTCAGAACCCACGGGATGGAGATCTTTACCCCATTTTCCCATGCAAAGTGCCCTACTAAGCTCAAAATCAAGGTGTAGCCTGTCCAGCAGGGTGGGCAGTCTCCCTTCCTCATGGAAAATGGACAGGACCAAGCAGGACTGGAAGCACAGTGCAGCAGCTTCAGCTCTGAGAGGAAGACGCGAGTGGGGAGCACACTGGCTCGTCAATCCCCACCAGCCCAGCGATTAATGGGAGGGAAGCTGGACGAGGAACCATTAACATTTACAAGTCGCTCAAGTAGTCCTCCCCATGCTCACTCGAGGGCACCACAAAGTGTGTATTATTGAAGCTAATGAAAAGCCTATAAAATGCGCAGTTAAATGGCTCTTCCTCGGGAGTGGTAGCTCATTTGAGGGTGGAAGTCTCCCTCCCTGGATGGTGGCCCTTTGCTTCGTCATTTCATTGTTTTCCTGTCTCTAGCTGTCCGGGTGCTGGGCTGGTGCATACTGAGCAGGTAAGGGGCATCGGGCTCTTCCTTGGGGCCATCTCATTTTATCCTCACTCCTACCAGATTGACAGAGGAGGACGCTGAACCTCAGACTAGTGACAACTTAAGCAGGTGAGAACTCAGATTCAACCCCAGGTCTGTGGACTCCATATTCCAGTCTGCAAATGGCCTGCTGGGGGGTGGGGGAGGGACATCTGTGAAGTACCTGAAATTGTACACAAAGTCGTGTGTGGGTGTGTGCCCGTAGGCTTTTCGTGAGTGGAGAGGATAGCTATATTTCCTCAGTCTCAAAGGCACCTGTGATTCTCCCCTGCTAGATGGTAGAGCAGAAAAAGAAGCACCCTGGGGCAGTGGTTCTCAGTCTTTCTGAATGAGAGGACTTGCTTTTTAATGTCAGATTTTCAACCATCCCCTCAAGAGATAGTTGAGATTTCAGAGTCTATTATTTGAGAGAACACATAACGACAAGAAGAACTCTGAGTTCAGCTCTGCTTTCAAGTGAATTTGTATGTTAATCATTATACCAGCACCTGCACACACTTGGTAAATAGGAGGAAGTGAATGTGGCAGCTATTGTTTCTTTTCTTCTCCCTCTATTCCCAGCCAGTATGTGGCACAGCTGAGTCCAAATGGCAGCGATCCCTACCCCTAATCCAAAGCTCACGCCACAATGTCATATGCCAACAACGAGCAGTGGGAGGACAGTCCTTGTCTTAATCACAAAAAGCAGTTCATGACAGTGATTAAGAGCACCAGTTACGGTTGGAGCCAGACAGACCTGGGTGCAGAGTGCAGTTGTGTAACCATTGGCCAATCACCTCAGTTTACCAATCTATAAAATGGGGGTAAAAATTGTACCCCCGCAGGGCTGGCCCCGTGGCCGAGTGGTTAAGTTCACGCGCTCCACTGCAGGCAGCCCAGTGTTTCGTTGGTTCGAATCCTGGGCGCGGACATGGCACTGCTCATCAAACCACGCTGAGGCAGCGTCCCACATGCCACAACTAGAAGGACCCACAACGAAGAATATACAACTATGTACTGGGGGGCTTTGGGGAGAAAAAGGAAAAAAATAAAATCTTTGAAAAAAATTGTACCCCCGCCCTGAGGGGTGTTGTAAGGATTAAAGAGATGATATATATAAAGAACCCCTACCATTAGTTTACCACTTTCAAGGTGCTGGCCACTGTAGGCTATCTCATTTAATCTTGATGCTGTGAATGTTTATGTAGCTTGTTCAAAGTCCCGGGAAGAGCTGTGATTTGACTTAGGTCTGTCTAGAATCTAAATCCACAAGCGGTATGCTTGTCACTCCCTCAGCCATCTCTCTATGCCCTGAATGCCACCACAGGGCCACACACGCATAGGCACTTAATAGATATCTGTTCACTTAAATTGGTCTAAGTTCTAACCCAACATACATATTTGGAAATGAAACACAAGGAACACCTGGAAGCCTTCTCTGAGCGCTGGCTTGAGGTCCACCCCAGGGGCTGCTGAGAGACAACGTGCTATTGTCTGAACAAGGCTTAGTGACAGGCAGTCATAGAAAAGCTTCTGGGGATGGCATCAGACACTGCAGATGCTTGTCCTGACTGGATGACACGGCCATGAGTTCTCTCTGCATCCGCCCGTAACAGCAGAGCATCAATAGCCGCCTTGTCTCCCTTCAGAGCCAGCAGTGGGGAGTGAGTGAGATCACTTACATGAAGGTGTCTGGCACCGTAGCTAAGGGTTTCTCATTGTTGGTGTCACAATCACAGTGACAGGTAGAAAACTCCCAAGAGAACCCCAAAACAATTCTGCTTTGGAGGAAATGTTGCATTTAAAGAGCCAGGGGACAAAAAGGAGCCAGGGCTGTGGAAAGATTTATTGTCTTCAATGGAAATCTAAACGTAACTGATTCCCGGTCTTAAGGCCACTATGGAAAAACAGAGTGGCTAAAATCCATGGGCTGCCCAAATTCGTCTAGTAGACAGAATTAAAAATGATTTAAATAATATATTTAACAACATTTAAACTTTACCCCCTAAACTGACCCAGTTTTCAGGATCACATTTGCAGCCTAGCATCAGGGAGATGGGAGGTGTCCCATTACATAAACACAGAAAACCTGTCAAAAGATGGGTGAAAACCGGAAGGCTCTATGAGAAGCCCATTCAAAAGCCCTGAATTGGATGTGTACAGCTTGAGAGGTGGCAGAGATCGGTAAACGATTTCCAACACGAGACGGCACAATCAGCGAGTCTGCGTTTTCAAGCTGGCTGAACAAGGCCCACCAGAAATGCCCATTACAGCTGGACAGCTGTTCCCAGAGAGAAGGAGCATGAACCCCAGCCAGCTCAGCCTCCCAGCACCCCCACATGTGTCCCCAGGGTTGGCCAGGCCACCAGCTTTAGGTAATCAGGTAGCAAAGACTTTAAGTGGCCCCTCCCTTGGGAGGCTTCCCCAGCAATGACAAACCAGTGTCCTATCGGGAGCTCATGGAGGAAGCCACTGATTTTCTGGTAATTCATTTTCCAAGCCACACTTAGGGACCAGAGCAAGCAGATCTATATCCTACTCGCCCCTGTTTTCCAAGCAGCGCTCTCTTTGGAATTAAAGAAGCTGTAATTAAAGTACCTTATTTGGGCATGCTGTAATTAGTCGCGAATTCAGAGCGCCATCAAATGTAATCTGAATACAAACACCAGGGAGGCAGGTGCCAATCCCTTGTGAGTTCTGGGAGCCAGTGAGTCCTGCCTGCCTCTCTCTAACACCTTGTCAACCCTGAGTGACTCATCTGGTGAGGCAGAGACTGGATCCGACCAGCGGGAGCGAGCAGCGAGGCAGCCCTCTTCCCAAACATTTCTGACTTGGAAGTTCGACTTCCAGGGAGCAGATTTTGTCTCATCGCCACATAGAGAAACTTGGGGTGAAGGCAACTTCTTCAGTCTATATTTCAAAGGGGATAGGATGGATTTATGAGTAAACACAAGCTTTGGGGCCATTTTTTATCCATTCAACAAATGGTCACTGAGCCCTTGCTAATGAGCAGGACAGTGGGGATTCAACAAGGTACAAGACATAAAGATCAGCTGAAGGTCCATGAGACTGAAACCATGCACTCAAGCTGTGTGACCTTGGGTTAATGAGTTGACCTCTCTGAGATTCAGTTTGCTTATCAATAAAATGGGAATATTAGCATTCATCTCACAGTGTCCTAGTGAAGACTGAACATGAGAAAAGAGGTAAACATCTAGTACTTTGCCCAGCACCCAGCAGAGCTGGGATAAGAAAGTCCACCTCTTAGGATGAGTCCAGCCTTCCGATTCTAATCTGCCCCCCGCTGCCTACTCTGCTGGACCTCAAAGCAGGTCTCAGATGAAAGGAGGACCTGAGATTGTGGGTCAGGATCTTGGGACTGCTCTCCCCCTATTTGGAGCTCCAGAGTTTTACTCTAGCCCCTGAAAGAGTGTGAAGTTGGCCAAAAGTGCAGGGAGTGTCTGCTTTGTACTGGGAATCCCTCCACCTGACATTCTTTATGTGCATGGCTGTTTCCTGCTGGACCCTATGCTCCAGAAGCCCCCTCCCGGCTCCTGCTTCTCACTGATCAGAGCATTTCCCGGTTCCACATGGAATTTTGCCCAGTGTCCTGTGCATCAGGGAGCTGAGCCTGGCTGCAGTAATAAGTGGGCACATTCAGCCAGGCTGAGGAGGCCTCTCGACATGTATTATCATGGCACCTGGACAGCCTTTCCTTTCAAGTGTGTCTGGACTCCTTCCTGCCTCTGATGCTCAGCCTGCTCACTCAGTGCGTCCTCGTGGATATTAATCGAGGCGCCTATCACACTAGACATCCCCAGGACTGCTTTACATACATTATTTTATTGCGTCCTTGATATATGACACTATCAACTGCCATTTGTTTAAGCTGAAAACCTGGTTTCCATCCTTGACTTCTCTGCCCTCAACCATCGCATCTAATCCATCAGCATGTCCTGGGGACTTGACCTTCAGAACATGATTCCACATCTGTCCATTGCTTTCCATCTTATAATCACATCCGTCTAAGTCACCGTGCAGTCACCTCCCTGTCAGTCTCCTTGCTTCTGCTCCATGTGGTCTGTTCTCCACACAGTGGCCACAGAGATCTTTTTAAAAACAAATCAGACCATGTTACACCCCTGGTCAAAACCCTCCGATGGCTCCCGTCACATTTACGATCAAACCCAAACCACTTGCTCAGATCTCCTGCCCCAGGAGCCTGCTCCTGCCCCTGCCCTCACTGTTGCTTCTGTAGCCCCAGGATCTTTGCATTAGCCATTGACTCTGCTTAAGAACCTCCTCCACAGATGTCAGCATGAATAGAAGCTTCCTGCACTCTGACTCCTCAGAGAAGGCTTCCTGACCTAACATAGCCCAGTCTCCTCCCAGCCATTCTCCATCACATCAGCCTTTTAAATTCTATATCCCGTAAATGTCTGATAACGTCCTGTTTATTTCTTTAGTCTGTCTCTCTCCTGCCTAGAATGTCAGGTCCCTAAAGGAGGCTCTTTCTCCTTGTATTCCACTTCCTGGAGCAGAGCCTGTCATATCGTAGACACTCAATATAGTTGTTGAGTAAATGAGTCTTCATAACAATTATCTGTGAAATGAGGATAAACCCACCTGTGAGAGCTCAGGTGACCTGTGTGGCACTGCTGGTATGCCACAGAGCCTCAGTTTAAGCCTAAGTATTTGCTACTCTAAGTTGATGCTTTTTCCACCCTCACTGTCTTCTCTTTCATTTCTCTTTCTCTCCTCTGCCCCCAGCAGATAACGCAGTGTCATATGACGTTTCATATTTATGATAAATGCCCAAACATGAGCTCAAGGCTCTGCTTCATTTCTGCACTGGCTTATGGTGCATACCTCACATGTTTGTATTTTCAGCCCCGGCTGCTTTTCTAAATCAATAGGAAATACTTATCCAAGCAGACCCAGCCAACATCCTTTACCTTTTATCAAGAGGTGTCCACCTCTCATAAGCATCCAGCATTTCTGTCGATCAGGCCTGCAGAAAACAGGCATCCACCACGCTGCAGATCAGAATGTGAAGTTTCTCTCCTTGAGGAAGATTCAACTGTGATTGCCGCCCTGGACTGGTTGGCCAAGCTTTCTGGAATGGAGGCACCATGACCGCTTCAAAATCCAAGATGGGAGCAGGTGGCAGGAAAGCGGTGGGAGCATGGGGCAGTTGCACAGAGAACGCATAAAGGGGCAAAGGACACACCTGTGGGGAGTGTCCAATAGTTTTGTAGTGCAGGAGTGAATGTGTGACTGGAGAAAACTGGTTCACACATACATGCTCGTCCGTACTCACCTTTTTAGCATAGAAGTGAACAGCACTGGACTGGGATTGAGAAGCTTACCTTTGAGCACTGTCTATGATTTGCTTGCTGAAGGGCCTTGGACAAGTCTCGTGACTTCCCTGTCTCTCAGAATCCTCATCACATATGGTTGGGGGATTAGCACCCCAGCCCTGCTCACCCCAGAGCTTTTGTGGAGACCATTCCAGATGATCAATGGAACAGCATCTGTGAAAGAGAAAGTAATTTTTATTGTTGTCCTCATACTAATGGATCCCACACTTTGGAATTCAGCCCACAGAATATGGCGATGGGGTGGGGAGGGGGTTGGGCAAGCAAAGATGGGGTCATCGGAGTTTCATCCCCATCTCACCATCTATGCCTTTTCATCACTCAGTCCACTCCCTCTACTCCCCTGGACTAATGTTCTGTCCCACCCATTCCGCAAACTTCCCTCAGACTCTTCACTCATCCCAAATAGAGCCAAGAACAGTACTGTTGCTGGGGGAGGAGATCTCCTTAGGCTTCTGAAACCACACCCTGTAGTCCCTGAGCGAAAGAATCCAGCCTCTGCCTCATTTCACACGGAAGCATTGAAAGAGGCTCTGCTGTGAAAAAGCCTTGACCCAGAAAGGGACGTCAAATCAAGTGCATCTTCCTCAACGACGGAGAAGCTAACACCTCCCATCAGACCGAGGCTGACTCCTGTGGAGGCAAATTGGAAAAGACCATGGGCGTGGCAAATCTTATCGCCATAGGAACTGGGCTAACAATGGATACAAATCCAGCCAGACATCTGGGTGATTTCTTGGCACCATATTTCATAGCCGGAAAGTCACTTGGTTGAGAAAGAGCAGGGAGTTACGTTATTGACATGGGTGTAAAACTAGGAACAATACCACTCCTGCCCCTGACTAACATATTTAAACGTCTGTGGGGGGTCTGAGTATCCAGACCTTGGACCCACCCACATCTGAGTTTGTGAAGCCATTTTAACAACCGGTCTTCAGGGAAGATATTGAGCCTCTGCAAAGGGGACACCCAGTGAAGGGCTGTTTCGTGTTGGTCTCAGCCCATGGATACTGAGGCTATCTGCTAGAAATGCCTGTCGGTGCTCACCAGGGCCCATACTATTTGTGGCGAGCACCCACAGACATTTCCCCAACTGGAGCCAACGCTGGGGCTGACTGGCTCTTGTGGTTCTTACTATGAGTGTAAGGTGCACCTCAGCAGTAACCATCAGGGAACTTTGAAAAGACAAGGTCAATTACTCAGAGGTCCTGGAGGGTACGCAGCATGCCTGGGGCCACACAGTGAGATCACAGGGAGAGAGAGACAGCATAGACCTGAGCTCTGTCTTTTTTTGGGGTCAGAGATGGGGGCCTAGGGTTTGCTGTTTATTGGTGAATTTAAAACATAAAAGCAGGAATTAAAGCGTAGGAAGGGAATAGCGAGCAGTCAGTCAAAGGGTCAGTTATCTGAGTCAGCCAGAGCTCTCCACAAGGGAACCTCACAGGTCGGGCAGCCTGGTTCTTTATCTAGTTGTGTAGCTGGCAATGTGTTTATTCGAGATGGATGTCTTTGAAATGGGTGATCAACAATCAAAAGCTTAATGTCAGGGACTTAGGACAATCAAAACAGCTAATTGTCAGGTGCTTACACCACAAGCACAGTGTATTCAGTTCATTCAACATATACAGACGGAGCACCTGCTAGACGCGGGCTAGACGCCAGGAGGATGTTTCTATAGCTCTAAGGCCAAGTCTTGGTTCTGATGATTACGGTCATGGCATCACGCTCACAGGTGTGACTGAACTTCTCCAGGCCTTGGCTTCTGCATCTGTAAAATGAGGATAATGATAAGGTTTAACTCATACAGCTTCGATGGTGTTCCAATAAAAGTGACTGCAAATAAAAAATGCTATTAGATGGGTAAGTAACTCAGAGATATCAGCAGTGGGAACAGGAAGTGTGTATTGGGAAGAGAGAAGGCAGTGGCTTCCTCAGCTGGCTGGAACCACAGCATGTCTTGAGAAAGCTCCTTGATTTCGGAAAAATTAAATGCTTCCAAAGGTGGATTTACTGACAAGCTTACGTGGTTATGATCAAAACCTCTGGAGCCAGACTCACTGACTACTTCACTGCTTACTCACTGGGTGACCTTGGGAGAGTGAGTTACCCTGTCTGTGCCTCAGTTTCCTTACCCATTAAATGGTGTTGTGAAGATTAAATAAGTTAATATGTGGAAAGTACCTAGGATGGCACCTGACACAGGCAAGTTCTGTGTGCTTGTTTGCTATTCGTTCTTATCACATAGACATTTAAAAGGGAGGTTGCTCCCAACTTGAAAAGGTCTTAGAAGAGAAAGCTTCCCTTACCATCCTATTTTTTAAAAATTTTTTTGCTGAGGAAGATTAGCTAACACCTATGCCAATCTTCCTCTGTTTTGTATACAGGTCACCTCCATGGCATGGCTGATGAGTGGTGTATGTCTGTGCCCAGGATCTGAACCGGTGAACCCAGGCCACCAAAGTGGAGTGCACCAAACTTAACCACTAGGCAATGGGGCCAGCCCCCCAACCATCCTATTTTATGTTGCCTCACCCACAACCCACTCCTTCGGTTGTCAGATGAAATACACAATGCTCAGTTAATTATCTAAATTTCAGCTAAATAACAAAAAAATAATTATTGCAAGTATATCCCATGTGATATTTGAGACATACCTATACTAAAAAAATTATTCATTATTTATCTGAGATTTAAATTTAACTGGACATCCTATATTTTTATTTGCTAAGTCTAACAACCCTACCAGCCAGTTATCCTGTTAAATAATTCCAGGTAGTGAAAAGTACTATAAAAGTGCCATTGTTGTTTATCACACTGTCTTCCTCACTGGACTGTAAGTGCCACAGAGCAGGAGCTTGTCTGTCTTATTTCTATCTGATTCCCAGGGCCCAGCAGAGCATCTGGCCCATGGTAGGAACTTACCACAAAGGTGTTTTTATAAGGACTGAATAAGGGGCTCCTTACAGAGCGAAGGAGAGACCCTTGGAAGCATGCAACTTCCTGTTCTTCTGGTCTTTCTCAAATACTACCTTAAGAAAAATCTTTCCAAGCAGCGTTGCCGTCCATGTGCCTAGGTCTGAGCACTCTATGTTTGCAGTCTGGTGACCCCAATCCTTCTCAGAGCTTGGACTTCGATCTGGGCTTCAGCATGGAGTTTGGAACACGTTAGATTTTTCCCTTGATCTGTGAATAATCAATTCTCTGCATTCCAATTCTGTCACCATCCTGGGCTCCACAGACTGCAAGAAATGGACTTCCCTATGCTAATGGCATTTCATTTATCATTATGGGGCCGAATGAGGGGAGACCATTAAGCTGAGCGTGATGTTTTATTAGTATGTTTTTCTAAGGTCTGTGACTCTGCATAACACAGTGAATACAAATGACCTAAATTTCGCTTCTTGAGACATTTTCAGGCTATGCTTGCTCAGCCGCCCAGGCCTGGCGATGCCTTTGGTAAACAGCGTCAGACTTCAAGTCTTCCCTTTTAAAGCATTAGTGCGAATGTGGCTTTAACTTAATTTAATTTGCATGTTTTGCTTTAGTAATAACTCTGGTTTCCCATAAAATGAAAATCACTCGATTCTTTTTGATTTTCAGTTTAAAACAATACAGACTTTAGGGACGTATGCGCCAGAATGCCTACCCTATGCCTGAAATTGGTGACATTTGCCACAGTGTTAAAAATGGTGTTTCTAAGTGTGGTTGAAATTATTCATAGCCCTTGCTGATTTGGAGTGTCATATTTGCTGTGTCTGATGTACTGCCTTTAAACAGAAATGGCTCTCTCTTTGCTTTGGAATTGAGTTTTAAACGGAATGGGTGGTTATTCAAGCAGCCCTGTAATCTGAAAACACTCATTTGTAGGGACTGATTTGGGGTAGGAGGAGGGTCCCTCTATCTTGCCTTCTGGATTGGGCATTATGAGGACCTAGTTATCTACATAAAAGTGAGCTATTTGCCTGCAAGCTCCTGTAACACATATTTTAAAAGAAAAAAAAAGGAAAAAGAGGGACAATAAAATAAAGGGGCTTGCCCAAGTGCCATTGGACAGTTTTCACAGGTGTCTTCAAAAGGGACAACTGATAAGAACTGTGTCCCAAGCCTTCCTCTCTCGCTGGCAACAGGAGGGAATTCTGCAGTTTACAAACAACCAAATTTCAAGGATGCAAATATTGCTTCACAGATTCCAGCAGTTAGTTTCACAATACATGAGGGCTTTTTTTCCCCTTTAAGAGTCAATTATTCATCAGAAAAAAAAGGAAGCTGTATGCATAAAGATGTTAATTAACAACATTATCAATACTAGCAAGAAAAAATTGGAAGCAAGCTCTGTGTGCAGCATACTGGAAATTGTTAAGTAAATTATGGTGCAAGGACTCTGATGAAAGATAATGCATTCATTGAAATGATAATTAGAAAGACTTGGATACATGGGAAATGTTTAAGCTAAAGTTTCAAGCGAAAGAAAAATTACTGAATTATGTGGACATTGTGATTGCAACTGTATCAGTATAACTATGTGGATGGCTACAAACTGGAATAGGAGGCAAAAATGAAAACAATAGTCATATAGAGTTAGTTGGATTGAAGGTAGTTAATCCTATTTTTTAAAATTGTTTTGAAAAGCTAAAGGTTCTTTTTAAAATAATCATTTAAAAAAGCAAAGGAAAAATATGCAATCAGTTTAAATTTTTGAATCTAGTTCAGCCTGGAGCCCATTAATAGGGTAACATCCAACTTGTAGAATCAATTGAATTCTCCAAATACTTAGTTAGAACGACAAGGTGGAAACTATTCAGAGAAAGACTTCCAAAAAGGAAAAAAATGTCATCCTACCTTAGGATGAGAAGCTCTCAGTTATCACCTAGTATAAGCTTCTCATCTCACTGATGAGGGAGCCAAAGCTCAGAAGGATTGGAGAGTCGGTCAGGGTCACACAGAGGGTAGCAGGGCTAGAACTAGACAGACAGGGCAGTTCCTGGCGTGGGACAGACCTTGCATGTGAGGCATCCCCCTGGTGGGGTTCATACAGCCACTGAAAGCCCAGACGGGGGCCTGAGTTCAGCCCCTACTCCCCTCCCAGCCAGCACACGCACAGCTAGCTAGCTGCACATCTGCGCTTGGTGGCCCTGCCTTGGAAGAATGAGGCTGCATGGTATTCCATTGCCCTTTCTATGTGTGTGGAGGGGTCCTTTCTCTTCCCTGTTCAAGACCAGGTTGAACAGCCTTCACTCTGCTCAGAATCAGCACCGTCTGCTTTGTTCCTAGAAAATTTGACCTTTTGTTCGACAAAGTGCTGTCCCCACAGCTCTGGGGCCCTGGGCAGAATGGACAGGGACTTCTCTCAGGGTCAGCCCCTCTTTACTGTCAGGGAATTCTAACTCAAGTCCTGCTGGCCACATGGATCTCCCATGGGTGGAGCCCAGAGAAGAGAGAGGTCCTGATTGGAGATGTTTTGCTTTTCTCCATGACATTCTAGATATTATTGCTGGCACCTGGTTCCAAGCCAAGGCCTAGATCCTCTGAGTTCAGAAGACCTGGTGCAGGTCCCCATTTGCCTTTTGGCCCAGCTCTGGATTAAAACGTCCTTTCTGACATGCCTAGTGCTTTGTGCTCCTCAGCCTCAGGAGTACAACGAAACTGCTCAACTGGAATCTATAGAAGATGGACAATCAGGTAAACTGAAAGCTTTTTATTGCAGGTATAAGAAGAGGTAATACTGTTGCCCACCTGCCCTGTTAATTGCACAACTTAGCTCTAAACCTCAGTTTTCTTATCTGTAAAACATGGGAATAATAATGGTGGCCACCTCATTGGGTTACTGTGAGAATTTGATGAGAAATTACATACAAAACATGTAGGACAGTGCCTGGCATATGGTAAGCTTTTGCTATGAGTTAGCTATTGTATTTATCCTAATCTTCTTATCCATAAAACGGGAAATTTAAGACCTGTCTTCACCATCAACCTTAATGGCTATGGCCTTCAAACAAATTCCAGAGTTCAATCTGCTTAGTCAAGAGCGGAGCACTGTGCAAGGCCAGGCCGTGCCATCATGGTGTGGTGAGCCCTACACCGGTGGCGTGAGCATCATAGAGTCTTAGGTCATGGGGAGTCTTATCACCAAGCAGCTCATGTCAGCCTCATGACACCTGTGCGAGAGGACCACTATCCCCAAATCAGAGATGAGGAGACCAAGGTTAGTAGGCCAAAGTGTTGAAGGGACTTTTGCCCAAGACCAGCAAGCTAATTAGTGGCAGGACCTGGCTTAAAACCAGATTTGTCCAACTGTAAAGGCCATATTCTTAATCAGTATTTTGTAACACCATTTTGCGATCAGTCAAAAAAATCAATTCTGCCATATATTACATGACAAACATGTCAAATTATACTAAATGCCTGTTGAATTCAGGGCATATAACACAAACTTGATCCTTTTTTTAATATGTGGGGTTTTTTTGCTTTGCCTTTTTTGATTTGCTTCTGCTTTACGTCTTTATCCTGAAATACAGCATGGGTGCATGTGTGCGTGGCTGGGCAGAGGTGGGGATGGAGTCAGGGGTCCTTCCAGATCATAGAAGGCCCTGGTTCTTCAGACCCTCTGGGACTGAGGAGGACTGCAGACTCTTTCATCAAGATTCCAGGACCCAGGGAGGCTGGGGCTGTGTACCTCCTGTGAGGAAGAGTTTGATATTAAAGAATCTTCATAGCCTGTTTGACCTGGGTTTTCTTGCCCTGGTGGGTCAGAGACCACTGTAACCTTAAACTCTTCTTCCCCTAAGCCTGTTAGAGTGAATTTCCAACCCTCTAAATTGCATTCAGAGCCTATCAGTCATTCTGGATACTGATTTAAAGATCCTATTAAGGCAATTTTTATGTTAAGAATTGGAAAAAGAGAAAATAACATATGCTTGCATTAATGGGAGAAAACAATAGCAATTGCATCTACATATTCTGGTTGGGTATCAGATTCAATGAACTTTGGAATGAGATGGAAAATATAATAAGCATGATTCTGAAAACTGAATAATCAACATTCCACATGGTTCCAGTTGTAATGGGTGGAAAGACATAAGCAAAATAATACGATTATTTGCTGTTAAACTTTTCTGAGACTGTCACCATAAAAGTGGACTTATGTGTCCAAAGACTCCCAACTGAACTGTGGAATAAAGAACACAACTTCCAAATTCAAAGTATCACATTTTAAGTCAAGTTTTGAAAAAAAAAAAACAAATCCAAACACTTCTGAATTTGTAGGATTAGTCTTCTGTCTTTCCTCCAATAACAAGTTAATTGAATCCACAAAATTGTGTTCACTATATGATTTTCAACTGTGTAATCATTGTTTAAAGATACATGTCTTCAATTTCTTCTATTCCCTTTTGAAACTCAAGCCCATTTCAAATCTTTTGTTAATAAGCAATTTAGTTCTCAGAGAATGGTTTCTTTGTGTTGGTAATTAAATGTTATATTTACACAAAGGAAATAGTGAAATACAATCTCTTCCAAAAAAGAACATTCTAAAACATTCCACTGAGTGCGAAAGCATGACCCTGCAGTGTCAGAATTTCTTCTGGTGATGCCAACAAAAACTCCTTGAGCTATTTTACAAGGAACTGAAAAGAAAGTCTGATGCCTCTGAAAGATATGTCTGTCCCTTTCAGGTGTGATAGTTGAGGAAATATTGAAACAACTCAATAGCAATTGTGAAGGTGACTATATAGTAACCGTGAGTTTACCACTTGGCACTTCAGCATTAGATCTTGCCACTGTGGCATGAGCTTGCTTCTTAGGCAGCAAATACCTGCAGGGCAAGGGCGTTTTCTGCACATTTAATATAGTTACAGATGTGAATTTCTTCCTACAGTGAAAAATGGACACGGGTTAATATACCAACAAACATGCATGGGGTACCCCCTGACCACATGACAGTTACGCTGCCAAGAACTGCAGGAAACCCAAGTCTGAGTAAGATGCACCCACCCTCACTAGTGTCCAGTCTGGTCAGGGAAATAAGACGAATAGGATTTTGATAAGCGAAAGAGAGAGGGTAAGAGATTCCAGTGGTGACAATGGGGTAGCAGGGGGATTGAGGGGACAAAGGCTTGGAGGGAGGAAATGCAAAGCATGTTTAGGAAAGAACAAGTAAAATATATATAATGATTGTTACCATCATATTTATTAGGTGCCAAGCACAGTGCTAAATGTTTTATTTGCAATATGTCATGTAGAATGACCAATTCATCTCAGTTTGCGTGTGATTTTCCTGTTTTAGCGCTGAAAGTCCTGCATACCAGGATGCTTCTCAGTCCTGGACAAACGAGGACTGTTGGTCACCCTACAGGCTTTCCTTAAAATGACCTTATAAGATCTATTCTCAGTTTACAGATGAGGGGATGGAAGTTCAGAAGGCAAAGGAACTTATCCAAGATTGTGGAGTTGCTGATACATGGGGAGCTGAGATATGAAACAGAGTGCTCTTAACTACTAGTGCAAGACATGAACCCTTAGGCTAAAACGGAGCATTTGCCTGGCACAGTTCCAGGTGACAAATACAAGAAAGGGAATTTGGTACCAAATTGTAGTGGGATCCAAATTCAAGGATTTTTCCTGTGGGCACTGGAGAGTCATTGAAGTTTCTGAGCAGTAGAACATGATAGAAGCTTTCCTAATTAGCTGCATATTGGTGGCACCAAAGCAATCAGTTCAAATCAATGATTTGTCCAACCACTCTTCCTATCTCTAGAAATCTACAACCTCACCCCGCTTAAGACTACTTCTCCCAAACTATAAACAAACCAAAGAAAGCATTTTGAAGATCAGAGAAATGTTCTATCCCCAATCCATTTCAAGATTTTGTCCCTTTACTTGTTAGTATTTTCCTCACGTTTCTCTCTATAACAGAAACCAGAACTACTTGAAAAGTTGTAAGCAGCTTTGCTTAAACACACTTCTATTATAGTCTATCATGCCTCAGATCTCATTTCCTTAAAGAAATAATAGGTAGAAGAGGTGCCCGGGTCTAGCCTTCCCTCTGAGAGATGAGAGCAGAAGCAGGGCAAATAATGTGTTGTGCAGCGTGATTTAGAGTCTGTGTGCGTGCACGCATCTTTTGTCATTTTACCAATTTCCTGTAAGTCTGCTTATTCCCTTTCATTGCCTTTTATTCTGAACTGTTATGTAGTTTATTTGAGAGGGGGAGGTGGGGATCTATGCATGCTATCTGTTGAGATGTGTGCTGTCCGAGATCAGCATAATTCCATGGTCTAGTGCAAGACAGCCAAGTAGAAAAAAGTGCATTCAAAGGGAAGGTGGCAGTTTTCATGAAGTGCCTCTCCCTGTCTGATTCATGGAGACACATTATGCAGAAACCTGAAACAGCAAGCTTTTGTGCTGGGTACATCCATTTAACTGCATTTCATAATGTTTCCTGCAAAGTCACCAGGTCCATACATTCCCAAGCTCCTGCTTGTTTGACATTAAAATCATTCCCTTTGTAGAAAGAACCCATCCTTTTCTTTGAGTTCCCATCCAGTTGGTCAGAACTCCTTTCTGGGAGTTTACTTCATGATAAATTATATCAAGAAATTAAACAGAAATCCCATTAGTAATGTTGACAGTAGTCCCCACACGGATGAAATATTTAATGAAAATCAGCAGCTAGGGAGTTGAATTTGCACACAAAGAGCCTGTGTAAGATGGATGTTCTCTGAATGCAAATGCAAGTTGTTGTTTTTTTCTAAAGACCTTTGTAAATACCCAAGAGCCGCCCTTCATTTTGCTTTTAGTGACAAGGAAACAACCATTTAGTAATTTCCTAACTCAGTTGATCACACCCAGAATGGGATATCCAGAGGTATTTTAGGAGTCAAGGGACATCCTGAAAATGGGAGCAGAGGGGTGAAACCAGCCCAAATGGTTGGTACCATCTGCTAAGGAGTTGAAAGCATGAATGGCCAAAAAAACTCTTACTCTTCAATGGATGAATGGACTCAATCAAATTAAAAAGGAGGTGGTTTCTGCTAAACACAAGTGTAGGCAGCTGTAGGAATTGTTGAAAAGGGGGACAGTTCAGGGTCCTGCTTTGGGTACATCTTACTTCTATCTTTAAGTCAGTTGAACTGTTCCTCAGAGGTAAACAAGAACACTCTAGTATGGTGTTTCTCTACCCTGGCTGTACATAAAATCGCTTGGGGACTTTTAAAATGCCCTGAGTCTTATCATAGTAGACCGATGAAATCAACTTTTGGTTATAGGAGAATTCAGACATCAGTATGTTTCATATGCCTAGAATCAGGGTCCTGTCAGGACCCAGAAACCAGAAACAAAGAATTTAATTAAAATAATTTTTAACAAGTTAACCACTTATTGAGGAATGCAGGCAGCAGCTACTACCTCCAAGGGTGGAGGAAACAAAGGAATGAAGTCAGGGTTCTTAAAACTCAGACCACGGAGGGGCCCTGAAGCGCTGAGACCCTCACCTCTGTGCTGTGCTGCCAGTTGTTGCTGGTGTCTGAGCTCAGAGGCAGGATCCCATGGAGCTGGATGGAAGCAGACTTCGAAGGAGGGGGCACTGGCTTGCTACAGCTTGTATCTCAGACACAAATGGCTCTGGGATTGTGACAAAACTGGAAACTAAAACTAGCTGTTGCTACTGGAACCAACTGTTAGAGCCAGGGTGATACTGATAAGAACTGAAAGCAAACAGGATGGAGAAAAATCCTTTCTCCATGTTCCATCCTTTCAGTCTCCTCTAGTGCCCCCGTTTGGCAGAGCTGGTAAAGGAGAAACACTGTTTACGGAATCCCAGCCCTAGCATTTCAAAGGGGAATGTAGAAGGGTAGTTTTAAAGTAAGAAATACAAATTAATAACTAGCACTGTTCCCCTAGGTGATTCTATTGGGCAGGCAGAGTCGAGAACCATTGACTCCAGAAAGCTAAGATTTATTGCTCTCCTCAGGCATTCTTGGTTTGCTTTTGTTTTTGCCCCTGCCCATTATCAACCAGCCCCTTTGGTTTCCATCTTTGCCTTTAGACTCTTGACCTTTGGGTTCCCACAGATATGGCTTACATTTGACCCATGGGTTCTCCCAGCTTTGAAGCACTCCAGCCCTCATTGCCCTACAAGACCCAGGGCTAGCAATTAGAGAGGGGTTGGACTTTGATTTCCAGGGAGTTTGTTTTGGCTCATAATTTCAGGGACCATATTTCCCTGGAAGCTGCCATCTCTTGTGGTCCATTACCACTTTGTGTTGATGACCAGTCCCAATCCTGACGGTGGTCTGCTGTCCTTGGCTTTGATGAGAACCTAAATAGGAAAAATCTGTTATCCTGTGAGGGTTGGCTGAATGAAAACATAAGCTTTCATGCCTCTGATTTTGTTCTCAGAAGACCCTGATTGGTTTTATTGTATTAGTTGTGGGGTTCATCACTTACAAAACACCCAACCAGTTAAATTAGAAGAGAAATCAAGCTAGTCCTTCCCATCCTGAGGACCTCCCATGTACATGGAAATATAAATCCTCATTCAAATCATTTGAGTGAGTGTCAGCAGGCTCCAGTCATTCATTTAACAAACGTTGAACAAATTCAGCACCTCCTGTGATCCAGGTAATGTCCTAGGTACTAGAGGTACAGCAGGGAACAAAGCAAAGTTATCGTTCTCATGGACGTCACATCCTACTTGAGAAGAGAGACAATAAGTAAATAAATGAGTAAACTATAATGTATCACATAATATTACATAGGATAATGGAGTTATGAGTTACTGTGTGACAAATTACCTCAACCTTAGCAACTTAAAACAACAAAGATTTATTATCTCACATTCCCGAGAGTCAGAAGTCTGGGAAGTGGCTGGGTGGTTCTAGTTTAGGGTCTCTCATGAGATTGTAGTCAAGTTGTCATGAGAATTGTTGTCTCATCTGAAGGTTTTTCCGGGTTTGGGAAATGTGCTTCCAATTCACTCCTGTGGCACTGTCATGAAGTTTTGTTTCCCACCGTGGACTGCTCCAGAGAGCTGCTCGCAACTGGGCAGCTGGCTTCCCCAAGCGTGAGTAATCCAAGAGAAAGAGAGAGCGATCAAGATGGAAGCCACGGTATCCTTTTTCACCTAATCTTGGAAGTGACATACCATTGCTTCTGTTGTATTTTATCAGTCATGACCCTGATAAAATGCGGGAGGGGACTATGTGAGGGTATGAATCCCAGGATGCAGGGATCTTTGGGGCTATCCTGGAGGCTGGCTACCGTGGATGGTAATAGTGCCACGGAGGAAACAAAGCAGGGTAAAGGATAGGGAGAACAGGGATTTGGGCTGACCCTTGTTCTTAATGCACGTGGTCAGAGAGGACTTCACTGATACGGAGCAGAGACCTGAAGGAAGTGAGGGAGTAGCTTTGTGGCTTGCTTTTTAAAAGATTCTACTTAGGGGTCACCTTTTCCAGAAAGACTTCCCTCAGCTCCTGTCCCACCCATCAGGTTCACTAAGAATACCTACTGTGTGCTCCCGGAGTATCCACACTTACTCTCTGAAAGCTCTCATCACGCTTTCTCTTCCACTAGAGAATGAGTTCTTCAGTGCATCACTTATCTTTTGTTTAAAGCAAAAAATCCTTGGACATGGATACATATAGCCACTTTAAACATATAAATCTACCCTTTTGGTGCTATGTAAATTGCATTGCCTACAAACGCTGTTAGTTTATGAAGCACCATATGGAACAAAAATATGTAGCAACTTATTGAATGGGAACATTTTGTGAGAAAAATAATTTTGTTCGCATGCGGCAACGTTTCTATTAAATAGTTTCTAAATATGTAAAAGGAAAAAAACCTCAGAGTGACAATAAGATACCCTAAGGAACCTAGAAAGCATGCAAAATAGCAATATTATTTTATAATGAAAACCAGACATGGGTGATATTATTTCTTCATACCCTCCTTTCTTTTGGCATCATTTTCTTTCTAAATATATGTTCCTTATCTGATAAATTACATGCTCTGATTCACCCACAGCCGTGGTCAGAGGCAGCCACTTATACAAAAGGACAGTTGGTCACTCACAGAAATATGTCTCCCTTGTGTTTGGGAATTAAATTTTCATTCAAAAGATCAGCAGTTTCTCTCCTTGTGACTCTAGAGGTCAAGTCTGGCATGTAGTTTAGGATTGCTCCCAAATTTCAGCCCTGGGAACTCAAAACACCAAAGCCATGGAAACTGTAATGTGTGGAGGAGTCACCTATAACTTGTTAAATGCAGATTCTGGATCAGAAGGTCTAGGGTGGGGCCTAGGATTCAGCATTTCTCCAAACTCCTGGGTGATGCTTTGGGGCTGGTCCTCATATCATGCTTCAAATAGCAAGATACTAAAATCACTTTGGAGAACCCAAAGTTTATCTGTCTGCCTATGTCTGTAGATGGTTTGAGATTTCTTTTTCCCTTCTTTTTCTTTCCCCTTTTTTTAAAAAAATCATGCTAATGAGGAACCACCTAATAATCAAGAAACAAATTTTTTAGTTAATTTCCAAAGTTGTTAAATCATTTATTCTCCACAAGGTAATTTGCACTTCAGGTCTCTGTTCCTTCAAAAGCTTTGTTTGGAAAACAACATGTTCCACTGTACATTTTCATTTGAACAAGTGCCAACGCGAGAGAATCTATGATTTATATTTCAAACCAAACTAAATCATTAGCTCTTACCCGCAAGTCAAATGTTCTGTTTCAAATATTTCCAAATTGGAAGAGAGCAAAGAAAAATATGGTCACTAAAAATAAAATTTTAAAGTTATATTCATCGTCCCATATAAAATTCCAGTTCGACACCTTTCTCCTACACTCCGGGGGCATAGGAGGAGCAGAGGAATTTCACCCACAATTTATTTTATTTTTATTATTTTATTATTTTTATATTTTAAAATTGCATTATTTTAGATTAATAAAAATATCTTTTGATGTGACACTGATCTATTTCTCAAACTAGTGCAGAGAGGGGCCAGCCCAGTGGTGCAGCGGTTAAGTGCGCACGTTCCATTTCTGTGGCCCAGGGTTTGCTGGGTCAGATCCAGGTGCGGACATGGCACCGCTTGGCAAGCCATGCTGTGGTAGGCGTCCCACGTATAAAATGGAGGAAGATGGGCACGGATGTTAGCTCAGGGCCAGTCTTCCTCAGCAAAAAAGAGGAGGATTGGCGGCAGATGTTAGCTCAGGGCTAATCTTCCTCAAAAAAAAAGTAGTGCAGAGAATGTGCAGAGTTATTCCCTAGCCTGTGACCTATGTATATTCAAATTGTCTTACTAAGATATACAAAGATAACATCACACTGGCTGGAGGTCGTTGGCGTTTGTTTATGTTTTAAAGCTTTATCAAAGTGCAAAAATGTATCAGAATGAGCAGGGTCTTCCCTGGCTTGTATCTCTTAAGCAGCTTGCCTTATGCCCCTCTCCCTACCCCAACCCTACTCCACCCCCAGAGCCCTCACGGTGACCTAAGGAGCACTTGTGCCAGAGGCCTTGGAGATGCACTGGCTGGGTCTCTCCAGCAGCCAAGCCCAGCTCAGCATTCTCCCACCAACAAGCTACCAGCTATGAGTCGTTTCCGTCCCCAACGCAGCATGTCTCACGGCTCTCAGAGCACATACCTTTCACAGACGACAACCCACAGAGGGACTTGGGATATTTTTAAATGTCTACATTTAGTGAATGTGGAGTAATCACAGATTTGCCATCTCACTTCTCTTGCGAGCCTCATTGCTACCTCAAAGATGTTGAAAGTACTTCTGACTTCTGAATATCCCAAAAGGCAGTAACAACGTAAACCCACTGGATTCCTTCCTTTGGTCAATGATAGAATCTTTATACCTGTCATCCTCCTCCACCTGCTTTTGGTTGCTTTTAACTATTTTCCAAATTTTCTTTGGCTAATGTAAACAAGAATGTTTGTACTCAGCAAACAGATGAACTTCAGTTGATTAAGTAGGTAGATGAATGAAAGGTGACATCTGTAAATATCTTCAACTCGGCCACTTCAACAGTAACAAATAACACATACACGTGAATAATTAGCATTTTACAAAGCTTTCATATATGTCATCTCAAATGATCTGCACTGTGTCTCTGTGATATTGAGAGGGAATAAGCCCGTGTCATCGATGAGCATGCTGAGACTCCAGAATTAAGTGATTTGTCAAGGCCACCCAGCAAGTAAATGGCAGAGCCATAATTTGCACTTGAGTCTTTTAATTCCAAATCTCATACTTTTCACACTACACCACTTTGCCTCAAATAAGACTGGGAGACAGAGTTTTGAACCTAGAATTGATGAGACTAGTCTGAACACATTTCCAGTATACCACACTCTCAATCTTAAGATGTTTTTCTTGGCCCAAACATCCAGGCTTTAAAATCAGAAGACGCGTAATCAGGATCTAATCTGGTCAGTGCACGCTATAGAAGTGGTTTTGGGGGGATGCCAGAGGAAGCAAATGGGAAGTGGAATATGAGAAACTCTCAGTTCTCACTCTTTCCAAGTCACTTCTACTTTTTTTTTCTGTAAGCAAATGGGAAGTGGAATATGAGAAACTCTCAGTTCTCACTCTTTCCAAGTCACTTCTACTTTTTTTTCTGTTTTATATGTTGGAAAGCAATTTTTAAAATACACCCACTCTTATAGTGTAAGGACCTCCAAAAGTCAGGTGACCCAGACCCCTGTTTAATGCTGGCTTAGCCACCATCTATGTCTGGTTAGCCTGGGCCACTGCTCAACACCTCACCATGACTCAGTTTCCTCATTTGGGAAAATGAACCAGCAGAGCTATTGTTAGGAGCAAAGAAGTAATACAGTCTCACCTGTTCAAGTCTCCAAAATATGCTCATTTTACATAGAGGAACTTGCATTCACTTAGTTTGTAAATGACAGAGCAGAGATTAAACCAGAGTTTAAACCCAGACTACTTGTTCTATTTCTATTCTACCATGCTGCCTTTTCAGGCTGAAATTATATTGAACAAAAAAGAAAAAAATAGGACTCATAGTGAAGTTATGCGATTCGAGTTATGTATTCACTTAAGCCAGCTTTTGATGTCCTGCTTGCTCCCAGGCTATCAGTCCAGGAAACACTCTCTGGTCTATTCCCACAAGGTATATTCTAAGATGATCTTCTCATCGGCCCTGCTGGGAAAGAACTGAAGAATAACGTGGCAAACGCTCTTCCTCTCCCCAAAGATTCCACTTCTTTGGATGATGCCAACTTTCCTAATGGGGAACAGGAAAAGGGTCCAATTTCTCTGCAGGAGCAACCCTACAAGGGGGGTGGTATCCGATTTTGGAATCTTTTCCTCTATCTTCATGTTTCCAGGCTTCCATCAAAGACCTGTGTAGCCTCTCTTTCACACTCTCACTCCCAGGAGAAGCCACTTCCTTTTTCTGATTGGTGGGGTGCCAGGGGTCTGCACATCCTTTGCCCCACTGTTCTTTTCCCAGGTAACTTATGACCGTAGAGTCCTTATTTCTTTTTCTTGTTTTGGAAGTGTTCTGATCCTCCATCTGATCCTTGTTGTCCTCTTTGTTGCCAAGGTGACCTTTGGGGGAAGGAAGATGGTTTCTCTCCCTCCAAATAAGAATCTGAATGGAATAAGAAATAGGCATGAGCCAAATGGGAGGGTCAACCTCAGCTTGATAACTGGAACATTTGGATTTGGTAAGTGCAGCCCAGATCTACAGCCAGTAATTCCTAATATTTCTAATATCCAACTTTTCTAAGAACTGAACCAAATTCAGGTAAAATATCTGGACAGTTGTGGAGGACTGGAATTGGCCACCCCAAGATACGTCTCTTTGGCAAGAGGATTATTTTGGGCCGGTTACTTTTAAAAAACTGCAGACAGGAAAGAAACTCTGAAAAGTAGAATTTACTTACCCTTTGTTAAGAGACATTTACATTTGTAAAGGAAATCTCCATCTGTAAAAGTGTCTCCTTCTCTGTACCAGGAAGAAGGGGCGTTGACCTTATCTCTGAAAACTCTTATCAATGCAGAAGGCAAGGACTTAAATCTGCATAATAACCTTACTCTTGTTTACTGTGCTTTTTTGGTAACTTTCCATGATCGACTGCCCCCACCCTCAACATCCTCCTTTATCTTTAGCTGAGGGTGGTATTTAAGATGAGAACTTCCGCCATTTTGATAAGTTGCTCAGTTTGCCTGAGCCTCTCCCATGTATACATGTTATAAACCTTTGTTTAATTTTCTCCTGTTATTCTGTCTCATGTCAACTTAATTCGTTGTCCAGCCAGAAGGACCCAGAGCGGGTAGAGGAAATGTCTTCCTCCCCTACACAGTCATAACCATCTTCCTTCCCCCAAAGGTCACCTTGGCAACAAAGAGGACAACAAGGATCAGATGGAGGATCAGAACACTTCCAAAACAAGAAAAAGAAATAAGGACTCTACGGTCATAAGTTACCTGGGAAAAGAACAGTGGGGCAAAGGATGTGCAGACCCCTGGCACCCCACCAATCAGAAAAAGGAAGTGGCTTCTCCTGGGAGTGAGAGTGTGAAAGAGAGGCTACACAGGTCTTTGATGGAAGCCTGGAAACATGAAGATAGAGGAAAAGATTCCAAAATCAGATACCACCCCCCTTGTAGGGTTGGTGAAATAATTAAATGTGATCAAGTAAATGGAGCACCCATTGGAAAGCCAGTGACCACTTGTGGTTTTCTTTTCTGCTTGTCTCTCCCCCAACCTGCTCTAGAAAATGAGGAAGGTCAAGTTCCATTGGCAGCTCTCCTAAGACACTTGGCCCAGGGCAACACTGTCTACCTCAGTTGGCTGTTAGGTCAAGCTAGGATGACCACACGTGCTAGTTTCCCCAAAGCAGACTGGGCCTACTGCTGTGGTCCCTGTGTCTTGTGCAGTTTAACATTTGCTGGATAAAGGAATCCTAGTTGAGTGATGCTTAACCAGTCACCTTCTTTCTAGCAGGAAATTTTTAGGCAGGGAAATGTAACCAATTCTCTCTTCATTTCCAAATCACTGCTTTTTTTTCCACTATTCATTCTCCCATTCCTTCTCAGGCTCCTTGCTGGGTTCTTTTTAATAAAGGTTAGCACTTCCCAGGTGTGGTGCTTTTCTCTATACTTGTTTCCTTCTGCCTATCCTCTCTGGATGATCCCACCCACTCCACGTCTTGAACTACACAAACAACATTTGTGCCAACTTTCCAGTCCTTGTCTCCTGCCCTGACTTCCCAGCTCACATCTCCACTGCTGTGCCTCCACCTGGATTTCCTTCAAACATCATGAAGGCAAATCATTTTCTCATCCTACTGCTTCTCTTGTATTTTACAGCTCTATTTTTCCACTCACTTTTCCCTAACTAAAACCTTAAAGTTATCCTCAGTTGCCTCTCCTTTCTTACACCCTGCATGTAATAGTTCTCTCAGTGTCTCTTACGTCTGGCCTCTTCTTTCCATCACAGTTGTCACTGTCTTAGAACATATCCCTTCCTTCACCTACGTCTTTGAATGACCTTGTAAGTGATCTCCCAGCTACAAGTGTCAACCTTCCAGTATATTGCTCACCCTCATCCATAGTTAAGGTCATTTGCAAAAATCTATTCCTCTCTCTCACTCTCTGTTTCATTCTCTTCTGTCTCTGTCTCTCTTTCTCATACACATACACACACACACCCCACATAGCTTATGAGATGCTCTTAACTCCCTTCACCGAGTGCTTGGAGTACAAACTTCTTAAACCCAAAAGCCCTCTAATGTCACATCCCTTCTGTTGCTCATCTCCTATTCATCCACTCTCCAAGCCACAGCACTGAATTTATATCACCATTCCCAGAACAGTCCATAGCCTTTAATACTTCTCTGTTTATGCCCTTCCTGTGCCATCCACTTTGAATGTCCTTCTTCAATATACACACCTATTCCCTGGCTTGTAAACATATTTTTCCTTTTAGGGTAATTTCAGATGTCCCTGCCTTGGCAAAGCCTTCCCTGACTTTTCTGCTTGTTAGTTACATCCCTTCTGTGTGCCCTCAATATTTAAGTGCTGTAACAGCATTATGCATAATCAAATTGTCGGCAATCCATTGGCACTTATGATTCTCCCATTATAATAGTAGCTTCTTAAGAGCAGAGAATCATGTTTTTCATCTCTATTTCCAGCATCTAGATATTGACCCTCTCTTAGGTACAATCATTGTGCCATTTATTGCATGCAGAGATAAATGGAATAATGAAGACTGATTTACTTTAGCGTGATAAAGTATTCCCATTAACCACAGGTCTGAGAATCAGGAAACACAGCCCTAGGCATCAGTGTTGCCTCTGCTTAGCCTCATGAACTTAGACAAGTCTCTCCTCCAAGCTGTGTTTTGGTTCTTTAGTTTGAACAATGGCCAAATAATAAATAAACAACTCTCCTAATGGGTAATAACAGCAACACAAGATATTACTTGTCTCTGAGTATTTTCATGTCTAATGTATAAGTTGAATATAATGAAATATATCACTGTCATTACCATAGATTAGACTTTTTGGCTAAACATTCAGGTGACTCTTTCATCTCAGATACTTTGTAATAAATGAGTAAAAGGATGACACATATGCAGAAGAAGATTTAAAGAATTAAACACACAGAACTCAATTTATAAGTTTCTTATTAAACCATAAATAGTATCAATTAGTAGTTAGTTGCATTCTGACTTTATATCTGGACTTGCTTAGATTTTTTTTTTATTTTCATAAATCTTTACTTTGAAATCAGACCCCTCCCAGGATGTGACTTCAGATCAGTTTGTCTTCAAAAGTTCTTCCTAACATTTTGAGAAACTAAAGAAAAATTCAGGACAGTTTACACTGCTGTGGTGCTGGAACTCAATCTACATTAGAATCTCTCCTAAGAGAATAATTCTAAATATGGAAAACTCTTCATGAACTGTGAGTTCATCATGATATTTTTTTCTAAAAGAGGAAAAAAATAGAAACAACCAGAATGTCCCACGAGAGGGCAATGGTTAAATGAATTATAGTGTAATCATGTGATGGAAAACAATGCAGCTATTATATATTATGTTACAAGGATTCATAGCAACTTCAGTAAGCACTTGTCTTATAAAGTTATGTGAAAAAAGAAGGTAAAATGCATGTATACAACGTGAGCACAAATGTCTAGAAAATAAGCACAAAAAACTAGAAAGTATATCTGTATACCCTTTGCTTATTTCTGTTGCTTCTCCCTCTACCAGCAGTAAAAACTGGCAAGAGGGAACTATCTTGGTGTCAGAAGTGGGAAACTCCACCAAGAACTTTTCAGAGTTGGAACTTCCACTGCCAGTTTACCCTGTGAGGAAAGGATTTGGGTACTCTCATATTCCTAGTCCTACTTCATTTCTCTGAACTTTTTTTGTTTAATAATTTATGTTTGATTACCAATTTATGTTCACTTGAAAATCTCCCTTCATTTTCAAGTTCCTTAACTATGTCTTGTTTGAAGTGAAATTGGAAAATGATTGTTCTTTCAGCAACCAAAACTTTTGGCAGCTTGCCTCCTAACAGAGCTTGGAATTATGTAACTCAGTTTGGCAGAAAACCTTTTCTAAAAGGGCTAACTTGTCTTCTAGAACTCATCATTTTAAAGGAACTTTTAAGCAGAGTATAAATGGATTTTACTACCATGTGATATTTCCAGCATACACACTTGAAAATGTGATACAACTTATCTTCTTCCTCCTTCTCCTCCTCCTTCTTCTGCACATGCTCATCACTCAGGAAGTCATCTCCATCTCAGAGACCTAATCCTGTCTCTAACAGCAGGGCCTTGACAAGATGTCACCAGGAGCTGGTTGTGATACAAATATAGCATCTAAGGTTGACAAAATCCTCAAAATGCTGCAACATCAACATTCTCTTGTCATTCATGAAAAATTCTCAAAGTATCAACTGTAGAAGATATTAACTCAGGGGTGGAACCTTTCTTTATGAATTACAGGTCAGTCATTCATCTAGTTGATTTTCTTCTCTAGGGACACTGACATTGCTAAAACTGTTCCTAGAAAGATGACAGAGAACAGAACAATTCCCCTTGCTTTTCCTTGGTTTGTGTTCCAGCAGGTAGTTCTCTGCCCAAAACACGCTTCCATCAGTAGCAGCTCCTCCCCTCCTCCCTAAGGGAGGCACCTCATTGTAGAGAAAGGAGGATAAAGCTGGAAATGGAGGCAGGAGGTACCACACAATGATCTTAGGGAAACAGCCATCAATGTGTGTCATTGGCTCTGGTGAAGTGTGATTAGGCACTGTGCTTCATTTATTTCTGTGTCTCTCACAGTGTTTGGCACAGTTCCTGCCACCTACTAGGTGCTTGAGAAATATTTCTGAGTGAATAGATGAATAAATGAATGAACTCTGTCCTACAACACCCCAGCATATTTCCCCTGGTCTAAAGGGGCCTCTGTGAGCCATCCGTCTCACCATTGATAGTCCACACCCCATCATGAGGTTGAAAAGTAAATACAAGAGACTCATTAGTACACTCAGAAAATGAGGCAGTGGAGGCCCAGAGATGAACAGAGCGTTCTTGGGACTCTCAATGATCTCACTGTGCAGTAGGGGAAATTTATTGGGCTGCAAGCATCCCAGGGTAAGTCCACGGCAACATGGGGATTCATTTTATTTCCCCGCAATAGATTTTAAGCTCCCAGAGGGCAGGAACCATCTTCAGTATCATCATTATCATCATCTTCTTCTTCATCTTCATCCTCATCATGAAATCTCCATGAGCACAGGGATTTTTGTTTTGTTCCTGATGCTTTCCAATCATTCAAAACAGCTCCTCGAACATATTAGGCAATTTTTAATCCTCGGTGAGCATTGAATAATAATTGTCATTGCTAGAATTGACCGCCTGCTTCTTTCCTTCTGGGCACTAGGCCTAGTACTTTCTATTCATTATTTCAACAATATGAGGAAACTGGGAACCTGGAGCGTAAGTAGGTGAAGAAATGTCCCATGTTGATGGAGCCACACTTCGTACCTAGGCAATCTGACTCCAGAAAACACACTCTTACCCACATCCCTTCCCATTACACCATCCCCAGTCACCTCTAATGCTTCTCTGTGGCCCTCACAGTTCCTTGTGAGACGAGTGGTGAATGTCTGTCAAATAAATGAGAGGACAAGATTCCAAACCAAATTAATGGCCCTGGGCTGTTGACTGTATCTGATAGCTCTGACCTTGAAAGAGACAGCACTTTAACTGTCCGATACCAAACCAGGGTTAATAAAGGAACAGAAATGGGATTGGCCAAATGAGCATGCCAATGTTAAACCCTGCCCAGCCAGGCAGCTAACAAGATTTTTATTGACAGGAAAATAAAGATTTCAAAGAGAAATATGATTCACTCTGCCCTGTCTTTAAGTGAAAAATGAGTTGGGCCAGAAAGATAACAGATCACTTCCCCTTTCGAAGACACTCTATAGTATCTCTCCAATGATCATAATGCAACCCAGAAGACAGCAGGGCCACTGGTCCAACTCCACCTGGACAGGAGGACAAGAAGCCTGATGAGTGAGGAACAAGAGGGAGGGAACTGCACAGTTTCCCAGGCCTCAGAGAGTGCCCTGAGCCACCAGGAGGGACATCCCTGTATATGCCAGGACGTGTGCTGAGCAGTTTCCACCTGAAATGCAAACAGGAATATTAATGAGGGTATATCTAGTGCCAAGCAATTAGAAAAGCCTCCTGTTCTTAATGATTATATTTAATTCATTTCAACAAATATCTACTACTCACCTACTCTGTGCCAAACCTATATTAGAGGTTTGTTCCTTTCATACTTGCACTGCCTATTAACAGTAGAAACATCTAATCATGTGTGACAATTTAGAACTTACAATATGCTTTTAACTTCTGGTCTTTTATATGTGAGTGTGAGGAAGACTGGTCCTGAGCTAACATCTGTGCCAATCTTCCCCCACTTTATGTGGGATGCCACCACAGCATAGCTTGATGAGTGGTGCTATGTCCACATCCAAGATCCGAACCTGCAAACCCCAGGCTCCTGAAGTAGAGTGAACTTAACCACTATGCCACCAGGCCGGCCCCAAACTTCTGCTCATTTTGATTTGGTACGCAAGCCATGTCATGGAATAAGCAGGGCAAGATTCATTATTCCTGTTTTATAGTTAAGAGAAATCAGGGTTCAGAGAACAGCCACTAAGAGCTAACATTTACTGAGTGCTTAGCCTTTGCCAGGCATCGGGCAAAGAAATCTGCACACATTATTTTTACAACAACTCTATAAGATTGATACTTTATTCCCTCCACCAGACAGATAAGAAAACTGAGGCTTTAAGAGATTATGTTAAATTTCTCAAAGTTGCATGTACAGTAGGTGACAGAGTTCACAGTTAAACTAAGGAAGTCCTGTACCCTTGCTCTGAAATTCAAGGCTATTCTGTCTTCAGAGGTTAAATAGTTAGCCCAAGATCATGAAACTTGCCAGGGATGAGCTCTTTCCTCTTTCTCTGCTGTTTGAGGAAGTTATTTATTAATATTGGAAAGATACTTTATAGGCATTTATCATCTGGCAAAGGAAATAAAACAAACATAACACAGAGCTAATTTCAAGGCAAGGCCAAAGTCTGGCCTTCAGTCAATTAATAAGACCTCCAGGCATAAAATACCATTTGTATTCGGAATAGAAAGAAAATCAGTTGGTACCACATCCCACTGTGAGCAGATCCACATTGAGAGTTTAATGTGTGCTAATGTTTTACTTGCCTCAGAGGCATTTACTGTCATGGAGCATCTAGAGCCGGCCCACATCTCCTTGCCCCTTTGCATGTAGGCAGAGCCACATGATTCATTTTGGACAATAAGCTGTGGGTGGAGGTGATGTGTATCACTTCTGGTCCAAAACAAGAAGAGCACTCATGAACTTTCCACATGCCCTCTTTTCCTAGAAACAGTCCAGGTTATGGAACCTTTGTCAGCCTGGGTTCCTAAGTGTCTTTGAGGAGAAAAACTTCCTGCTGAACTGCACTAGATATGTATCATGGAGAAGAAATAAGTCTTTATTGTGTGTTAAGCTACTGCCACTTGCTGTAAATTTGTTACTGCAGCAAAACTTAGCCTATCCTATCTAATGCAGAGGGCTGATATCATTTAAAAGGAGAACATACAAAGGAAAGGTGGGGGTTTGAACTATGCCTTGGCAATTCTGCCAGGGAGAGATGAACCCGGGAAGTTGGAGGCCAGAAGAGAGAACAGACCCCCCAGAGCAGTGGGTGTGCTTTGGGAAGCAGGGTTGGCTATAATTGGATTGTGAAAGTGAGACAAGGCCAGAAAGAGGCCTCAGTGCCACACCCACGGGTTAAAATTACAGCATAATGAAGCTGGGAAGTGTCTTAAAGATCATTTTATGTTTGAAGGAAAGGATACTTTGAGAGGAGGATTAAATTGTTCTCAATCATACCACAGGAGCTCCATCCTATAGGTAGAGGGGACACTCTTGGGTTTTGTGCAAGAGAATGACAGATTGAAGGGTCTGCTTTAGGAGAATGCAAATGGCAATAGCGTCAGGATGGTTGGTACTTGGAGAAACTGAAGCCAGGAAGACAGGTTAGGAGGTCATTTCTAAGGCAAAATCCGGAAACTCATAAGACTGAAAGCTGGATCTAACTCTCTGAGTTTGCTGATAACCAGATGGGAAGGATTTCTGAGATGAGAGCTTAGTCTGAGGCAGGCCACACGAAGTCCAGGTCCCAATATCCAGGGAGGGGTTTGTTCCCAAAGCATGACCACACCCCCTAAATTGGAGCCAGTTCCTTGTCCAGGGCTTGACATGGACAGTAGTCACATTCTGCAGGCTAGGAGAGATCTAGCGAGAAGAAAACAAACCAGAGACCAGCTGTCTTTGGTCCTTATTTATAGCTACGTGGTTTATTTGCCTATTAATTTATCAACCAATTCATTCATTCACAATAAATGGGCATTGAACACTACTGGGTTTCAGGAACTGTGCTATCTCCCAAGAATACAATAAGGAGAAATCAGCCATGGTACCTTCAACTCCTGACATAGTTTCTGTCTAGTAGAAAAAATATTTTTTTTCATTATTCAATGTCTAATTATAAACTGTGATAAGAGTGCTGAATGAGAAGCATGTGCTACTTTGGAGCCGTAGGAGAAGGAAGTGGTCTAGTTTGTTGGGTAAAGGAAGACCTCTCTGAGGAAATGACAAGAAAAGTAAGGACTAAGCTAAAACTAAAACGAGGAGGATGCACATCCTAGGCAGAGAGAAAGGCAGCCTGCAAATGCCCTGAGGAAAAGCCACGGCATTTGGAGTTCAGAGAGACAAGGAGAGCCAGGGAAGACGAGACTAAAGAGGTAAAATGGTTTCAAATTCCTTGCCATAACCTACTAGGCCACATGATTGGACCCCACTTGAGAGCAACAGAAGCCCCTGGTTGGCTTGGAGCAGTGACTGAAAGAACGAGCTGCAGATTTAATATCAAACTAGCTGGCGTGTGGGGATGGGACATGAGGGAGGCCAGACAGTATAGTGGAAAAGAGTGAGGAGTTACTGCAATTATGCAGGGAGGGGATGATAATGGCTTGGCGGGAGTGCTGGAAAAAAAGGTGAAAAGAAGGGAATGAATCTGAATGCGGTCCATAAAATTACAAGACTCGACAGTAGATTGGGAATGGCGGGTGAGAAGAAAAGTGGCCAAGGGTGCCTTCTAGTTTTGTGAAGTGCACAACTGTGTGGATGTTGCTGATGTTGACTGAAATAGCACAAATAAGAGAAGAAGCCAGTTTGGGGAGAGGGGAGGTAATTGTTTTGTTTTGAACAAGTTGGAAGGACCCAGCTGAGACCACGGAGACTGTGCCTTCTAGTGCATTGTTCAGGAGACTTGAGGACTCCTTGTTTTCTGGGTGGGGGTACGTCCTGTTCTCAGTGCCTCCCTGGAGGGCCTGGGGCTTTAGGACTCACTGATCCCTTCCCAGATGCCTCATCAGAGCAGCTGGAACAATGCTGTCATGCTCTCACCCTGTTGACCACATTTGTAATGAGCCGATCAAAGTTCAGAGTTATAGCATTTGACCCTTTAATCTTTCCTGTTTTATATATTTTATGCTTATTAAGCCCAAGTTTGGCAGTTGACTTAAGATCCATAATAAGAACTTTTTACAGGAATAGACACACAAAGACCATACAGAATTGGGAACTGGGGGACAGCTAATCATTTGGGGCTTTCCGCTGTTTACAGGAGAATCCCATCAACATCCCAGAGGAACACAGGATTTCAAGGTTCCAGGGAAGGAGTACTTGCTTCTGGCTGGAGACATTAAGGAAGAATTTCCTGTGAAACTTGCATTTGAGTTGCGTCCTGGAGGATGAGTATGATTTAGACAAATGGTGATGGGAAAGGAAGAAGAATTCAGACAAAGGAAGGGCCTTGCGCAAAGGCAGCATGTGGATAGGTAGAAGATATCTTTCCTCCTCTACGCATCCTCCAGAACCCTCCACTTTGGTGCCCTGTCCTGAGCACAGAGCTCTCACTGATGCTTACTCAGTGAGTGATTGCCACCTGGAAAAAGGGTTTCAGATCAGCACTCTGGGGCATGACCACACTGGACTGAAGCAGAAGTGGTTGAAGACGGGGAAGAAAGGAAACAGAGAAAAGATATTTTATTTCCCACCGCTTCCTCTCTTTTACATCCACACATGCCCTCCTGCTCTAGTATAGCCTATCAACTATCCCCTAAATGCGTCCCCCCTTTCCCCTCTCTGTATCTTAACACTGTGCTCTTCCCTCTGCCAGAAATGCCCTCCGTCCTCCATCATCTTCTGTCCAAATCCGTCTCCCCCACAATGCCACTCAGAGGTTCAACAACAATGCCCTTCTCTCCTTCCCCAGCAGAGAAGATGCCTCCCTGGCAGCAACTTCGCTCCATGCCTCTCACTTGGGACTCTTACTTTCTGAGCTTGTATTCAGTCTACTTGGAGACATGCTTTGATGCTCCTTGAGACAGCTTCTATATCTGACTCCTCCTTGGAGAGCCAGAACAACCTTGCACACAAATGAGAGCTTCTCAAATGTTAAACAGAGGATGGAGCCTAAGTCTAGAAGTTGTGGGTCCTCTTTCTAGATCTGACTCTAAACTGCAAAATACACAGGAGCAATGCTAAGCCGACTATACTCATGAAATACGTTTATTCCATAACCTGAAAGCACTACAGTGAAATTGTGAGCTCCTAGGAGGTTTATAGCCAAATTTACTTTTACTTTATCTGAATTTTACAGCTTTATCTTGTAGGTCAAATTGCTTCCTGCCAGAATATTGGTATTTTCTCTAGGGCCCAATGTGCTCTAGCTGGTGGTGGAGGAAAGATGACCATGGCGGTAAAGTCTTGCTCTTCTGCCAACCAGGTTGCCCAAGCTGAGGTCCAAATGCCACTGCACCCATGTGCCTGTGTATGCCCTGCATACACATGTATGTGCCTACAAGTGAGTGCACATGTGACCATGGACATGTGCAACAATGTGGGTGTGGATGTGGGTGTATGTCATGGCCTTACCAGCTCAATCCTCTATTTTGGAACATTTTTGTTTTGGGCTCATTCACAAGCTGAGAGGATGAGAGATACAGAAAAAGGGAGAGAGATCTATTCCCCAGCGATAATCATGTTACTGAAAACCACCAGCAGTCATCGTGTTTATCTTTCTCATTTATCCAAACCCCAAACAGCCTTCTGCAGCAAATCACATTTCAGCAGGGCAGATTATTCTGTCTGTAGCATAAACTTCTCACTGCATCTCTCTCCGGAGCAGCCTCTCTAGGTAAATATAAATCTCATTCTAATAGCAACATTTGGAGAAGTAATGTTATTTGCCCTGATTTAGAGAAAACACAACATAGGCTCTGGCAAAGCTGATCTTTTTCCTTAGAAATTAATCAAAGGCACATAATTCAGAGGCAACACGAATGCTCCTCTGGCAGAGTGGAGCACTGGTGGGGCGGGGGGTGGGGGGGGTGGGGAGGGTGCGGTGTGCATTAGTGTGTGAGTGTGTGTCTGAAGAGGGGGTGCCTTGATGAATTATTCCTCTGGGAAAGAGAAGTGGGTTCCCTTTATTGATTTCCTGTCATGAGAGTGGTTTCCGGAGACCAGTCCATGAGGTTCATACAGAGTAGAGCGAGATCAAATGGCTATTTTTCACTGCACAACTGAGGATCTGCAAGTTTTACCCCAAGGGAATGTGAAAACTCCATCCAGTATTGAGCTCCTCTGTCTTTGGAGGTGAGACACTGAGCAGGGCTGGAGCAGGCAGCTGCCTCCCAGGGGAGGGAAGATGGGGTTTTCATGGCCACAGCAGTGGGAGAAGTGGAGGGAGGGAAGTCATTGCCTTTCTGAGTTCAATCCACCTCTAGGCCCTGAGGACAGGGAGACGGAATTTGTAATCAATGATTTAAAAAAAAAAAGTTACAGCATAGCCCTGTTCTAAGGTGCCACTCACTGCCACCAGGCCACCGGGCCGTGAGGCATCGTGCTCAAAGCATGGACACTGGAGTCACACTCGCTACATTCAAATCCCAACTCTACCACTTACAAGCTGGGTGACTGTGGCTAGTTACTTGAACTTCCTATGCCTCAGTTTCCTCATTTATAAATTGATTTGATAGGACTGTTATGAGGATTAAATGAGTTGCTACATGCAAAGGACATAGAATAGCGTCTGGTGCACTGAGCAGGACTCACACTATTGTATTATTATGATTATTTGTAGTATTAATTAAACCCTCCATGTGAACCTCTTTCTGGCCCATGTTCCTGTGAAAACCACACTGTGGGAGAGGATCAAATGTGTAAGTTTACAAACCTCATAGTTTACAAAAAAGTTGCAAAGGGCCCAGGATGGGAGGGTAGTAAGAGCTCATCCATCCATCCCTCGTGGTCTAGGATCTCTCTGCATCCTGGCCAAAGACATGCCGAAGCATTCTGTTTTTCTTGGGTTGGTTGTATAAAATCAGCTTTTATGGTCAGAAGCCATTTTCTGTCTTTCAGAGCAGAAGTGGGCTTCTAATGACATTTAGGATTGGAAAGAGTATGAGATGGAGAATTAGGTCCAAATTTAATATCGATGGGCCACGTGATTGGTACAAGTCCTTTCTCCTCCATGGACCTTAGTTTCACCATCTATACAATGAGGAGGATGGCATCAACGATCTCTAAAGAATCATCCAGCATCAATAGTCCATTCACCACCCTGGTCCTCTGGGTAGGCTTGATGTGGAAACTGGACTTTAGCAGTGAGCAATACCTTGTGGGTCACCACTGGCCCAGGACTCAGGACAGAGAGGTGAGCGAAGTCAATGACTATTTTGGTTGTTGGCATCTCGTTTGTGTCTCAGTGGGGACAGTTTTGTTTGTGTCTCAGCACGAGTCTCCTGCCTGACCCTTACTGTAGTGTTCTCTCAGTGAGACCAATAACAAAGCCCAATCAGAGTGAAGGAACTGGCTTGAGGATCAGCCACCCTCCCTCCAGAGGGCTGGTGGTTTTCAGACGTCTTCACTGCATGACCCTCCTGATGCCTGGGCTCTGGTAATCTCACCTCCAGAGGACAGAGCTCATAGTGCAGGCCTTGCCACCCCCACCAGCCTCTGACAACTGTGCACTTTGTTTCCTTCTTGCCCTGCGGCCCGTGTCGATCCAGGGGCTGGTGAGCACTCTCAGAGAGGGCAGGCTGGCCCAGCTTCCCCCGGGTTTCCATTCCTTGAAACCACTGGCTTCTCCTCCATAACAATTTCAGGGCAGGGTTTGAGAAACACCACGTTTCAAATACAGTGGGAGCATTACCATCTAGATAAGGTGTTGGGAGAGTTGAGTCTGTTCTCAGCTGTCAGAGAATGGTTCAATAAATCCTCAAATAGGGATTGAGCACTTACCACATAATAATAAACATGGAGTGACCTTTGAGTACCAACTAGTACTAGATATTGTAGGAAACACTTTACACTTTTTATCTCTTTAATATTTACAATAACCTTATGAAGCAGCTACTTGTACAGTTCACATTTTACAACTGGAGAAACTGAGGCTCCAAAAGCTTTATGAATAAGCTGGTAAGTGACATCATCAGCTCTTGGCCCAGAGATATTATATGTATCATAGGGGATATGAAGAAGCAGAAAGCTTGGCCTCTGCACTATGGAATGCACATCCTGTTGGGGAAACAGGATGTGGCCTCTGCCCAGCTTTGTCCTGTGCACCATGTAATGTTTTAATGCTATAATAGATAAGATAATATATTATATAGATTGTGAGATATGAGAGTCAGCTCACTGTGGCCTAGGGAGGGGAGAAAAGCTGGATAAGCCTCCAGCCAGGCTTTGAAGGATAGAGAGGGATGAAAGCTTTAAGCAAGAGGAGACCGGATTAGGTGAGAAAAATAGGACTAGCAAAGGCTGCCCAACTGTACCATTCATGATCCCATTTCCTTCTAGTTATCCTAAGCTAAGGATGCTGACTGGCTCATGGAAAAGGAGTGAGGAGGCAAATGCCTGGATATTTGCTCTCATTCAGAGCTGCCGCTGGCCTGGAGACCTGGGGGATTATTGCATAGGAATGTGTTCCAGGAAAGAGGACTAGGAAAAGGTCTTAAGGATATGTGGTGAGGCTCGAATTAAAGTCAGCTGGATATTCCTAAGAGACAGCTCCTTAAACCTTTTTAGCAAATGTCATTAGTGGTAGAAAATATAAAGACACACTCTCAATATGTTCAGCTGTTTAGATTTTTAAAATTCATACCACGCTTTTGTAATCCTAAAACATATCTACGTTTGCGTCAATTCACTATTTTTTAATTCCACAGAGATTCTGTGAGCCCCTGTCCTGTGTTGGGGACTGTTCTAAGCACTGGGGGAGGAGCAGTGACTGTAATGCAGTCTCCATCCTCAGGGAGCCACACTCCAGAGTTTCTGCCCACGTTTTGGTAGAAAGCTGTAGTTCCTCGGAGATGTAGCGCATCCATCCTGGGCTTCTTGGGCCCATAGCACATTGCCCACAAGGGTTCCCAAGGGTACACACGCCCACATTTGAGGAGCAGTGTTCTCAGGAGAGACTCTGGCAAGCCACGGGAACAGGAAGGACTTCTCTACTTTACCTTAAGGAGTGTTCTGTCAAATCTGGGGATGGAGCTTTCAAACCTGCACATCAACAACAGAGTCTATTATCCTTTCATATTATCAACAACCCTTAGGAAGAACCAAACCCTGTTCCTATGATCTCTCGTTATCACTATGTTGTACCTCTATCACTTAGGAGGCTAGGATGGTCTGGACGCAACAACAAAAAATCCAGCCCCCAGTGACTTGAACTGTATCACACTCATTATCTCACCTATGAAGAGATGTATGATGGGGTGGTTCCAGGGTGATTAATTCAGCGTCCCAACAAGCATCATGAACCCATGTTCTTTCCCCTTTCTTCTCTGCCACACTCAGCATGCTGACTTGCCCTCTAGCCCAGCTCTTTCACGGCCCCAAGAAGACTATGGCATTTTCAACTGTCACATGTAAGTATCAGAAGGAGAGAGTATGGCTTGTTTTCTCTGTGTGCTTTTTGTTTGGTTGGTAGTTTTTAGAGCAAGGAAACTTACCCAGAAGTCCCCTCCCATCTCAGCCAGAACCGAGTCACATGCTTTCCCTTAAACCAGTCCCTGGCAAAGGGAGCAGGATTACCGTGATTGGCTGGGATACTTCCCTATGCCGGAAGATGAATCTTGGATTAAATAGGGGTCTAGAAGTAAGGAAGAAAGGAGAACTGCCTGCCAGGTGGGCAGCGAAGAGTATCTGACATTACGGCTTCCTCTCATACGTTGAATTCCAAGATGGTGCTAGCTGATGTTATGTGAAAGTAAAGCTGCCATATATTGATTGCTTCCTACATGCCAACCACTGCCCTAGGTACCAGAAAAGCCAGTAATTCCACTTGTAGGGCACCATAAAAGCCACTAATTCTACTTGTTCACAATCCTTCTTGTTATCTGAAATTATTTTGTCCACTTATTTGTTACTTTGCCCCCCACTCCCACTTAGAAAGCAAACTCTAGAAGGGCAGCACTCGTGTTTCTCCTGTTCATTGTTCCAACATCTAGCAAAGCACATGGCACATAATTGGTATTCAGTGATCACTTTTGAAGAAATAAATAAATGAATTCCTTAGAAGGTACAAGTTCGCTCAATTCTTCTCTAGCCATTCTTCCTATCTTGCAGTGGGAAAAAACAGCTAAGGTCACTTAAGAGCCACGTAGCCCAATCAGACTTTAAACCTCATCTGTGAGATTCCAACTCCTTGCTCCCTCCCCAGTGCCTTAACCCCTGTCCACGTGAGAAGACAGCCTTTGATTTAATGAGTCCTCTTCCTTGGGCAGCTGCAAACCCTTTAGCTACTAATTGCAGCCATGTTCTCAGTCACCCCTGCTGCGGCTCTTTTCCTGGTCTAGAACCTTCTCTACCTCTCTGTGCAGAGCTTCCCCCTACATAAGCACACCCATGACCAGAGTTCAGTTCAGACCCCTCTCCTTCCCGCAGTCATCACTCTCTATTCCCTGCTTCCATTGTTCCATCCTCTACCTGTAGTTTAACTATCCCACAGACTCAGGCCTGATCTCCCCAGAGAGAATGTAAATCCCCAGGGGTGCACAATACCCCATGGCCTTGGGAGGCAACACAGACTAATGGTTAAAACTTCAGATTCTAGAGCCAGACTATCGATGTGCAAATCCCAGCTCCTCCACTTGATTGTGTGACCTTGGACAAGTTTCTTCACTTCTTTGGGCCTCAGTTTCCTCATCTATAAAATGGGGATAATGATGGCATGTGCATCGTAGGGTTGTTGTGAAGACTAAGTTAATATATGTAAAATACTTAACACAAAGCACATAGTAAGAGACATGTAAATGTCAATTGCTGCTTTTCACTTTCTTCTTTTCTTTCTCCAAGGGTGGCAGGCACCTAGAAGATGTTAAAGAAATTCCTGCTGACATGAGTTCTCCGCTTTCCGGCTGCCTCTTCAGTATGCGGTATTTCTCCCCCACCAGACTGCAGATGCCAAGGACAGGCATGGCTGGTGTTTACTCCTTCCTCCCTTTCAGGGCCTCCCATAGTAGAAAGAACTCAATGGGTCCTTCATAAATTCTTATGGAGATGAACAAACCAAAAATGCCTTGGGCTTTGGGGAAAATTCTCTTTTGAATTTCTTTTCTGCCTTTCCTCTGTCAAAGGAGAGAGATTGCACATCTCTTCTTTCTTCCTGAAATCAGATTAAGCCCCATTGAGCCTAAACTGATAGTGTTTCAGGTCATTTTCTTAATGGATATGAATTGACTATAATCTTTTTGTTTCGTGGCTACAGGCAGTTGGTCAGGCAGGTGACTGAGATGACGGTTTTAATCACTCCTCGAATATGGTATTGACTTACAAAATGTCAGCCCTCCACTGCACTGGAGAGTCATTTATGATGACACTGGAGCCAAGGGAAAGGGCCCCAAGGAAACTTAATTGGCCTTCGGCTGATTTCAGGAACCAGAACTTCCTTGTAATTTGCTGCAAAACTGGTATAGTTCTCTGAAATAAGATCAGTCATGGGACACTGCAGTGAGAACATTATAGAAAATGGCTCAAGGCCAGATCTGTGCACCACAGATTTGGTAAGGAAGCCAAGGCCATACCCAGCCTCCAATGCACTTGTCTTTAGGAAGACTCATTTCTTATCAGGACTTGACTTTTAAAGGCTCAGGGCAAAGGGGGCCCAATAAGGTTTCTCAGCTGCCCTTTCATCTACACTCAAGTGAGCCCAGAGAGAAACATTGGTAAGAGGGAAAAACAGGAGGGCTGACTCACTTTGATCAGGAAACTGTCCCCAAAAAGGTGAGTCTGGAATCAAGATTAAAAATGCAAGAGCATTTCAGCTGAGGCTATCCCAGGTGGCACCTGTGCTCATACACATGCAGTAGACCTCATTAACTTAGAACAGGGCTGGCAAACGGGTTTCATTTTGTATGACATTTCTGACTGATTATAGGGGCTGCTGAGAACACTGTGTTCAGAAGGCTTCCCGGAACCACTGCAATTCAGCTCAACAAGAAGGAAGGCTGTGATCATTCAGCAATGTCTGCCGTGGCAGAGGTATAGGAAGTGAAACCCATGACCAAACTCGCCATCATCGACTTGAAATAATGGGAGTGAGGTAGATTTCTGTCCGAAACGTTGAAACATCTACAAAGCTCTGTTGCATTATTATTTTCAACTACTGTTTTCCACTGCAGATAGTACATAAGTCATAAATATGAATACCCAAGTTAGAGCACTTATTTCAAGGTTTCTAATTAGTGGGCTCTCATTCTGTGTTTCCTTATCATAAGAGTTCCTTCGACAGGTTTGCCAGTGAGAGAAACAGGTCTATATTGAGGAACCGTTCTGAAAATAAATGAGAGAAACCTAATCCCAGTATCACTCACAGCAAACTCCTCCCTAAGTGAGATGGCCTTGAAGCAAACCCTATACAGCCATGCCCTATTTCTGTAAGTGGGTTCAGGCAGGCCCTAAAAACAGAGATCTTGCTTATTCTCACCAGTTACTAGAAGAATCAGCTGGTGAGTAACTTACCTGCTTCCTGGAGCTTGAGGTCTGTGTCATTGGTTCAGACAGCAGAAGAGAACCCAAGGGGGTGAGCAGGAGGAAAGATCAGGTCACCAAAGGCAACTCAGGCCCCCTGCCGTTGCTGCCCCGGATGTTGGCTCTGAGAACCATTCGGCAAATCCACCCCTCTGGTTCTGTTCACCGTAACAGCTTGAGAGAGGGCTGGGGAAATTCTTCCTTTCCTTTCTGGAGAGGAGTCAACACAGCAAAAGACAACTTCTTTGCACATTTTGTGGGGATCTGCAGTCTAATGAAAAAGGCACTATTGATTCAGGAGGTGAGAGGTTTTGCTGCGCATCTGAGCCTGGAGTGCCAGAGACTAGCAGTAACCCTGGAATAAAGACAGTGCAAAGATTTCTAAAGACATCTCACTCTTTTCAAAGCCTAGCCCTGTAGGTTTCCATGGAAGTCTCAGATGTAAGGGATGTAAGATGGGCTTTCTGTGAAACAGCTGCCAGCAGTTCCACATCGTGGCTGATCAGCTCCCCTTTTTAGCTGATAAAAGAAAGAAGACTTCTTCAGCATCACAAATAAAGACATTTGGAAAAAGTCAACAGAGTTGGGCTAGATATACCTAGATATACACCGGGGCTCAGAAAAGTCATTGTCCTCCCCTCTCCCTCCCCACTCTGACATCAATAGCTGCAGAATCATTTCTGTTTTCTAACAATCTTCTTGATGAAAATCTGAACAACAATTTTTGCGTTTCACCTTCTTATGAAGTGGAAAATTCCCAAAAGAAAAACAAGGGACTACAGTCTAGTTGGAAATTAAGTTAAACTCAATTAATTTACATAAATACATTGGGTTGCTTTGATATTCTAATTAATTCTTGGTTTGTAAAGTGAGTTTGTCCCTGCAGACTGTGTCCCAGAATGCACCACGTGAAATTGCTCTAATCTGGCTGGCAGCCTGGCTTCAAGGGCACCAGCAGATTGATTGTAAGCTCTTTGAGGACAGAGGCAAGGCTGATATTGCTCTGTTGGATAAATATATGTTTGCTTGATAAACATTTATAGAGCATCCACAGTGGTTGTACACCAGCACATCAATGCTGCCTAAAAGTGAGTAAAACAGACGGATGCCCACCTTCATGGATCTTCTGATCTGGCTAGGGAGAGACAGATTAAAACAAGTAACCCAGTCAATAAACAAGATCCTTTCAGGTGGTGACAAATGCTATATTGTACAACAAGGAAATAAAACAGAGAATAAAAAGCAATGAAGGGGAAGACTTCCAAGAGCCAAGAACTAAATGACAAGGAGTCAGCCATCATTCCTAGCAGAGGGAGTGGTGAGTACAAAGGAGCCATAGGTGGGCAATCTTGGCATGTTCCAAGAACAGAAGGCAGACCAGCATCACTGGAACCTGGTAAGTGAGAGGGAGAAAGAAATAAGAAGACACTGGTGGAGTAGAAAGGACTAGATCGGAGTATAGAGTCTGAATTTTATTCTAAATCCAATGAGAAGCCATTGGAAGTTTTTAAGGGAAAGAATGACATGATCTGATCTGTGTTTTAAAAGATCACTCTGGTTTCTATTTGGAACATGCAATATAAATGGTAAGAATAGATTCATCTTATATGTATATTTTCATTCTAAATCTCGGGTGAGGGAGTGTTGAGCAAGACTAAACTGGCAAGAAATTAGCAGTTTGATTAATTGAGTATAGGATAGGCTGCTATAACAAAAGAGATCCCACAATACAGTAGCTCAAAGAAGATACAAGTTTATTTCTCTCTCATGTAAATCTACAATTGAGCAGTCCAGAGTTTGCAGGATGGCCCTTGCCCTAAAAGTTATCAAGGACACAAGCCACTGAGTTGACCCAGCCACGCCCAATCTATGGCTTCCATCTCTGAATCCCAAGCAAATGCTCTAGTTTCACCATTTCCAAGCCGTGAAGAAGGGGCAAAGGAAATGAAGTGCTGGTCAATGTTCAACGACTGGCTCTCTTGGGGGAAAAAACCTGACTTGTAGCCTTTACTGATTTCCGCAGTGTAAATACTTCTACTATGGCTCAAACTATCAACTGGACCTCACTGAATTCAGAGTTGCAAAGAGGTGCATACAGTGGAGTTTCACAGGTCATGATAAACTGGCTCCAGCATAACACTGGCTCCAGGGCAAAAGCTTCTACTCTCAGCTAATCCCATATGGGTTAGTACACCCAAGAACACTAGACTATATGGTTTTGGAGAAGCCATGCATTGTTTAGTGCAAAAAGGCCCAAAATTTTACCAAAATTCACAGAAAAGGAAATTTTAAAATGATAGAGGTTGAGTACAGGGGATTTTTACAGCAGTAAAACTATTCTGAATGATATTGTAATGCTGGATACATGTCGTTATACATTTGTCAAAAATCCATAGAATGTACAACACAAAGATGCAAATTATGTAGGTAATGTAAATTATAGACTTCAGTTAATAATAATGTATCAATACTGGCTTATCAATCATAACAATGTACTACACTAATGCACATGTTAATCATAGAGGAATTTGAGGGCAAGGATATGGAGGAGTATATAGGAATTCTTTGTACTTTCTGCTCAATTTCTCTGTAAACCTAAAACTGCACAAAAAATATTCTATTAATTTCAAAGTTATACAGAAACAATTGCTGTGGCTATGTGTATTAATGTGAATGTGCATACATGGGTGTGTGTGTGTGTGTGTGTGTTTGTGTGCACGTGTGTATGCATGGGTGTGTGTGTGTGGCATGATAGGAGGGATCTGATAGACGCCATGGCAGGAGACCTAATTGACTCACTCCTCTGCCCCTGTACCTCCGGTCTGGCAGAGTAAGGTCAAAAGGCAATCCTATGGAGAAAATGTCAATCTTTCTCTGGTCAGCATGCTGCCCTCTTCTATAAGGTCACTAATTTGGAGCTTAGTAATGTAGGCCTGCCTGAAACTGCACTTTCATTGATTGGAGACACTTCCAATGGCAAGAATTGTAAATCAGGGGTCCTTCTTATCTTTGACCCCTTTACTTGGAATTCTCCTTTTTGCAATCTTATTGAAAATAACTCTCCATGTGTGTTCTATTGGGGCTGGGAGGAAACACCAAGATGGAGCCTGAGAGGGATCACTCTTCACCTCTCCTTGTCCCTACTCCCAAAACAAATAATTGTAAAGAATAATCTATCATGTCCCAAAATATTCACTTTCCCTGTGATTGGATTATCGTAGGCTGAATGATGGCCCCCTAAAGATGACTAGGCGCTCCCCAGAAACTGTGAATATGTTCCTTATATGGCAAAAGGGACTTGGCAGATGTGCTGAAGTTAAGGATCTTGAGATGAGAGATTATCCTGGATTATCCGGATGGACTCACTGTAATCATAAGGATCCTTTTAAAACAGAAAGCAATGCAATCAGAGAAGTAGAGGGACAGAGAGAGAGATTGGAAGATACTGTGGAGGATGGGCCATGAGCCAAGGAATGCAGGTGGCCTCTAAAAACTAGAACAGGCAAGGAAACGGACAGTTCCCCAGAACCTCCAGAAGGAATGCAGCCTTGCTGACCCATTTTATGACCTCTGACTTCCAGAACGGTAAGAGAACAAATGTGTGTTCCTTTAAACCACTAAGTTTGTGGTAATTTATGGTAGCAATTTGTGACACAATAGGAAACTAATACATGTAGCTGCTACCTGGGAATCTGCTCTCCCTCCACCATCAAACAACCCAGGTGTCCCTCTTTCTGCTTATCCATTTTTTTTTAGCTCCTATCTGAAATCTGTGGTTCCTGGGCTGAGCCCAAACAGCACACAGACCACCATCTTGCCTCTCTATTCTTAGTCTGGCACGACTGCCAGCTGGCAGATGAGGGTACTTCATAAGCATTTGTTGAATGAATAAATGAATGAATGAATGAGTGAATGGATGAATTTTGTTTTCCAAATTCATTCTATGCTTAAAAAGATGTCGTGGGGGTTTTTGATGTTTAGTATTTTGTTTTTCGGTCATGCTGTTTGCTTTAATCTACCCTCTATCCCCTAAGAAACCACACACACACACACACACACACACACACACACACACACACACACCCTGGTGGCTTATAGCTGTAAGTACACACAGATTCATTTTCTTATTTTTGACCTGGCCCCATGGTCTGAGCTCTTTTTGAGGCTCCAGTTCCCAAGACTTACTGCTAGTAAATGGACATCTCAACTTCTTTTTATGAGGGACATTAATCTAAACTAGAATCAATGAGAAGTCTATAGAGCCCTAAAATATACAGTTCTGGGCTGGGCTCAAAAAAATATAGTGACTATATCTGGGACAGCACAATGGTTAGCATGTGGAACTAATAAAGGAAACCTGGGAGCTGTAAAGGTCTGTTGGGTTCATAAAGTGGAAAACTATTCCCAAGTCACAGATTGTACCCCTAACCCAGCCATCCATCTCAGATATGCAATGTCTTAGGTCACAAGGGGACTAGGCAACAAATTACAAGCAGATGAGATTCTAAGTTGAAAAAATAACTCAAAGGATGTCTCCTTCTGAGAGTGGGTCATAAAGTCTAAGAATATACAAAAACGCATTGCAAAGAAATTTAGAGACCAGTAGTTCAGCTTCTCTTTAGAGCCGGGCAAATTACTTCTCCTCCAAGCCTTGGTTTCTTAAGACCACATAAACAGCAAATGTCTGGGTCAAGTCTTGGCAGCATGGGTACATTTGTTTTTAATTCAGGATAGGTCAGAATGCAATAAGATCACATCAACTTTCTAGACTTAAATATTGATTAATTTCACTTTTTTGATCCTTTACAAAATGGTTGAATTCACTCAACCAAGAACACACACACACACTCACACATAATTGAGAAGAGTGCTGCTCCACTGAGGTAACAACAGCTGTGGTAAAAATCAGCACTCTCTGATTCCTTTCCATGAAGCTCGGAAATGCCAAGTGTCAAATATTTCCTTTACTTAAGCCCCACAAGATGGAGCTTTTATTTCTCAGAGCTAACACTGAGCAGCAAACTTCAGAGAAGTCACCATTTAAATGTCCCAAGTTGATTTGTCTTCAATGGGAGCAGAGAAGGAGAAGGAAGATACCAATTAAACTGAACCCTCAGGCGCAGACATCTCATTACAGGCATATGTCGAGCGGAAACTGCTCAGGACCACCTCCACTGTGCTAGATGCATCGCCAGTGATTGCCCACCTCTTAGAATGACCTCCAGGCTAATGACAGAACATTATTTCAATCACTCCAAATGAGACGCCACTGCTGGTAACCAACATTTGGCATTTCTGTAGGGGTTCATTTAAGACTCATTCCCCACAGTAGTAAGCAGAAAAACTTACATCAGCTTAAATACAAAGAAATGCCCCAAACTCATGCATCTCTAAGGAGGATTGGCAGAGTCCACTTGATATGAAGAAAGGCACCTGTGGCTTTCTAGTTCTGCTGTGTTCTATACACACAAGCTTCATACAATGGTGTTCTCATGATGCTCAGCTTCAAACTTAAACTATAACCCATGAAATGACTGAAAGAGAGAATTCATAGAAAAAGAGATACAGTTAGTTAAAAACCATATGGAAAAATTTCGATCTTGCTTATAATCAAAGACATTTAAATTTACAACAATGAGATATCACTCTTGTCTTTAAGATTTGAAAAGTTATATACATCAGAGCCCGTGAAGTTAGGATGTAATAAACATTCTCATAATGCTTGTGAGAGTGTCAATTGGTTCAACCACTTTAGAAAGAAAATCAGTCTTTTATGTCAAGAACCTTAAAAAAAGAACCCTTTGAACTAGTCATACCATTTCTGATAAAGCAGTTGCGGGCAATTACCCAACACTTAATACAGAAAAATCTTCAAAGCAGTATTATCCACAGCAGCAAACATAATAAAAATAATAAAAGGAAACGCTCTAAATAGCCCCTAGGTAACTATGATGCATGCATGGAATGGAATATTATGCAGCCATTAAAAACGGTATATTAACACAATGCTAACACATTGTAGAATGAAAATTTTGTCCTGATAAATTTAAAGAAAAGGATAAAATTGTATATACAGTATACTAACAACTTCTAGGGGAAAAGCTTCGTAGTGATGTAAGCACATCAAAATGCAATTAGGTGGTAAGATTGTGGAAGAAGCTTTTCTTCTTATTTTGCAGTTTCCAATTTTTGCTATGAGCACTTACTATTTTGATAATCAAATGAAAAATAAATAAAAAATAAACTACGTTTTAAAACATAAGGAAAAATGACAGTGCAAGGAAAACATAGTCGATTTATACCTCTACTTTAGGGAACGTGAACTGCGGGAAAACCCATATCATATTTTAATCCATATGCAAATAAGCTCTAGTTTTTATACGCAGAATTCATGAACATGGAGAGTCTGGCAGCTGAAACTTGCTAGTACTTTGAGGTATGCCAATGCATGCAGAGCTATTAAAAAGAGGATTTGTTATAATCCTGTTGACACAACCCAGAGAAACTTACCTATTCCAGAGCTCAACTTGAGCACAAAAATATCGTAGAAAGACAAATGGCAGGCCGTAATTTAGCAATTAAGGGAATTGCAGTAAACGGATTGGAGGATTGGTTCATTTATCTCCGTTTCCAAAGTTTCAATAATAGATTTCTTTGGAGGGTAAGAGAGAATAAAACACGACGAGCCAATGTTTGTGTTGAGAGACACAACGGGAAACGTCTCGTTAGCCGTTTTGGAAAGATTAGGACGATGAAATCCTACAACAAAATGCTTTGGAATTCTGTGGAGTCGCATGCATCACAGGACAAATTGTAACCCTGGTCATGGGATGATCCTCTGCAGCAGTGGTGAGGTGAGACCCTCTTCCCCACCCGCCCCCGTCACAGGACCTTTGTTCATGTTCAACCTCAAACAATTTGCCCATAACAGATTCATGAAAACTCACTTTAGAAGATTTGTTTTCAGGAGACAGTTTTGACTTCTCTGCAAGGGTACTGTCCCATTGAATCTGCTCTGACTTGAGACTTTTAGTAATATATTTTGCCATAAAATATATAGGGCAATAAAAGAGAATGTATTTTAGTAAGTTGCTAAAAAAAAATCTTTATGAAGATGGTATTTTGTTTTTGTTTTTGTTTTAAAGGCCCAATAAACAGTAATATTATGAATGACACAGGCTTGGAGAAGTAGACTGAGTTTCAGCACTAAATTTGCACACCCCTTGAGTTCATCACTTTTTCTCTCTGAGGCTCTGCTTCCGTAACTATAGAATGGAGCTAGAGGGGGCAGACAGGCAGGGTGGGTGGGAGTGGATTTGCCTTCAGTGAGTTCTGAGTCCCATCACAGGGTTAACGTTCACCGACACTAGGAGGATGGAAAATCTTGCTGGGCTCAGGGGGTGAAGAGTATCTTGCCAATAAAGAGATTATGCAAACCACACAAATGGCTCTGCCAGCACTGTCCACATTGCTGATTCTTAAGGTTGATGATGTTGCATTTTATCAACTGGATGCTACGCTTTAAACCACACTCAAGACTCACTGGTCTGATTCAGAGCACTTACCTAGGAAACCAGAATCAATTGCTCTGTCTCCCACCAAACCTCAAACTGCACATTACTCAAAGAATCATCCCTGAGCCCTCAGCTATTGGTGGTCAGGCTGTCCACAGTGGGTGGCCTCATTTCACATTCAATCTTGAATGCTCGCTCCTTCTGTGGGCAGAGAATCAAGTTTCTGCCATGGGCAGATCATGGCCTTGCCTGCCACATCAGCCTCCTGGTGGTTAGGTATTTGGCTGGTTCCCAGGCCTTTTCCCATGTTTCAGGGAACATGCACCTCTGAACAAAGCCCCCAGGTGACAGAGAGAATCAATTGATTCATCAGATCAGTTGCGTGCCCAAGCTATAGTGATTGGTCAATATTTTGAATATAACCCCTGGCTATAGGTCACTAAAAAAGCAAGTCACTAAAATTTGGAGAAGCTCTATTTAGTAACTTGAAATCTAGTCCTGGCTCTGTTGCATGCTGGCTAAATAGATCCAAACAAACCACTTATTTCTCTGGACCTTGGTTTTCTTTTCTAGAGAGTGTTTGGGCCTGTTCAGAAAGATTTTTGCTTTTTTGTTTTGTTTTACTTTAACCTGGTTTCAGGGGATATGAAAAGCCATGAAATTTTGTGTCAAAATGTGGGTATCTGTGCGTCTTTTTCTTGCAGAAGATTCACAGCCTTCATCAGAGTCTCAAAATAATTGTGTCTCTTAAATAATCCAAAAGTCGATTAAAAGCCACTTCTTTAGGCAGATCCAGGATTTGTACTAAGGAGGGGCTTGGTGGCAGGATGCTGGTTGGCAAACAATTGTCTTGAAGCTGTGTTTGCACAGGAAGCATGCTTATTTTACTTACACCATATGATGCAAATCATTAGGAATGGCAATACTTTCTAAAGATGCTCTACATCACGCTAAGAAAATGCTATTGGTCCATGCTGTTGCTGTTATTTTCTCACCAATAGTATTATTACTATTGAGGATGACTTTGCAGATGAAGGAGGGGCCAGGTCACCTCTTAGCTTTATCACTGGCTTCAAAGGCTCAAAATGCTCCATTTCCATTTGAGCTTGTAAGTTATAGAGAAGACCTAAAGAATGAGGTGGTTTTCCATGGAAGGCAAGCCCAGGAAGTCAGAGGAACATGAGGGGACAGGCATGCTGCCAGCAAGGCTGAAGCACCTTGATGGGTACCTCAACTGGTCCATTTCATAGCTGTCTACTTAAAAATCTCCTTTCCTCTTTACTCTGTCTCAATCTCATTTTTAAAAATACTGCAGTAACTTTACCAGCCTACTCTCTTGAGGAGATGGTAAGAATAAGGCATTGAATGAATTAAAAAGGATAGTAACAAACTTTGCCAGAGAGAAAGTTTGATTGAATTTACATAATCACGATGTTTTAAAAAATGACAGTCTCCACATCAGGCTCAGACGTCAATTCTCCTAGAGGTGTTAACATCGCTATTCCACATGAATAATCCACAGGAAAACATTCAAAAGCAATAAAATATGATTTCCATACCTCTGTTGGGTGATGTGGAAATCAGCATTAAGTGAGTTGATGGCACATCATTAAATAAGAGATCTTGTTTCCCCATAGTCTTCCCTGGAGAACTGCATTAATTCAGAAAACTTAGCTGGGAGAGCAGAGTTCTTTCCTGGAAAGCATAAGTATGCCACAAACCATGTTTAAAGTCCTCATGGACCATTGTTCAGCCATAATGACCTCCTAGGGGAGTTTCCCAAGCACTCCCATGGTATCATTACATGAAAATACACGGAAATTCAGAATGGCTATTCAAGATGGCCTTAGGATGATTAAAAAGTTGGTGACCTCCCAGTGACCACCATGAAAACAAATCCATGGCAACAGCTACTAGGCACTCAGTGAAACTAACACTGGAACGAATTTAAATGTCCAATATTAGAAAATGGTAGCAAATTATAGTATGTCCTTAGGTAATTATGATGCTGTCAATGAAAATTATGCTCAGGAAGAATATTTAAGGACATGAGAAGAAAGCTTATGATGTGTTAAATGAGTAAAACAGGATTAAAAATTGTATGTATGTCTAAAAAGTAATAATCTCTCTAACAGAGAAAACCACTAGTAACATTCATTGTGTCTAGCCTCTTTCTATACGAGTGATTCTTATTTTCTTCTTTACAATCCTGTGTTAAAAAAGATAACTATCTTAAGAATAAATACCATGGTGATCTTTCTCATCAAGAAAGAACTTTCCAATGTAAATATCTAGAAAGAAAGAGTTCTTCCTAAAATTAGGAGGACATGTCTTTTTTCCCCAGGATGATAATCTACTGCATCTGATGAACTCAAAGGAAAAGATAGCAAGTCTACTGCTGGAAGGAACTTGAAACTCCCTACCAGCCTCTTCTCCCTGTTTCTTCCCCTGGCTGCTCTGAGGCCCAAGACAAAACACAGCAGAGCACAACAACCCTTGTCCTGTTCCTAGCCAGTGAATTTTGGCACAACTATGGGGCCCTAGAGTTCCCCAACTTATGACCTCCTAATGGGCCCTGAGGTGGAGCACCATCTGTTGCTGGCACTTGGAAGCCGGCCTGAAGCAGGAACACATGTTTGAGGTCTGCGAATGCAAATAGTTTCAGAAGCAGAATTCTGTGTCCACCATCAATAGCCACTGAGTCTGGCTTTCAGTATTCTTCCCCCAGAGGCATGTTCTCCAAATCAAGTACGGGAGAAAAGTCACAGGCTGAATCCTGGTAGAATGCTAGTTTTGTTTGTTATAAGCTGTGTGAATTTGGGCGGGTTCTTCAACCTCTTTGACCCTCAATTTCTTCCCTGCAAAATAATATCTGCCTCCAGCAGTCATTGCAAGAATCAAATGAGACCACTCTATATAGTACTGCATCCAGGAGCATCTGTGCTCTTTGGCATCAGTCAATCATCAGATCTGAGATGAGGGCTCAGCCTAGTGTTATTGCTATGGAAATATATTGATCCATAAGGCATGGCTTCTATCCATTGTAAGCAAAGAGCCCACTGCAGAGACATGACAAAAAATGGCACTAATTCAAGACAATTTCCAATTAAGGGCTCAAGTTAGAGGTGCCATTCCATAGAGAATTCAGACTAAAACAAGCAAAACAAAAACTGAGATCATCAGAAATGGCCATGGAGGAAGTCACATTTGAGCTTGGCTGTGGAGGCTAGATAGGAACAATCTGTTTTTCCCTATCTCTCTAACATAATTATTCTCGGTAAAATATACCCAACATGACCATCCTAAAGTCATAAAAAGGAGGAGCCAAATTTGTTTTAAATAGCTATCCTTCCCTCCCTCCTTCCTTTTCCTCCTTTCCGTCCTACTCCTATTTTTCATGTTAAGGAGTTTAGGGTTAATATCTTTGAGGAGTTTGGTAAGAAAGAAAAAAATGACAAAAAATGGAAATAGTCACAAGTTACAGAAATCTACAAGAGTTATTATGGTGGGTCTTCTCTTTTAGATGGTAGATAGAATTGGCAGTCAGATGGTTGGATGCTAGTCCAAGAATCTCAGATTTTACCCTGAGATCCATCTGGTTTGGTAGAAAGTTAGCCCAGGTAGGGTACTCACAGTCACTTTCAGATTCTGTATAGAGCCCCACAATCCCACAAATATCTCTAAGAGTGGGGGCCACTTCTCCAAGTGGCCCCAATAATTCCTAAAGTATGTTTCTCATTGACTTTTTGTTGTGTCATCCAATAAATATTTACCAATTGGTAAATATTGGAGCACATGGCATGCATTGCCCCCATGCCTGGAGAGATACAGCTAAATAAGAGAGACCAAATCCTTGCCTTCAAAGAGCTACATTCTGGGCAAAAATATGATCCACACCCAAGCTAGCAATCAAATGCAGAAGATGATTTCAGATGGTGCAATGTGTCACAAAGAAACAAAGCAGGACAATGAGTGACTCCAGATGGGTGGTCACCAAAGGCCTCTTGGAGGAGATGCCTTGCAAGCAAAAACCTGAGCGATGAAAAGGAGACTTGTCTCCTTCCTGATGTGCAGCAACTTCCCTCACTCCTCCTGGAGGATTGACAGACCCTACGGAATGACACTCCCCAGCCTGTTTTGTTTGTCTGCCATTCTGTTTTTCAACAAGCATTGATTGAGGACCTATCATAGACTATTTGTAAGGAGGGAATAGTACTGCAATAGCTAAAGCCTGGAATGTGCAAAATCATCACTTATTACACCATGCAGGATTTCCCTTTTAAAATTTTTAACTCCCCAATTAGACTGGGGTCAACATGAGAAACTGTTATGGCTGCAACAGAAAAGCAACTGAAAAGCTCTCTGAAGAAATTTGCGAAGACTTCTCTGAGAGATTGACATTTGCATTGGATTGTAAAGGAAGAGTTGGAATTCTCTAGGCAGGGAAGAAGAGTGGAGCATTTTGGCAAAGGAAACAACTTAATACGCATGACTAGAGTCAGAGGAGTATTTCTGAGAGAATGGAGAGGCTGAGGCACAAAATGGGATCAGGAAGGTCACCTGAGTTCCAACCACAAAGATACTTGGATGCTTCAGGAAGTCATTGATACTTGAATCAGTTGGCAGTGAGGAACCATGGGAGGATGCTAAGCTGGGGCATGATGTGGCCAGATGGTTGCATCGGAAAGATCACTACGAGTTGGAGGCAGGGAGAATCCAATCAACCAGTGGGAAGGAAGTGAGGTCTGACCAGGCCACCTCTTTGCCAGATAACATTGAATACTCCCCAGCCTGGCAGACCTTATCTGATTGAGTTGTTTGATGAATTGCCTAAAAGACAACAAGCAGGTGATCAAGCAAGATGGCTAAATCGTGGTCATCAGGGTTTGCGTCCAGCAAAGCCTTCTTCACAATTGACATGTACTCATTCATCTCATAATTCATCTTTCATTCAGCAATTAAACTGAGCCTCTCCTGTGATCCATGTACAAGATTTGGTACAGGAGACAAGGAGCATCAAAGTTGACCCTGCTTGCACTCAACGAGCTTTCAGTCTTGAGATGGTGGTGGACCCCCAAACATTTAATTACCTGTATTGTGACATTGTGAAGGAAACTCAGAAGAAGGATGGCCAATCCAGTCCAGGGAGCAAATTTTCCCAGACAGGGTGATGTCTGAGCAGGGACCCAAAGAATGAGGGGCAGTAGCCAGGTGAGAAGAAGGGGAGGGTGCTTAGGCAGAGACTGCAGCACAATTAAAGTGACTAAAGTATGCATTTCAGTGCAAGAAGGGGTGGAAGAAAAGCCCAGCAAAGTAGATAAGGGACTTTTCTAAATTTCTGTGAAAGAAGCAGAAGGGAGACAGGAGAGAAGTCAGGTTGATGATGAAAAGTTCTTTGTGTATTTTCCTAAATTCTGACTCCCCTGCTGCCTATCCCTGGGTAAAGGAACCACAATGTGACAAAGGAGAAAGTGAGGGCATTCTTTTTCTTTCTCTTCTTAATACAACACTGATGAATCACTATGACTGGTTCCCAGTGCAGGCTCTCTATTTTCTCTTCAGTGCATTTGTTTTACAGTTCAAAATGGGTGGCTGAGGGATCTCACTCTTCTCTAGATTTGAGTCCGTCCTCTTCAAGGCTGGCTGTTGCTCAATAAAAGCAGGACTACTTTTCCAGGGGAAATTAAATTGATAGACTCTCTCATGTCCTGCAATTTCACCTGCCATAAATTCCAAGCAGCAAAAAGAAATCCCATCATTACCAAACAGAGGAGCTTTCTTGTAGGCACTGTCGGGGTCTGCAGAATACGCAAAAAGTTGGGGCAACCCAGAGCCTCCACAAATTCGTACCTGGTGGCAAATTGATTATCTACCCCCTCCAGGTATTAGACAGTGTGTTAAATTGTCAATTTACCTCTTCGTCTGAAACCACTTATGGATGCATAGGTAAGACATCTGGATAATTTGAAATAGCCTTGCCTCCTCCCCACCCCGTGGGCAGCTTTCATTTTACAGATCAAGGATAGAGAATGGAATCACTGATCTGCATCGCACATTTTTAAAATTTTCTGTCTCTGAACTGCCTCTTCAATTTGGAGTAGTCTGAGTAGAGAGAAGAGAAAATCTACAGGAATCAACCTTCTAATTGTGCCTTGTTCTTCTCTGTGTCCCAGAGTCTGGCATAGAGCCTGCATATATATAGGAGTTGATTTTTTTTCATTGACGGTCTTTCTGAAGGATGACGGGTAGGTGTGTGTAGGGTTGAAAGATAAATTAGGCCACTGGATCTTAATTATTTTGAGCTATAAAATCCTTTATTAAAAAAAAAGATAAATACTATTAATTTCTGGTTAAGCGAGGAGTGGGGGCCCTGCGTCACACAAGCCTGGCTCCCCTTCTATAGTGTCTACTACATTTAGGCTAAACTTACATGTACTTGGCCATGCTAGTTGCTCCATTGCTGATGTCCCCCTCTCCACTTTTGCCTTTATCCACCTTTCTTCTCCCGCTACTCAAATAAGGCACAAAGCATAGGCCATCAAGTGCACCAAGTCGATTTCCAACCAGGAAATTCATCTCCCTCTTAGAAGCCCATCTCCCTCTTAGAAATCTCATCCTCATCCAAGGAATGATTCCTTTGGAACACACAGCCTTCCCCTTACTTGCTGTGATTTGGGTATCACTACAAGCCTGTCCAACCCCATGGAGGGGAGAAAGGCTGACAATTTGCTATTCAACAGTTTGCTTTGAGTCCTTCTCTTCATCTCACACCCAGTTGTCAAATTTACGTAAATTCATATAAAATGGAGGGAGGTGATGAGGTGGTAGATGGTAGCAGAGCTATTAAAAACCCCAGAGGCATTTGCCTTCCAAATGTTTTTTTGCCTCACTACAGAGCTTGGGGTACAGAACCGTGTCCTTTTTTGTAAGTCTTAATTGTCCATTTCTAGACAAGAGAAAGGTCCCATCTCACATCCTGTTATACAATGAACATAGTGTTAGTGACTCAGAGATTTTCAGAAGATAGATGAGACATGGTCCTGACCTTAGGAAACTTCTAAATCAGTTGGCAGTCAAGACACACATACATGTACACACACACACACACACACACACACACACAATGTTAGCAAGACAAATCAGTAGGCTATGAGTTCTTGGGGAATTCTAGGAGCATGGAGTAGACTGTCCATGTTGTGGTTCAGAGGAAAAATAATCCCCTGAGGATTGGGTGATCAGGAAGGAGTGGGGCTGTAACTGACTCTGAAGGATCACTGCCAAGGTTAGGGCGTGGTGGTCTACGAAAATCTGAACAGAGCGTGTCTGGGTGGCAGACCTGCCATCTGGCTGGCCTGGAAGGATCGTACAGGGGAGTTATAGGCAGTCAAGATGGGAAAGTCTCAGTGCCTGACCATGGAGTCTGGACTCTATCCTTTAGGCAGCTGGAGAGCCATATGGGATCTTGAGCCGAGACAGGACAAGAAAGAGGAGAATGAGAAAGGCAGCAGGTCTGAGTCTTTCTTTTAGTTCTGTCTATATCAAAGTTAGGGAAGTGCCTTCATCATTTCGGCAGTCATGCAAAGACCATCCCTGATGAAAAGTCTGGATGCAATAGTCACATGGTGCCAGGCTGGAAAACAGGAGGCGTCAGAGAGTGTGGGAAGCTGTGCTCACATTTGGGCATTTGCAGACACCCAGCATGCACTCGTGGGAGAGTCTGGCCCAGCCACAGGGGCCAGAATGAGCCAAACCCTAACCATCTGTTTACTTTCATTTCACCTAAATCCGCATGCACTTCCTCCCTGGCCCTGCTTTCCATTATGTGCTCTAGCTGACAGATGTCATGACTCAAAATAGGCTCCACTAATCACACCCAATATTTTCCTCAGCCCTGCATAGATGTTTGAGACCTGAGCCATGTGGCATAAAACTCCACAGGGCTTTTCAGGACCTGTCAGAGTGATGCAATGACAGAAGAGTGACAGAACACTGGGGGATTCAGGGATGAGGATGCTGTTGAGCTGTCCAGGATCTTGGCCCATAGAGCAGCCATTTCAGGTCGCTAAGGCCCACAGTTCTTTGTCAGATGCTTGAGGTCCTTCCACTTACATGTGAGTCTGACTTCCTCCTCTCTGAGGCTCAGAAGACCAGTGGCTATCCCCTGTTCTTGGACTCTGGGATCTCATCCACTTCAGCACAGCTGCCTGTCTCTTGGACATCATAAGCAAGACAGGGAGATGGGAGACGACGAGGCATAGACCTTACCCTGGAGCTGGCGGACCACTTGAAGGAGGAAGCTGTTTCTAGACTCTCTGGTCCCAGAAGTTAGGCCTGGGGAGTGGGCCTACTGACAGCCACCAGCTGAGTATGAGGCATGGATTTGTTTCCTATCAGAGAGTCTTTATTTCCAAGGGCAGATTTGCTCCAAACTAATAGATAAGGAGAGAATGTCGCCTAGCCTTTTGAACAAGGAATTTCTTAATTCCTTAATTCTTTGAGGTGGGTTTCTGTTGTCAACTCAAGGGAGAGACAGAGGGGCCACACCCCTGAAGTATAATTCCTTAGGCTTGCATGTGAAATAGCCATAGCTGAAGGCTAAGACCTCAACCTGGATCAAGATCAAATTAAACTTCTCTGGTTTGCTGCTATATCAGTTTGTTGTTAGTGTTGTCAGGTTGATTCCAACTCCTAGCGACCCTGTGTACAGCAGAGCAAAACCCTGCCCGGTCTTTTTGCACCATCCTCTCACCTTCCAGCACTATATCAGACAATGCTCCTCTGCTATTCACAGGGATTTTCGTGGCCAATTTTTTCAGAAGTGGGTGGTTAGGTCCTTCTTCCTACTCTGTCTTAGTCTGGAAGCTCCACTGAAACCTGTCCACTACTGGTGACTCTGCTGATATTTGAAATACTTACTTTGTAGCTTTCAGCATCACAGCAACATGCAGCTGCCACAGTATAAAAAGCAAAAGATGGGTGGTATGGCTCTCTTTTGGGGAAACGGACCCGAGCCCCAGAGGTGAGAGCACTGAATCTTAACCACTAGACCACCAGAGCTGGCTACTATGTCTATAGGAGGTCCTAAACTCCAAACGGACATGGCAATGTGTGTAAGAAACCTGTTTTCCGGTGAGGCTCCTTTATACCACACGTTCTCTTATACACAAAAAAACCCAGGTGCCTTTTATAAGACACATCCCTTGCAGGATAAAGTTTAAAGACAAAAAGAAATGCTAAAAAATGAAGATCCAAATTTTAATCTCTTTACAGTAATCATATAGTTAGTGATGGTGTTGAAATTGTTATTTTGAGATTTTTATGTGTATTGCGGGATAAAGCAAATAAGTAGCTATGCGATGTTCTTATCTCAAGTGTCCTTGAGAACTGGAATTCTCAGAGTGGGAGAAAGAGGTTCAGTTGTGAGACAGAATATCTTAAGAAGAATAGCACTGGTTTAAAGAACTATCAGTATGAACTCAAGATATATTTTATTTTAAAACAAACAAACAACAGAACATATTTCCTAGTTCTGTTCACTAAAAAGACTTAGAAAGGCCTAGAGATATTGAGCTATTCCTAAAAGCAGAGTTTAAGAAAAGGAGCTGGGTTCAGATAGTTTTGGGGGGGAAGTGATCTTAGGAAGCAAAAGGGAGGCATCAGGGAGGGTAAGACAGAGAGAGCACAAAAGACAATCAAAGGACGTTTTGTCAAGGTCACGGCAGTGGGGGTTTGGGGATTCGATTCTATGCAGACCTCAGAAGGATACAGAATGCCCCCAGAACTGTCCGTCTGCAGACCAGATGCCGGGACCTTGTCTCCCACTCCCGTTCCCCAATGGATGAGTTCATATCTCCCATGTTGATAATTTCCCACATTTGAGAGAAGACTCTGAGGTAGAAGGTAGAAACACACATGGTAGCCACTTGGGGAGTGACATTTTTCCTATCCACGAGAGTCTGAGCTCCTACAGAAACTTCTGCCACAGCCGCCGCTGAAATCAGAGGTGGACAGGCCAATGGGACACAGGGCACCAAAAGCTTCTACTACAGATTCATATTGTAATATTTACAGACAAAATGCTATATGCCTGTCTGGGATTGGCTTCTAGGTGATAGGGAAGCGGGTACATGAGGGTAGAGATGAGATGAGTGTGGCCAGAAACTGATTTAGCTGAATAAAGAGTATGTGGGCATTTGTTAAACTATCCTGTCTACTTTTATAAATGTTTAACATTTGCCACAACAGAAAGTTACAAAAAAAAAAAAAAAAGAAGAAGAAGAAGAAGAAGAAGAAGAGTGGGTGTGAAAGAAGGAAAAAAAGAGCAAAGATCCTGGATTCTGAAATCCTGGCCACTCTAAATTGGGTAAGTCAGATTAATCCCTCCAAGTCTTGGCGTTCTCATCTGAAAGTGGGGCTGGTAAAGAGAACCTACCTCGTGGAGTATATGTATCCCTAATGAAAGTGCACTCGCTGTATCAGACAGCGTCATGCACACAGTAAGTGCTCAATAAATGTTAGCTATTACATTATTATTGTGAAAACTCCATGTCTAGAGAAAGCAGGAAAGGGTAAGCAGGGCAATTTTGGTTGACCAGGGAGTGCGTCAGGGGCAAGGTGATTTCACAGTAATGCTGTGATTCTGCTCAGCTACTATAATTTGGCATGCTCAGAAGAAAAATCCAGAACACACTGTGTTATATGTGTGCCTCTGAGGGGGAAACTCGTAATTGAAATATAAGGCCCCAACTGCCCAACATACTGGAGTGCTTCTGTATTTAAGAAAAGTGTGGGATGATGCCTGCTTCTCCCCTATCAGAAGGAGACGACCCGAGTTACGTCATTTAGGGGCTGAAGAAGGGCACAGCCTGGTGTGGGGCATGAAGTGCTCCAGAATCAGTGGTTGGCTTGAAATAATTACCACTGTGTTGGCTGCTGCTACTTGACAATGAAGCTACCATGAATCATTCACCTCCAATTCTCAAATGAGATCATCGCCTCCTCATTGAATGCCTTCCATCCTCAAAGGGCCAACATGAGAACTGGAAAAAGTAAGTGAAGAATCTTGTGAGACACTGAGTGCTATACAAATAGATCCTCTTATTGCAAAACCTTTACCGGCTAATATTGTTCAGGAAATGAAAGACTAAACTTTCTTATTCTTTGAGAGTTAACTGGAAATATCTTTTTATTTCCACCCTTGTTGGGATCTTTCTACACGCATCAGCCCAACTTGCTGCCCTCAAGACAAAGATTAATCTTTTAAGACTTTGATCACATTCTGCCTTGGGGTCATCTTTCCAAGTGTCTTTAGTTCTGTGCAAGAAGAACCAACAACATGGAAGTCACCTGGCCTCAAAACACTCCAAAGTCATTGTTTTGACTAATCAATAATATTTTCTTTCTTGTCACTTGCCTCTTACAGAGGAACAACTGAGTGCCAAGAAACAGTTTGGCTATCGGAATATTCTAATTAATTAAATTTTATTCCATTTCACTGGCTTGTATGAATCTGGTGGTAACTTAAGATAGAAATCTCTATCATTCAAGTCCAAGTTCATATCCAACCATTTTAGAATCCCAAACGGATATGTCAGAAATGGTGCCTGAATTACATTTATTGATTAAATCTTGTCACCTTTATTAAGTTATTTTGAATATTTTCTCTATAACTGGAGAGAAGGCTTCTTCATGTAAAAGTTCTTAAGCTCTCTTGGGCCACAGCCCCCTGTAAGAAGCTGATGAAAACCGCAGACCTTCATCGCTGGAAAATGTATGTATGTACCTAAAGCACGTCCATAGACTCCCAGGGGTTCCAGGAACCTCAAGTTAATAATCATTGGTCTAGATTTTCTCTCATTGATGACTGGTTAAATCCTTCATAAAAGCAGGGGTCATGGATGCTTAAGTGGTACAAGTATAAAATAGTTATTCTGAGGTCTGTAAGCCTTACACAGAAAACACTCTTATCGGATTTAGGCTAATTGAACTTTTTTAGGCTATTGAATTTTGCCAAGAAGTTACATATTAACTAAAGATCAGTAATTCCTTCTTATAAATGGGGCCACATTGGAAAATGTCCCTATCTCTTTGCCTGAAAAATATGGCACACTGGTATCTGTCACCTCTGCCCACACTCAGCTGCTCTTCCAGCCACTGTGGGAGCTTCCTAGTGGCCTCTGGAGGGAATATGTTTCATATCACAGTCAAGCTGAAACTTCAAAATAGAGAAGAAAACTGACTCCTAGATGAAAAGGCACCAAACAGAAAAAAAAGGAATTAGAGCTTCTGGGAGAGGAAGGACACCACAGGCAGCATGGGGCCCATTCTTTCATTTTTTGAAAGCATTCATATCTAGCTGAATCTTTGTGGTCAAGGGACTTTATTTATAATTTTTTTAATGGATAAAAAGTATACTTTCACTAACTCTTTCTGATGGTCCCTGAACATTTGGGATTTTTGAACCAGATGGGGAGCTTTAAAGCTAAGTCTCCTTAGCTAAGATGCCACACATAGTCATTTTCCTCTTTGTTAGCCTGTAAACTTATCAAGGTGAAAAAGTGACACTATCTCATTCTTCTCCCCCAAAATTTAAATTCTAGCTATAAGTCAAAAATAACTGATTGATCTTGAGAAAACTATGTCATTCTTCTAAATTTCAATTTCTTCATTGTTAAAGTGGGGACATGAATATCTGCCTGATGTAAACTTTGTAGATAATCAATTAGATTATATTTTTAAGGTATTCTTCACTTTACTAACATGAAGTAGGAAAATATTAGAGGAAGGTAGACACTGGTCAGTTAAAGAAGTATACTACAAGCCTAAAGCAACCGCTAAAATGACAACAACAAAATTTTATAGCTAATCAGTCGATAAAGGAGATTAAAAAGCCATAGCAATATTTAATAACCAAAAAGAAAGCAGAAAAAAAGAAAAAAGATAATGAAGAACAGATGGATAAAGGAAAAGAAATGGCAAGATGATAAATTTAAACCTAGTCATAACAATAATAACATAAAATGGAAATACTCTAAACATCACACTTCAAAGGTAGACAGGCAGACTGAACTTAAAAAAACATGAAAAAAAAGCAAGACCCAACTGTGCCCTGCCTTCAGGAAATGGATTTCAAATAAAAACACATTGATAATTTGTATGGCATGGTGCAAAGATGGAAGAAGATATACTATGCTAGCGTTAATCAAAAGAAAGCTGGCATATCAGTATCAATATTAGACAAAGCATATTTTAGGGCAAAGAATATTACTAAAGATAAATAAGGTCATTTTTTAATGATAAAAGGATCACTTAATCAAGAGTATGTAACCATTCTAAACATTGATGCACCTAATAACAGAGCTTCAAAACATGAAGCCAAAACCAACAGACTGTAAGATGAAATAGACAAATCCACAATTTTAGTTGATATAGTTCAGTGTAGGAATGTAATTCAATCTCTGTCTCAGTAATGGATAGAATAATCAGACAAAATCAATAAAGATATAGAAGATTTGAACACTATCAATTAACTTGACTTAATTGAACTTATAGAATTTTCCGCCCAATGACAGCAGAAGCTTCTGCTAAGTCTTCAAAGTATACATGAAACATTTACCAAGATAGACCACCTTCTGGACCACAAAAAAAGTCTCAATAAATGTAAAAGATTTAAGTCGTATTATGTATATCTTCTGAACACAGAGGAATTAAATAAGAGATCAGTAATAGAACTATCTCTGAAAAATCTCCAAATAATCAAACACTAAATAACACACCTCTAAAAAATCCACATGCCAAAGAATAAATCAAAAGGGAAATTAAAAAGTATTTTAAACTGAGGGAAAATACAACATAACATATAAAATTTGTGGGAGACTACTAAAGCAGTACTTGGGGGAAATTCATAGCCAAAGCTTTGAAAAAGAAGAACAAAATAGAAGAACTAATATGGTCTGATTTCAAGACTTAACATAAAGGTATACTAATCAAAGACAGGCTGGTATAGTTGTGAAGATGGACAAATACTGTCGACTCTCGTTTTTCACAGATTTTGTATTTGCAAATTCACCTACCTGCTAAAATTTACCAAGGGCCATGAGAAAACTTTTGAGATAAAAGATATGTTCATTATCTTGATTGTGGTGATAGTTTCACATGTATATACATGTGAAAACATCACATTCTACACTTTAAATGTGTGCAGTTTACAGTATGTCAACAAAGCTGTTAAAAAAATTGGAGCCTCACTCAATATTTACACCTGCTTTCTGCCATATTGGACTGAGATTTTCACACATCCCCTGGGATTTTACTAATTTGCAGAGAATTTGAAAACAAAAAAATATGCTGAAGATTCCACTGAACAGAATACCAACTCTTCTATGATGTTTCAGAGGGCATATTGGACTCCATTAGTATCTCCAGTCATCAATATGTATATAGATTATCATTTTCCTATGGAGCAAGAAGTTTGGGATGAACCAGTGATGGCTTTGTTTTGAATTTCCTTGTTAATATTCAGACATATGCAGGAGGATCAAAATTCTTCCATATACAAATAATTAAAAATATGAGAGCTACCAAAATCTTTCATCCCCTGAGCTATGATTCTTGCTGTCAGAGGAAGATGTTACAAATAAGCAAGGGGGAGAGGAGAGCACGAACCTTCTGGTACTTGATTAGCCAGACACCAGTATGAACTCACATGTAGCTTAAGAAATATACTGAATAGACATACACTTGAACAATTATAACCACACATCGCTTAACAACTGGGATACCTTCTGAGAAATGCATCATTAAGCAATTTCATCATTGTATGAACATTATAGAGTGTACTTACACAAACCTGCATGGTATAGCATACTACACACCTGAGCTATACGGTACTAATCTTACGGGACCGCCATTGTATATGCAGTCCATCGTTGACTGAAATGTCATTATGTGGTGCATGACTGTATAGACACATATGTTCACACACATAAATTTCCTAGCCCTGTCCTTGAGAGGACTTGGAAGCAATGACAATCCAATTGCAACAAGCCCATCTGTGGCTAGATCTTAGTTTCTAATACCATTTTCCACTAAAAGAAACCAGGGCTCCTTGGAGAAATTACTGATTCCAGGGTTGGGATAGAGAAAATACGACATGAGCCTGGAGCATCTGATAGTTCCAGAAAGAAAGGAAATGCTCAGAAAAACAAAAGAGGTTTGTCAGAGGGACTTAGGAACCAGCCTGAATGGGCTTCTGATGACTAAAGCTGGAACAATTTAAGCAACAAAATTAATAACATAGTATTTTATCATAACTCAAAGTATAAAATAAATTTACATGAGTCCATGCTAATATAAATAAATAACTGAATAAATAGATAAATGGGATGAGACATATCTTCTTTATAGAATTCCAAATAATATACGTAGATAGTCCCCTATCCAGAAAGTGAAGTTTAATTCCCTCCCCAACCTCGAATATTGGTTGGACTTAGTGACTCACTTACAAAGAACAGAATATGGAAAGGGAAAAATAGTAACTTCCCAATGGAGAGTCCTGGAAAACACCATCTTAGCTAAGAGATCAAAGTTGCCATCATCAGTGACAAGTCATGTTGTTAGCATGCATTCCCTGATATGATGTGATGAGAAGGGCACTTCACCTCTGTGGCATTCACGCCAAAAAATCATAATCCCAGTCCATGCATGAGGAAAACATCAGAGAAACCCAAATGGAGGGACATTCTACAAAATGCCTGACTATTACTCCTCAAAAATGTCAAGGTCATAAAAATGAGGAAAGAGCAATAAACTGATAAGGACCAGAGGAGACTAGGGAGACATACGGTATAAACGCAATGTGGTACCCTGGACAGGATCCTGAAACAGAAAACAGACATTAGTAGTAAAATAGGTGAAATCCAAATAAAATCTGGAGTTCAGTTAACAGTAATGTACAATAGTTATCTCTTAGTTTCGACAAATGAACCACAGTTATGTAAGAGGTCACATTAAGAAAATTTGAGTGATGGCTATACAGGAACTCTCTACTCTCTTTGCAATTTTTCTATAAATCTAAAATTATCCCAAAATAAAAGTTTATTTTAAAAAGTTTCCATCCTCTCATTAAATTGGTTAAAACCCTTCAAAGAGTGACAGAAGGTTGTCATCATGAAGCTACTCAACTGGACAAATGAACGCTGAGATTTGATTCTGGCCCTTGGCATTGTGAATATTATTCTAGTAGGAGATGGTAATTCAGTTGCTCTCTTGCCCCTAGCCCCAGGAACACCAGAAACTGCATCTGCTCTTGCAATGGTCCTGGCTACCTCTCGCATCATCCTTTAGAGAAGAGAGAAGGCTATGGTCTGGAACAGCAATGGACTGCATGTGAAATGATCTCTCACGACCACTAGGCAGCCAAGAGCTGGGCCTTCCTGCTGGGTCACAGCTCAGGGTTCTGATAGCCTAGGTGGTGGCAGGTGGGGGGGTGAGCTGGCTGCTCAGTGAATCTTTTCTGTTGAAACAATCTGAGCAGCCCAGGCAGCTTGAAATTTTAAATGCATCGAGGATTTTAAAAAACAAGTCTTAGACATACTCAAATGTATATCATCCTTCCCAAGGGGCAGAATCACACGCTTATCCAATTTGCCAGCTGACAATTTGGCCATCTCACTATGTCTCAAAACCAATTCAAACAGACACATTGCTCATCCTGAGTGATGCTAGACGGACGTGTCAGCAGCCAGACTGTTCTGCTGCTCACGCTGAGAGAGCTCCTCGTCTTTTACTTTTAACATTTTAAAAGAAGAGCCTACCTTCAAAGGATGCGAGATGCCCAATCAACTTCAAATTATGCTCTCTGGAAATGTCACCAACCTTGCACCAGCTCCAAGAATTAATTCATGACAAGCTTTAAAGAATGCCCAGCACTCACCCCTGTAATTCCTCTCTGTACCCACCAGCTCATCTCCTGCACGACTCCCTTAAGTGTCTTTTCTTCATTATAGCGACCCCTCTACGCGTAAAAGACCTCACCGATTCATGAAATATCATTTGATCAAATGGCTTCTGTTTAAATTCTGTGGAAAGAAACTAGTCCCTCCAAGAGTGAATTCCAATTTCTGTGGCCTACTGCTGAGGAGGCACCAGGGCCTGAGTTTCCCAGCAGGACAAGTTACACAAAAGGCCCCCAGAGAATGTCCACCTTCTGCACCTCTGCTGATGCCACCTGCCTGTCTGGATATTTGGGTGTGGCTCTCCCCAGAGACCCCTCCCCTGTCTTCCTCTCCCTCACTGATACCAGCCCGCAACACATTGTCATGGATTCATCACTCTTTTGGTGGCCAGATGGCCACATGCCCTGTGCTCACCCACCAGACCAGCCTCTGCCTCAGGAGCTACCACATAAAACAGAAGAGAAAGAAAGTAGGGGAGAAATCTTCCTCTTTGGTTTGGGTTTGCTGATCTACCACCAGAAATATACACAGGCATTTGCTCAGCTCTTGCCTTTGTTGGAGATTTGCTTCTGTTTTAGGCAAGAACATTGCCCTTTATTTGCCATGTCCCTGTGTGGCTTCAGGTTTATTTACTGTGACATAGCCTTTACCTAAGCTGGCATTGACCAGATTTAAAAGAAGCTCATGTTCTTGGCAGACAAGACTGTTGTCTCTTAAGGCTAGGGGATGGGAAGTTGGCAATAAGGACAGGCAGCACCACAAGAAGTAGGAGAACAGCCTGGTCCTAGGCTCCCCAACAAAGTGGGGCAAGTGACGAGAATCTGCCTTCCCAGCAGCAGGTGCTGATGGTGATACTCATCCAGCGGGGCAAGCACGGAGTAAAGACACGTCTCTTATCAGTCTTCACAGAGTCACCAGAAAGGGTATTGAATCTATGACAAAGTGTTGAGGGTGTCAGCTGGGGAGAGGGAGAAGAGACAGGATGTCCAAGGTCAGCTGCACCAAGAGTCCAGGCTGTCAATTGTTGAGGGGAGCGTGCAGCAGGTAGACACTCCTCGGCCCACATGGCCATTAAGGGCACTTGCTCTAGAGATAGACTGTGGAACCATCCGTTCTGACAATCTGTCAGACCACTGTTTCAGTTGGTATATGTCATTCATTTGTTGTCTTTCTTATGTAATGATTATACTCCATGGGTATCTAGTCATTTTAGCCTGAGAGCTCATGTCTCCTAGGGAACAACTACTCTGTCCAATAATGTCTAGAGGCTAAGGGCTGAAGTTTAAGCACTAATCTATGAAGTTAAGGAGAGAGAAGAAAAAGAGAGCTCCAAGCACTGGAGAATCACTGTATGCCCCTCCCTTCTGCTGTCTTTCCGTCAAGAATTCCTCTGATCGTAGATTCATTTTTAAACTCAGTATTGGAAAGAGACTTAGCCTTAGACTTTAACCCACCATCCCAGGGTGCCAAGAGGAGGAGGAGGTGAAAGAGAGACTCCCAAGGGAAGACAGCCAGCCTACAACTTTTCTCCATCTCCTCACCCCAGCAGGACTTTTGTATTGCCTAGTTATTATCCCAGTGTCAACAATAGTGACTGTCAATGTCATCAACAGGTGACTGTCCAAGATAGGGGCAGCTACGGCTGCCTCAAAATAATCCTGAGGAGAGGCAAGAGCAAGAGCAAAACTCAAAAGGCTTTTTCCAATCTACCCTCTCTGCTGCCTCTGGCTCATGTCTGCCTGGCGATACAACCATCTCCTTATAGCCTCCAACCAACACAGCAACACACACACACACACAGTATTTTTGTTAGTTCTCTTAGCCATGCTTCCCTTTTGCTTCTATAGTTGTGCGAAAGTTGTGTTCCTTCAGAGTTTGTCCTATCATTATGGAAATTCAAGTTTTGTTTCAGGGAAGTTTTCTTGAATAGCATCTTTAAATATTTGTTCTGGCAATGATTTCCTTTTTTATTCCTTGGAGGGGGATGATAATTGTACATATGTTGGATTTCATTTGCCTGTCCACTGTCTATCATTTTCTCTCTAACTTGCTCTAATCCTCTTTTTCAACTTAATGTTGTAACTTTTCTTATTTCTACTATCTTTATTCTTTGTTTCCTCATAAAATGTATCATTTTAACCTTTTTTTTTTAAGTATGCTTTTTTTGGTGAGGAAGATTGGCCTTGAGCTAACATCTGTTGCCTATCTTCCTCTTTCTTTTTTTTCCTACCCAAAGCCCCAGTACGTAGTTGTGTATCCTAGTTGTAGGTCATGCTAGATCCTCTATGTGAGATGCCGCCACGGCATGGCTTGATGAGTGGTGTGTGGGTCTGCGCCCAGGATCCAAACTGGTGAACCCCAGGCCACTCAAGCAGAGCGCATGAACTTAACCACTTAGCCCCAGGGTTGGCCCCTACCTTTATTGTTTAGCATGTTTTCAGAAGAGTCTATTCTCTCTTGTGTTTTTTCTAATTTCTGCTTCATTTCTAAGACGATTTATGCCTCTTCTCCCCCATATACACATACACAGACATACTTATTTCCTGAGTTTTGACAACGCATGTTTTTTCTCTCTCTTTTAAATATTATGGTTAAAGTTTTAGTCACAATTTTTAGTAGCTCTCCGGTAAAATTTTTCCGGTTTCTACCATAGTTTGTCATATTTTTTCCTTTGTAGTATCTTTGTGTGGATTTTGTGCTTGTTTCTTTTTTTATTACTTGTCTATGAAAAACGGAAGATTTTCCTGGACCAGCTATTGGCCAGAAGTTCATGTAAGGGCAGAACTGGGGACATGTTCCCAGCTAAACATAGTCTTTTTTGTCCCCAAGTTCATATGTAAGTTTTTGCAAGCACAACTTCTCCTCAACTCATATAGAAAGGCAGCTGTGAAGTTTCTCAAAACACAGAGTTTTAGCTATCTCCAAGCTTCAACGAAAATAAAGTCATGTGTTCACTCTCCTTGTTGCTTTTGAATGCTTTCCAGGAAGAAAAGGGGGGAAATACTGACCTTATGCTACCATCTTTAAACCAGAATTTCACCTAACTTCTCTGAATCTCTGACTTTACCTCAGTAAAATGGGGATAAAGCAAATAAGTTAATGAATGCAAAATGCCTGGCACAGTGCCTGGTACATCACCAACATGTATTGAGCTCTTACTATTACTACTGCAACAGGGTCACAGCTAAAGGCCGTAGGTCAGAGGCAGGCTGGGGTCTCAGAGGCAGGGACAGCAACACGCAGACAGAGGTCTAGGCCTGGGAGAGGAACACCTCCCACAAGAGGACCCGGAAACGTCAAATATGCACTTTCCCAGACTTCTTTGCAACTTGGGCATGGACGTGTGACCTTTGAACTGGAGGCTAGTGGCATGATGCAGCTGGGACTGCTCAGAATCCAACTTGGTGACAGGTAGTGGCGGTAGCAGCCACTGCTTGTGGTTTCTAAACATAGCATGGCCACCAGTTCTAGGGCCACCATCCTGGGTTCTATGCTGTGGTGACAAGTCTGGTAGTGGTGGTGACGCAGCCATCCCAAGAACCATTCTGAAGTGTGATCTGAGGCATTGTTCACGGCTAGGTAGCATACAAGCCTGATTCATCACCGCTCCTGGAAATTCTGTGAGGAACCTATATCCTTTCAATATATGCGTTTCTACTTAAATCATTGCAAACTCAGTTTCTAAGGCTTGCAAATAAGAAACCTGACTGGTACAAAGTAGATCCCATTTGTAGAGGAAATTAACAGGCTAATTGTGCATTTATTGTGTACTAAATATCGTGCTAAGTATTTTACTTGCATTATCTTGTTTAATCTTCCCAAGAACTCTATGAGGTAAATGCTACAGTAGCTATTTTACAAAAGAGATAACTGAAGGGCAAAGAGATTAGTTGCTATGCTCAAGACCATGCCTAAATTGGGGCCTGGACTGGACCTGATGATCATCACAAGTCTCTAACACTCGCATACGCTGTACCTCCAGAACTATTTCCCAAAGTCTGCCTTTTGGGGATTGAGTTGATAGAGTGGATTTGCCTGATTCTCTGCAGGCACGGGGATGAATCTCTGCCACTTCTATGTTCAGCCCTTGACTTGAGAGCATGAGAAACAGAAGGCCATGGATAATCAATGGTTAAAGAAGGTTGAGCACTTAGCAATCAACTAGAGTGTGAGAAGTAAACTAGAACAAGCCGGAAACGGAAAACATAAGAATGTAGCAGAGAGACCCAAAAGGAAGTAAAACCAACACAAGTATTTTCTTCTCAAACTTCGGGGCCCCTTATCAAGGAAGCAAGTCAAAACCTTCTCATGAGACTAGGACACATAAGATATTATAAGATAAACTGTATTTACAAATGCTGATGAACACCAGAGCAGAGACTGCTATGTGTCCACCACGGCCTGTTTTCTTTTCCTCCTTCATACATAGCTAGACTGCAGCCTCTCCATTTCGGGTAGGCAGGGCCATGGGCTGTGTTTTGACCTATGAAATACGGGCAGAACAAAGCCGTGGCACTCTAGGCCTAACCCCTAAAATCCCTCTCACATTCCTCCACTCTCTATTACCCCTGAAAAGAAAGACCTCAAGGATCCAGAAGTGGAACCACAAGATAGATGGACTCTGGGTCCCTAATTTTTCACTCAGAAGAAAGTTACCCATGAGAGCCCCCTAATAAGAAATACTTGAGTGGGACTACCACATGAATGGAAAATAAACTTTTATTATGTCAAGCCACTGAAATTAGGCCATTTTTTGGTACAGTGGTTAGCCGAACTTGTTTAATACAAATACATTGCGTCTAAAGTGTAGCTTTGGGGGAAAGGTTGTTCCCTTCTCTTAACTCTAAGGACCCCTGACCCTGAAATGCAAAGTTTAAAAAAAAATTGAAGATCTAGGAACTCCTATTTTTGGAGGCTCCACTCCACAGATATCGAAAACATTAAAATGTGCTACCATCCTACATTAAATATAATTTTTGTGTACAAAAAAGTATACAAAGTTGAATGGAATTAGAGTTGACCATGTTACCAGGTTGAGTCATTTAAATGTACTTTATTATTGACTTCACAGTTCTTTTTTTTTTTTTTTGGAGACAATCCCTTCCTCACATTTCAAGCATTCTTTAGGTCCTGTAAAGGCTTAGTTCCTTGACACTGTGACCATTGTGTCCCACCTGCAAACATGGAGACAATAATAGAAGAAATACCAAATAAAAACAAGCATCTAAGTTCTGTCTCCAAATTTACTCTCATAGTCCTTTCTAAGTGTTTCCCAAGCAAATGCCAAAAGTCGTACGTTTTCCCTGAAGCTGATTAAAGTCTGAAAGTGTGCATGGCGCACCTTCCCATCAGACCTAGCACATGCCTTCCGTTGTCCCATCGGTGCTGCAGTCCTTTACCTGAGGAGAGGTGCTCTGCCTCTATCATATCCTTTCATTCTTCTTTAATGTATTTGGGAGACTATATACTATAAAATTGCAATGACCATATTCCCATCGGGAGAAGGATGTTGGTTTATTGGGTCACCTGAGAAGTTGGCCACTGAAGAGCATCTCGGTGGGGACAGAGGACATAATCTTCCTCCAAAAGAGGTGATCTCCGCTGTGATCAAGTCTCCTGCAACATCTCAGCTTTGGCAAGGGGGAGGCGAGAGAGAACTATCAGAGTAGAAACAGCGATACTCCAAGACTCTCCATCTGTTCCTCTCTTGTAAAGCGTGCACTTTCTTCCTTAGGGACCCACATGGAGCCAGAGCCATTGAGCAGAGCTACAGTAATTCAATGAGTGGACCGGCATTGGCTTCAAGAGGACATAGAAGGTCAGTGAGCAGGGATTGCTCTTCACAGGAGCCAGCACTGGAGGGACCTTCAGAAGAAGAGGGTAAGAGGCCTCAAGTCATCTTTCCTCCTCGAGTCCCCAGGCAGTCATAGAGCAAAGAGCAACCACACAGCCCTGGAGCAGAAGTTGGTGAAGGGCCCTCATGGAGACGGGCTGTAGAGCAGATCCCGTGGAGGGAGAGGATCCTGAGCCTGTGAAGCACAGCCTCCTGCCTGGCACCCATCTCCTCTCCCCTACTCTGTGACATGCCTGACAAGCCACACCAGTCAGGCAAGGCAGTTACTGCATGATGGATTGACGAAAGAATTCTATATCCTCTAAACCTGTCCCTTTCCACAGTTTTAGAAATCCTGTTTTTCCATGGTGGGCAGGTGTGTGTGTGTCAGGAGAAAGATGGGAGACAAAAGTTGCAGCTACGGGTGGAGACAGGACCACAGACTTTGGGATTACACAGATGGAGAATCAAATCCCGGCTTTTTTATTCATTGCCTATGGCAATGACTCTGGCTAAGGTACTTAATATCCACCCACAGCATTGTTCTGAGCATTATTATACCCTTTCTACAGGTGAGGAAGCTAAGGTTTGATACATAGTAGATGCTCAATTAACAGTTAACGTATTTCTTCTTCCACTGCTAATTCCTTCATAGAGTTCCTTTTGCTAAGAAAACTTTTTCTAAGCAGAAATAATAGAGTTCATACGTTCTGGTTTGGGAAATCTCCATCTGCTTGCTGCTGCTGACTTACAGACAATGATAATATAATATTGTGGTTCAGACAATGGACTTTTGAATCAGATAGACTTGGTTTGACATCTCAGTCCTCTTACTTACTAGCTCTGTGACCTTGAGCAGACTACTTAACTTCTCCATGCTTCAATATTTTTCACTACTAAAATGAAGGGATGAGAGAATGCGCTTATTAGAGCTTGCTCTTATAATTACATAGATGTCACTATTTATAACTTGCTTTATTATTTAGATTTTCTCCCGACCCGTCTCTACTCTTCTCCCTGAATCTAAATACCAAGTTAACAAAAAGGACCCACAAAAGAAGTTCTAGTGGAAATTTTAGTGTATTTAGGATCAATGAAATGAATCTTTATGCCAAATCTGGTGGCTTGCTCTGCTTTGTGGCACAGATTATCTTCTGCCCTGGATTAGAAAATGGTTCCCAGGCCACTCCATGCGACACAGTCTTCCATGAGATCTGAATAGACGCTTCAGCAAAGAGGACATACTGACAGCAAATAAGCACATGGAAAGATGCCCAATAGCACCAGCCATTAGGGAAATGCAAATTAAAAACACAACAAGATACCACTTCTCACCTATGAGGAGTTAAGAAAAAAACAGCAACAACTGACAATACCAGGTGCTGGAGAGGATGTGGAGTACCTGGAACTCTCATAAACTGCTCTACCAAAAATTGCACAGCCACTCTGATAAACCACTTGGTGGTGTCTTATAAAGTGAAATACACACTTACCATATGAACTAGGAATCCCACTCCTAATTATTGCTCCCAGAGAAGTGAAAACCTATGTTCACACAAAAGCCTGTAAATGAATGTTTACAGCAATTGTATTCATAACGCCAAAACCTGGAAATAACTCCAATGTCCTTCAATGGGTGAATGAATAAACTAACTCTGGTATGCCCATAAAATGAATATTACTCAGCAACAAAAAAAACAATATACATACAACAACATGGATGAATATTCAAGGCACTTTGCTGGTGAATGAGCTAGCCTCAAAAGGTGACATACTACACGATTCTGTTTATACAATACTTTGGAGAAAGCAAATCTGTAAGGACAGAGAACAGAGAGTAGTTGCCAGGGGTCAGGTTTGGGGGAAGGGTATGTCTACAAAGACGCAGCAGGAAGGGGTTTGGGGGTCATGGAACTGTTGCATATCTTGGTTGTTGTGGTGGTGGTTAGATGAATCCATACATACGTGTTATGAACGTGTTAACATTCACAGAACTGTGCACCAAAATAAAGTTAATTTTGTTGTTAGCACCATGCAGTTGATGCTGACTCCTAACAACCCTGTGTACATGAGCTGAACGCTGCCGGGAATGCTGCTGCGTCCTTTTGCACTATCCTCTCCCCTTCCAGCACTGTATCAGATGATGTTCCACTGCTATTCATAGGGTTTTCATGGCCAAGTTTTTCAGAAGTGGGTGGCCAGGTCCTTCTTCCTAGTCTGTCTAGTCTGGAAGCTCTGTTGAAACTTGGCCACCATGGGTGGCCCTGCTGCTGTTTGAAATACTGGTGGCATAGCTTTCAGCATCACAGTAACACACAGCTGCCACAGTATGACAACCGACAGAGGGATGTTGTTGTTCCCTGACCAGGAAACGAACCCGGGCCATGGCAATGAGAGCACCGAATCTTAACCACTAGACTGCCAGGGCTGGCTAAAGTTAATTTTAAAGTATACTAATTTAAAAGAGAAGCTAGTCAGAGAAATGGACCATGTATATGGTACCTCTTGAGATATTGTTATACATTCACACTCATAACCTTAAATACGTGCACGTCTGTTTTTCTTTCTTCTGCTTTTGACTGAATAGCAATATTATACTTTCAGATTTTTATAGGATCCTCTTCTCTCAGAACTAGAAGTTCTTATGTACATTGGGCCAGGATGTTTTCTTTTAAAGATCTTTTTTGGTACCTGCATTGTATTCTACTCAGAGTTAGGTGAATATATCGAAGGCAGACAGCATCGAAAGCCCCACTGGTGAGGAACAACATGCGAGCTTCCAGAGGGATGTACCGTGAGCCTCACTGAGATGCAGCGCACACTGTGGGCGGCATGCTCAGCCTCCTCTCCTCACTTCTTCCTTCTCAGATTCCCAATTTTGTTTTGGCTGCTATTCAAAACTCTTTCAAAATTCTGTTACAGGGTCTGTAAGCAAAAAACTTCACACATTTAAGTTGACTTCTAAAATTTGTCATTGTATGTTTAAATAGTAACAAAGAATGAATTTTCCACCATGTTGCAAATGTTGACATTTTCAAATAAACCCATTAGATCTCTTTTTAAAATCCGTACAATTGGATTTACTATCACAGAGATTTGGGCCTCATCATCACCTATTTTTAAAATACCTGAATAATTTCTTTATTTTAATAGGCAGAAACTTACATCATTGATTTACCTCCTTGAAATTATATTTTTCTTCTGGAGTAGAAGAACTCCATCTTAATATATTGGCTTAGAGATCTTTTAATAATGCTCATAACATTGGCTTTTTCCTACAGTATGGACTTAGAAATGATTCTGAGTCTCCTAGATTTTGATTTCAGGCTGCATCCATCATAAGTTTATAATAGACACAAAATAAATTGCTGATGATCATCCTTTCTTCATCCATGATGGTGTTTACCAAATTGTAAACACTTTCTCATTTTAAAGGCCAGGAGCAGGACTTGTCAACCAGATCCCAAAGCAAGTATATGTAAGCATCTCATCAGCAACAAGAAAGCAGCTCTTGAGTGATGGGCTGGAAATAGGACCAACAGAGGTATTTCACAACTTGGAAACTCACAGGGTTTGGTGGTAATAAATAATGTAAATCCAAACATTTAAGAAAGAAATCATAGCAATCAAATACAAACTTTAAAAAAAAACAGAAAAACTCTTCCCAACTTGTTTTCTGAGGCCAGCGAAACCCTGGTAACAAACAGAACCTGAAAAAGACCTTACGAGAAAGAAAATTATAGGCAAATATTTCTCATAAACACAGGTAAAGAAATTCTAATCTAAATATGAGCAAATTAAATCAGCAATTTACAGAAGCATAATATATAGAAGAAGAAAATTTTCCTGACCAAAAAAAAAAAAAAAAAAAAAACAGATTAACAAGAGAAAAGCATACAAATTTTATTTGATGTTAAATGTTTTATGTGGCAACAAGACAGGGTGGAGGGGTCCTTCATGGAAAGAAGAGAGAACCCCCAAAGAAGCCACTAGGCTGGAAGGCCTTTATACAATCTGATGAAGGACAATAAATTTGTAGGGAAGTGACAAGACAAAGGAAAGGGTTTCTGGACTTTTTAGGGGTGGTAAATTTGGGGAAGGTAAAAGGGGGGACACTAATGGTAGATAAGCGTTATTTAGTGAGGTTTGTCTATGACTCTTGTTGGTGCTATCTCATTTCAGGTGAAAAGCTTGTTCTTCTCCTCCTGGGATGGGAAAGGGTGGGAGAAGAAGTTCACAGGGAAATTTATACCCCACTTTTCAGGCAGATGGAGGAGGGCAGAGAGCTCAGGCTGCATCTGCTTTTTCCCAGTCGCCTCCAGCTCAAAACCATCCTTATGCAGTGGCACATTTTGGGGTGGCATACTCTGATCCCCTAGAAATACATCATGATGAAGTGGGTTCATCACAGAAGTGCAAGGTTACTTTAATATTTGAAAATTGATCCAAGTAAATCATCACATTCACATAATAAAGGAGAAAAACCATCTCATCTTCTCAACAGGCAGAAAAGGCATTTGATAAAATTCAACACCTGTTCAGGATTAAGGAAAAAAGCTTACTGCAAATTAGAAATTAGAAACAAAACTCTTTAACCTGTTAAAAGATATCTACAAAAAACCTATGGCCAACACTATACTTAGTGGTGAAATAGGAAAGCAGCTCCCTGAGGTTAGGAACAAGAAAAGGGTGTCCATTATCACTATAACTTTTGACATTGCACAAGAGGTTCCTAGCAACATTATGAAACGAGGAAAACAAAGACACAAAGATTAGAAAGTTAGGAGAAATACTGTCATTATTCACATATGATATGACTGTGCACATCAAAAATTCAAAACGATACACAAACTACTACAGTTAAATGGATTGATCAAGGCTGCTGGAAACAAGATCAGTAACAAAATCAATCGTATGCCTCAAATAACTGGAAATAATTGGAAAGTGAAACTTAGAAGTATCATTTACAATATTAATAAAAAACATCAAATACATAGAAATAGACCTAATTACGGAGGTGAAAGACCTCTAGAGTGAAAATTAACAAATAGTGTTGAGAGAAATTTAAAAAGACCTAAATAAGTGGGAAAATATTCCACATTAATGGATTTAAATTCCGAATATGGGTTGGAAGATGTCAATTCTCCCCACTGACATGTAGGTTCAATGCAATCCGAATCAAAAACCCATCAAGATATGTGTGTAAATTGAGGAGCTGATTCTAACACGTTTATGGTGAAATGCAAAGGACATAGAAAACAATCCTGAAGAAGAACAAAGTCAGAGGACTTCCACTGCCAAATATTGAGACTACTATAAACCTATAGTAAGTAAGACAGTGTCATACTGGTACAAAGATAGAACAGAACAGAAAGTGCAGAACCAGATCCACCTGAATATGGCCACCTGACTTAAGACCAAAGCACTACTGAACATATATGTGCTATGATTCCATTTACAAAAACCCCAAGAACAGGAAAAATTAGTTTTTTATGATAGAAGTCAGAATAGTGGTTACTTCTTAGCAGAGAGGTCTGACTGGAAGGAGTCACAAGGGAACCATCTGCATGCTGGGAACATTCTGTATCTTTTCTGGATTTGGTTACACGGGTCCATATGTATTTAAACACTCATAAACTGTAGGCTTGAGATTTGTGCATTTACTGTGTGCATGTTACACTACAATAAAAAAAATGTAAACAACATAAGCCAGAGTGTGACTCCATTTTCTGATGTTTGCTGACAGCTTTTAAGCCTCGCCCCGCTCTCTTCTCCTTCTGCCCCACATCTGGGCAAGCTGAGAAGAAAGCCTGGGTGCTCCCTACTTCGATGCTGATGGGAAGTTCACATCACTCAACTCCCTCCCAAGTGTGGGAATCCTTACCCCAGCCCATCCCCTCCCCAGCATAAGAAACCCAAGCCAGTCTCTTTTCGTGGTTCTCTCAAGTCACTTTTGGACTTGCTTGAGACCTTTCCTGCTATTCCCAGAAAGTCTTTTATGTAACTAATAAAACTTTGCATAACCTCTTGGTGTGTGTATGGTATTATCAATCTCAACATCCAAACCAAATTTTGACTCGGAAGTCCATCCTCCTTTGGCAAATGACCACACAAAGAGAAAGTGATTCTGCTTTTGTTTTTTCTGTTTCATTTTCTGCCGCATCCTCCACACCCACAGCAGTGTCTTGCACATAGTAATTACTCAAGAAATACGTATTGAATAAGTGGAGAGCTATTTGGTAAGTGTAAGGTTAGAAAATAAATAGTTTGAATTGGCAGAAGGATAGATGAGAGGATGTCAGTAGAAATCTCAATGTAAATCTCCAAACCAAAGAAATAAAGACCCACAAATCAAGCACGAGTGTCGACTACATTGGAACTACATCCATGGTAAAATAAATCTACTTAGAGTTATGAGAAAAGAAGCCATCTGGTAAACGAATAAAAATTACACAAGTTCTAGGGTAAAGATGTCAGAAATTTCACTTCTTATTACATGAAACAGCAGGCAAATAGGTCTCTATGGAAATACTCCACCCTCTGGTGAGCACAATGTGTTCCTCTCTTGAAAAAATACAACGAAAAGCTCTGCTGCTCTGTAGCCATTCTCATTGCCCTATCCACAGGATGTTTTATCCAGGGTCAGCTTAGTGATGCTTCATAAGGGCGGACTGGAACCCAAGAGGCAAGTGCTTGGGCAACCAAGTCTGAGTTAGTGGGTCGAACATCTCTGACTGGAAATAACTTGTGTCAGAATTGGGGGGCTCCTCTGGGCTCCTCGTTGAAGCACCAGTACTCTAGAGTCAAAGCTACTCTGGAGAAGATTCTTGCCTGATGGACCCCAGGATTCAGCAACACCGTCTTCCGTGTGTTCCCTGGCATTTCCTCACCTATGAATGGAGCTCCAATGCAATCCCTTTGTTTTGGAAGAGTTTAGTGTCCCCGTAGATATCCAGTGGCATCTCTGTAATTTCAAATGTATGTCTGGTCTGCTGGTTCTGGGCACAGGGGAACGTCCAGAGCCCCTAGGGTCTGTCTGGCTGTGGGCAGGAAGGGAGGTCCAGGTTTTAACCGGTCTCATGTCTGAGTCCTTGTCATTCTACATAAGAAGTGAAGTCTGTGTCTATGGACTGAAAATGCTCAAACTCACTGGGAGGTGTTCTTAGGATGTCCACTAATTGAGGTCCACGGTGACAGCTCACAAATAGCCTTATTTGACCACTAATTTGACCAGGTACCTTAGCATGGACTCTTTTTCACTGACAAGAAATTAGGGTAAGAATTTTTAGGGCCCAGCCCCGTGGCCGAGTGGTTAAGTTCACATGCTCCACTTCAGCAGCCCAGGGTTTCACAGGTTTGGATCCTGGGCACAGACATGGCACGGCTCATCAAGCCATGCTGAGGCGGCATCCTTCATGCCACAACTAGAAGGACCCACAACTAAAAATATACAACTATGTACTGAGGGGCTTTGGGGAGAAAAAGGAAAAATAAAATCTTAAAAAAAAATTTTTTTAGAACCGCTAGAATGAAGACTGGGAACTCTTGGCCCCCACCTCAAGCTGAGAGAAAAAGTAGAAAGAACTACTTCAGAATGATGGGGGAACATCCAGCCAGAAGGCCACCCAGGTTCCCAAAATGCAAGTCACTCTCCTTCCAGTTTTAAATGCTTACCATTTCATAGTTCAGGGTGGGATGAAAATCTGCAGACAGACATCAGGCTTGAATGTAACTAAGATGCAGGATTTGGGAGAGGGGCTTATATAAATTAACACAGGCTACAGTGAAAGCTTGCTTTCCAAAAATAAAACAAAAGCATTTCCAAGGATCCTGCAAATGAAAGCTCAGAGAGCTGTGAGAACCACTTTTGGAGTAGGGCTTCTGGGATGCATGGCTATTAGCAATGCCAGAGCTCTTTGATAGGGGTTGCAATGATCTGAGCTAATGTTTTCCTCCTTAACTCTTAACTGTCCCACCAGAAAACAAGGGTTGGATATTAATAGCTGGCATTTACGAAGCACTTAGAGGTATTTCAGTCGCTGTGTTAAGTTTTTTACATGCCTTACCTTAGCTAAACCTCACAACTATCCTACGAGCAGAAGCAGAGGCACAGAGAAGGAGAATGACTCAGCTAATAAGGTGGGAAGCTGGGATTTGATCACAGTATCCACATTCTTGACCACTACCTCATTCTGCCTCTGGTGGCACAATGCATATTGGAATTCAGTTGTAAAGGTGGAAAAAGTCAACCCGTAATTACTTGAGCATGACCAACTGCATTCCGTGTCTCATTGCAGCATCTCACATAAACAAATACCCTTCCTTGATCCCATTAGACACACCTACACTGACAGGTCAATATTGTGATTGATGGATGGAGAGAAGTGAAGTTGAGTGGAAGCCTCTGATTCCCGGCCTGAAAATATGCCATGAGCAATCTGCAATGTCTGTGAAGGACAGGTTGAGAGGAAGGCAACATACGTCTTCAAGAATGTGCCATCCCTGATCTAATCAAATCCTATCATTCTACAAACAACAGAACTGAGGCCCAAAGAGAGGAAGTGAACTGCTTAAGGCCACATGAGTACGAAGTAACCAAGCACAGTCAATGCGCAGGTTTTCTTGATTCTAAATTCACTGCTCTTCTCATAAATTCCTACAGCCTTCTGCTTGTAAAGTGACATCCTAGGGCCCCTCCCTATTTGATTTTGATGTTGTGAATAACCCATGTGCTAGTGCTCACGAAACATCTTTGAAATCCATACGGGCTGATTTTCTAGCAGGGGGCTATAAAGATCAGCAGCAGCATCAAGCTACTCCTTACATACAAGTTTATCTTTTCGAAAAGTTCATTTTCAAGAGAATTATATAGTCAGAACATTGCTTCCAGTGAAATTTCCCAGGCCTTCATCACCACAAAGATCTTTGCTAATTATTCTAACTGGGGCACCACTTTATAGTCATGTGAACACTTAAGTACCTACTTAGCAATGGCTGTTTAGTGGCCAAAAGTAGTTAATGCAGCTTCCCAAGGTGCTTAAGTTATCCCCAGGGAATAGTTTTAACACTAGGAAAATCACCCTTACCCTCGTAACTCTCTAGCAGTTTGAGGAAGGAAATCCATCAACTCTTCAGGGTACCACAGTCATTTTTGTAATTTACCATTTGGGGCAGTAGATAGCACTTGAATGCACCGAAAAATGAGCCTAATTTTGTTTTGTGCCCCATCTCTCACTCCATCATCTGTTACAAGTCCAATTTTGCAAAAAGCATCCTCTTAACACAAGCATCGCTAAGAGAACAGACGGACACAAAGAAGAGAGAGACAGGTGTATCTTCGGATGGGAGTTAGGTGTGGAACTTCACGCCACCAGAAATAAACAGTAATTTTGACGCCAAAATTAGTCATTTGGAAGGGCATCCAAGGAATATTCAACAAACTCAAAACTTTCGCAGATGTTGGAGAAATTGCTCATATAGAACCCTTTTCGTTCATGAATTTAGCTGAATTTGTTATAAATATTTAAAGGCTTTGACCCATTTTTCTGCTTCACTAGCTGAGAGGGTCAATAGTGGCACCAAAAGCCTTACAAACTTTGGTACCCCTCAGAGGTTAATTTTGTGCCTGACACAAGGTCTTTTATACAGTAGGCATTCACTGATTACTTGTTGATCATAAATTGACGTGGACTCTGTGCTAAGCACACCATCTAAGTGCTTTGCACTAAGTGCTTGCCCACGCCATCCCACTCATCAACAGCATCTGCTCCACGAGTGGTTGTGAAGGTTGTCTGCATTGTACAGAGAGCAAAAGGAGGTAACTCACCCCAGATCACGCAGCTAGTAAGAGATGAAGCCAGGACTCCAAACCAGCCTCTCTGGTTCCAGGACATCGTAAGCACCACATTATATTTTATGAGTCTGATAAAATCTGACATTCCAGTCATTGAATATTTGGGGAAGACTGCATGTGAACTGTGTTCAATCAAGAGATATGAAGGCCCAATATAATGTGGCCAGTGTACAATGTGTTTTAGCCTTGACCTTTGAAACCAGCTTTACAAAGGATTACACTGTTCTTGAAATGTCATTTCTGATCAGTTATTTATGTGTCACATGAGGGCTTGTGCCTCTCACATCACTCTGCCCTTTTAGATTGTTTGCTATTCAGTTTACAAACTGGAAAATAGATCAGTGAGGGGAGGGGAGGCGAAACAGGAGATAAGACTGAATATAGAGGTTTGGTACACCGAATTGTGACAACATCCCTACCCCGCAACCACCCAACTATGCCCTGCTATATTATATGGAGAACAAAGCTCTAAATCAGCTTTCCCTGGCCAGCTTCCTCATCATTGAAATGACGACAACAAGGAAGAATACTGAAGGAGTCTTCCTTTGAAAACTTGTTCCCTGGGCAACATCAGCTCATCTCCCACCCTTTGCTCTATCTGTAAATCCTCAGTGCAATCTGCTTCCTGCATCAGAACTCAGCATCATCCTATTATTCTATCATGGACAGATTGAAGCTTCCTGAAAAATAACAGTGAAGAGAAGAGGAAGTTTCCGTGGTTCTTGTTCTTGCTTTTGGGTCCCTCATCAGAGAACAGCACAGGCTCTGCCAAGATAGACAACAAAAAAGGCATCGGCCTGGACCAAGAAAGTTGTGTCTTTGGCATAAGAGAAGAGTTTCTTACATGCTCTGTGCTCCCCTCTATTTCAGTGTTTGCTCAGCTTCCACTATGTCCATGTGATGTGGTGAGATGGGGCTGGCAGAGTTAGCATAGCAAGGTGGTTTGAGTGGCCAGTCACTGTCCAGATCTACTAATCCCTAAGGAGAGAGTGGGTTTTCTTTTTTCTATTTCATCAGACGTCAGTAGACTAATTTAATATGAGGATAGTTTTCCTGGCTGGAGACATTGAAGAAAAAGCCATCTATTTCCCAATCATGCTCAGACTGGGTCTACCAGTGACTGTGTTTACCAGGGACTGGGAAGGGTAGAAGAGAAGCTGTCAATTCTGCTGCAGTTTACAATAACAAGATGTTTATATTCTCCAAACTAATAGATGTCTAGGATGTTTGGTCCAGTATTGGGGCTAGGAATCAAGGGCTCCATGATCAGCTCAATACCAGAGGCACCTGACCCAAGATGTTTTAAGAGGAGTCTACTAGAATTAACAATACCATGCTCTTCCAGTGCTGTTGAGAGGTATAAATCCTGAGGAACGTGTTGACAACTCTTTGTCAGGGACAGTAGGAGAGCTGGTTTTGTCTCCAGAGGACTTTGACTTTGCCTCTGTTCGGCAATAGAAGAAAAATATGTGGGTTCCCAACCCTCTAAGACCCATCATTGGCATAAATAGCATTCGTTGGTTAAGCTAAAGCAGATTAGAGTAGAAATCTCAGGAGTCACTCCTGAAGTTCTTAGATGTCTGTTACCAAGTTGGGTGCTAGTGGCCAAGACAGGCTTCAACAATGTGGCTGGAAATGGATACAACTTAAAGGTGATAATATTTCTCCAAGCAGGTGATGTTGAGCCTCACACCTGCAACATGTTCCCCCAAAATTACCCAAGTTTCAAAGACACTTAGAAAAACTCACTCCAGAATTAAGAGCTATTCCCGTTCCATCCAAGACCAATCTTAAGGTAACATGCCCAGTCATCTCCACCGCCACTTTAGGGAGCCACTTCCCTTGGCCTCTCTCCAACCTTTCCCCAATCAAACCTGGGAATGGGTCATCAAGGCCCAGGAGTACCTGGATGGGATACTCAAATACATCACTCAGAGTAAACTAGTCACACAGCTGATAGGAGCCCCAGGGATATAACACAAAAGAGTTGCCACCACTGTTTGGTAACTCCTCAAGTTGCTGCAAGCAAGCAAGAGAGTTTGAAAAAATATCACTCAGATAAAGTGAGGCATCTCTCCAAGGGGACACCCTTGGTCCGTACAGCTAGACAAGAATGACAATGTTTCAGACAAAGAGGGATTCCCCTTCTGTAAAATACTATGAAAATCATTGTTGGAATTACCCATTTACAGAGTCAGGATCAGACGGTCAGGGTCGCCTCTCATATTCCTCTGAACAGAATCTAACTGGGTCTCTGCCCTCGATTTTAAAACTATAGGGTCTCCTTCACGCTATCTCACCAGAATCCAGGGAAATCAGCACATGTGACTCAGAATTTTTCAAAGTTTGCCTTTTTGTTTTCATTTTTTTGCAAAATATCTTCATGGATATGAAGAAAAGGGCCAAAAGTTTCTTCTTGCCTCAAAGCTGACTCCTTGCCTTTCTGCCTTACTCCTTGCTCCACTAAAACATTTCCAAGCAAAATTTCTATCTTTCAAGCCTTAGCTGGAAATCAGCAAATGAATGTCATTGAAGGATATCAAATCCTGGAGTTTGGCAAAAGCCTTCGCACGTCTGGTCAATTTGTTTTGTGTTGGAAGGACATTTAATCCATATCTGTCTGATTCGCTTACACATGTATCATCCAAAAGCCATTTTGAAAGAACCATTTCACTCCCAGGAAACATTTATACATCTGTTTCTGGAGATATATAAGAGAGCTTGTAAATCTTCTTGTACCAAGAGAATGACCACTCAAATCCCCCAAACATCAAAATCTCCAGGAAACACAAGATTTAGAACTGCTCTAAACATGTAACATCATAGTCTCCCATTGCTCTTCAGTGCATAAATAATGACCCCATCTGTTTATTTTTATATAGAATCAAAGGCAGCTCTTAGAAGAAGGAAGTGAGGGAAGGACCAATTTCTAACCAACCAGCTTCCCAAATCCCTTAAACGTAAAACTTTACATGTTCCCTCACGTCCCCAAGAAGGGGCCAGTTCAGGTTATAAATAGACAGAAATACTCATTTTATTCCCCAAGGAAACTGTGTTTTTAAAACTCTACAGTTTTGGCACATTTGGGCCCCATATTAGTTGACAAATATGTCTGTTGTGAAAAACCTACTAAACAACATGTTTCCGTTGAGAAGTATTAAAATTTAGAGCAAGAAAGACCCTTAGAGATCATCCAATTTGTCTTTTTTTTTTCAGTCATTGCTGTCCAGCTTACATTTAAATTCCTCATAAAAATAACAATAACTAATATTCACTAACAGATTTCAACCAGTCAAGCGCTGTATGAGCACTTACCTCCATTAGCTACTGTGGACACCTACCTTACGAAATACATCCAATTATCACTCCCATATTACAGAGAGGGAAATTCAGGCAATCACACTGCTTGTAAGGGACAACGATGAGATTCAAATCTAGTCTGTCAGACACCAGGGCCTGGCTCTTAACACTATTCTGGCTCCAAGGAAAACAGTAACATAAACCCATTTCCAAAACTTCAGAAAATAGGAAAATAAAACAACTCATCAATCCACCCTACCCCAACCTTTTTGAACGTTTGATTATTTTCTTCTATGATGCTCTCTTCTCATTTGGATGATAATAATGAACATTTTCTTTTTGTCAATTAGCATTATATCAAATATTTTCCATGTTACTATAGAAACCTCATGGTAGTCATTTTCTTTATTGGCTGCATAAACATTTCACTCTGTGGATAGACCATAATTTAACTATTATTCATTTGCTCTTGCAGTTAGAATGCTTTCATGTTTCATCTAATATTAAAAATATCATGTAACATGTTTGTGCATATAGATTCTTTCTTAGAATATATTTAGAACTGGTTCCAAGAAATGGAATCACTGAGTCCAAGGTGCACGGATCTTTTAACAGCTTTACTAACTCATTACGTTTTTTTCCCCAAAACGTAAACCAATATGTATTTGAGGTTGCTTTTTTCACCACATCCTCATTAGCATTAGGCATTATCTTGTAACGTGTTTTTGTTGTTTTAACAAGTAACAACAAAAATAACGACTCAGTAGTGTGTAAGATTGCATTTCTATGATTACTAATGACATCAAAAGTTTTTCCATATTTAAATTATTAGATGTATTTCATTATCCTCATTTGTCATGAGGAAACAGAGGCTCAACATAAATGACACAACTAGCACTAGAACTGGTTCTGGAATCTGTATTTGTACTCAGTATTTGTTATTTGACTAAATATATAAATAAATGAAAAAATGAGCAAGGATCTCATTGCAAGTTTCCTTCCGCACACCACCAACTTCCCTGTACCCCTCCAGTTCTCCTGAATTCTATACTGTTTTTCCAAGGCTGTCACAGTAAAGTAAGAACATTGTGAGGTAATGTCCCACTCGAGAGGAGCAGCGTATCTGAGCTCATGAACACAGCATGGGAATGACCTACCCAGACCAGGCTCGGTCTGGTTCTAACTTTGCCTGTATTGAGCTGCATGACCCTGGACAAGGCATGTGCCACATTTTCCTCAACTATGGAAAATGGGCACTTGAGTAAATGATTTCTCAGATCTTTGCCATTTCCAACAGATTGTGGTTGTAAAACAAACAGCCACATCTGGCATGAAAACGGGTCATCATTTCCTCCTATATCTAAATGACACAAACGCATGCCACAGAATAGTAAGACACAAAACATGTTTTGAAGCCCAGAACTTTTCTCACCAGGTCATCGTGGTGAATTAGAATGTTTTCTATCAATTGCTAATACAAAAGGAGAGGTTTTTAGCCACATCAGAGCCCAGTTACACTGCTCCCTGTGGCTTCACAGATTCAGAGGATGGAGTAATTTCCTTTTGCCTCTTTCAGGGAAGAGCATGACCTAGCAGTTAAGAGCATGGTCTTGAGTCAGACAGGCCTGGGTTTGAACCGTACCTCTACGCCTTCCTAGCTGTAAGGGCCCGGGTGACTTAGCATCCTGCTTGAACCTAAGTCCAGGCTCAGGTAAGTCCTACTCCCAGATACCTGTAACATAGATAAAAATTGAACCTCCTTATGGAGCACTTTTAAGGATTCAAGGTAATAATGCTTATAAAAGTTCTTGCCACATGCCATGCACTATGAAACATGTTCAATAAAGGGTAGCAATAATTGTTATCTTCACCATTAATTTTATTAATAATCCAGAAAATATTTCTCAGTATCACAAAAAGGAGTGACAAATGGACTATTCAGAGGTGACCCAGGTGCCCACTCACACAACGAACTCTCTAGGCCAGTTGGGAATGGCCTGCTTTCTCCTTTCAGGGAACTGCCTTTGAGGAGCCCAGGCCTCCACAGATGCCGAAGCACAGCTCTGGGACACATTGTCTGGGGCTGAGGTAGCTGTCCTCTCTCATACAACAGACACCCCATGGTGCTAATGGAAATTTAATCTATGTGACCCTTGGTACTTAAACCAAGCCCTGAGTCCTGGACCCAGTCTCGGCTCATTAGCCCAGGCTCCAATCAGCTCTTTGAACTACTATTACCCTGATTCATCTACTTAGACTCCATAAAGTGGTTGAAGGTGTTTTCAGAGAAAACTGCGAGAGGCTGATTCTGGAAACCCATGGCGTAATTAAACACAAGAGATTCACCGACACCCAGAGGGGCTCCAGGTCACAAATTGCCACAGTGACTGCTGACATGATATTTCAGAGAATATTCATTTCGATTTCGCAGAGGCAGAAGTATCCCTTTGTTAGCAAACGTGCTTGCCTTCATCGCTTGGCCAAATTATTTCTTTGGATAATTGGGAGACAGAGAATTAGAAGAAACTTGAAGGTGCCTGCTGATTAATGATTAGCTATAGAGAACAGAAGGTCTTCTACTCAGTGGCAGAGGGCAGAGGAGCATAATAGCAAGAAAAGTGCCCTCAGTCTCAGTGGATGATAGCCGGCTGCACAGGGACTTGGCTGCAAGGGTTTTTGTTGTAGTTTGCTTGGGTTTGGTTTAATTCAGTTTACACTTGATCTTAGCCAAAAGGCTAAGAAGCGATAAGGTTTAATTCAGTTTAGATTGATGAGTTGCATTTTGATTTTTTGCCTGTTTCATTTTTACCTATATGTAAGTCTAATGTCTACTTCAATCCGTGCCCCTCCCACCTGCCTTTATCCTAACGTAGATTGAGCACCAATGTTTTGGGCCTTATGTCTGGCACTTGCTTATGTTAACTCTCAACCTCTCTTTTCTGAATGTATTAAATGCAATCATAACACCTACCTCACAAGGTTGCAATGAGGTTAAAGTAACTTTACAAAGGATATGAAATGAAAGAGGCATAGTCAGGACTTATGTCGAAACTCTTCTTTCAACCCCCGGAAGGTGGATGTCCACACAAGAATAGGAAAGGAACAAGAACACTTTTCCCAACTGCATATATCCAAGTCATAGGACTTATATTTCTGAGGATAGTTAAGCAGGAGATTCTGCAAAGCCCCCAGCCAGAGACTGGATGTAAGATGAGGATGAGACAATGCCCTAGAAGTGTAGAAGATGAGAGATGAGTCATCCATTTTTGTAGCTAGCACAGTCTAGGCATATGGATCATCTGTCAGATCAGATTAACTGGAAATAGTTGCCTGAAATCCCGTCTTGAGAAGGATTCTGGAGCTGCTGAATGGCTCACTGGAGAAGAGTTTTGTGATCATTTATTGATGTCTGCCATGGAAGGATAGGATAGAACCAAGCATGTCATATATTTGCCCTCTGCAGAAATCACTACTATATTACGTTCCTAAAAAGACCTTGAGATCTATGTTAAGAACGGTGATAAAGGCAATTCCCTCTTTTAGCTATTCATATAGGCAAGTCTTTTGCCAAACACTACCATACTTCTTAGCACATAGTTCATTGGCCTCATGCCTTCAACCAGTCTCCACCTCGCTAGCTTTTCAGCAAGTGATCAGGAATTTCACACAGGGCAAGCTTTTCCTCCAGCTGAACTTCTCAGAAGTTACTTGCAACACAGAGAACAGTCTGGGGAGGAGGGGAAGAAGAGAGAGAATTTTTTCAAGCATAATACACAAAACTATGACACAACTTTTTCAGTATACTGTTTAAAATTTGTTGGATTATAGTAACTCAAAGATATTTGGCCCCTTACCAAAAATGGATGGATTGCATCTTTGTCCCACTGTGGACACAATGCAGGCTTTAATTCATCCAATAAACTTCTATTGAACTCCTATGTTTGCCCAATATTGGTCTAGGAACTAAGGACACAAAGATATATATTGACAATCCTTTTTCTCAAGGAGCTCACGCCTTGTGGGAAGGCAGATAGCAAACAGCAAAAAAATTCAGTAAGGTTAATGTATTCTTTTAACATGTTAGTCTTTTAAAAGGTTATTCTTTTAACACGCTCAACATGTTAAACGAATAGTGAGAATAATGCAACCTACTCTGATGAGGGGAGCGAGCGAAGGTTTCACAGAGAAAGAGATCATAAGACCCTTGGAACTGAGTCTTAAAGAATCATGGGAATTTTCCAGATGAAGAGGAAAAAAGAGCATAAACAGCATGTACAGAGGCAGCGAAGGACGAAAGGACAGAGTGAAAAAGAATTTATTTTGGCTGCAGGGCACTCTTGGGAAGGGATGTGGATGGGAGCCAAATTGGACCAACTTGTGATGAGCACTTAATAATCCATAGACGAACATGAACCCCTCTCCAACGCATCCCAAATCATTTTACCCTAAAGAGCTATAACGAAATGGGGAAGATCAAATTTACCAGAATTCCTTTGAGGGACAGCAGTGCATTTGTCCAAAAGAAAATCCTTGACAAACTACTTCTAGTTGACGCTGAGATCCCAAGGAGCTCAATGAATGGAGAACTTTTATGAGTATAGATGGCCAAGTGCTTTGTGAGGAGACCCCTCCTTGGTGCCCATCAGTAAAGTGTACCAAAAGCTAAAGTGAAGATATAGGTAGATAAAACCTTAGATCAGAGCAGATACCTTGGAAGAGTTGAGTTCTGTGTTCTGGTAACAAAAGTTAGAATAGGAACAACCCATAGGTGGAGACAGAGAGAAGCACGAGAAGGCAAGAGGGTGCCAGATGCTCCACAAGGTATGGAATTTCAATAGATCTCAGAGGAGCAAGAGACCTTAGTTGACATCTGAGTTACAGGCCCTATCCTCTGAAGCATAGAAAATACAAGAGTGGAGGAAGCAGGACATTAATTCTGCAGGCGTTCCTGCTTCTGTCTGAAACCTCATAAAAGGTCAACTGCTGTAATGGGCAAATGTCTTTGACATTGGGACAGGCATCAACAAATGTCTTAAGACAGTTGAGTGATTTAGGCTCACTCACTGAGAACACAGATGGAATACTGAGGATGTCAGATATCAGAAATAGTGACCACCTAGGCAGTGTCACTAAAAATGTATATTCAACCCAATAAACAGAGCATTATAATGCAGAGATTTATGCCAAACTTCCTAGAGACTGAGCAACATGACGCCCCAGCCTCAGAGATGCCCATTTTCTGTTCTAAAGAACTATGTTGATATAACTAGCCCACTTCACCAGTGTTAACCATAAGAACAAGTTCATTAAAAAGCAGTGAAACAAACAACCACAAAGACTGTCGTGATTAAAAGGTCTACTGAGTTCGCTTGCTGGTTGGCACTGGGGCACACCAAGAAGGAGACAGAATCTAGAGAGTAATGAGGATTTTTGAAGCCCTTTGCAAATAGCCTCTAATCAAAATACTTTATTATCATAATTGCTCCATTGCCAATTTGGAAATAACAATCTGGAATGTGCTTCAAATGTTTAAAAAACAAAAATTGCAAGAAAGAAGTGCTTGGCAAAAATTTGCACGTTGCTTAAAGTCATAAGTCACATTTAGACTTTGCCTTCAGGAATGTCTATGGGGCGTTCAGTTTTATCCCACTGCCAGAAGCTTTGTATTTTTCTTTCTTCCATTTTTCTTCCTTCTTTTGCAGCATTCCTGTAGGATTGCTTCCCAAGCTCAGAGGCCCTACTCAGTTGTTCACTTTTACCTATTAAATGCACAGATTTGTTACAAGGACTCTGTTGACCGCTGGCTTTCCCCTTCTTCTCCCAGAATATCTGACCACAGACGAGGGGAGGACCAGCTGTGGCTGCAGCTCCATCGCCTCTTCTCTGAGCTCCTGCAGGGCAAGGGCCCCGTTTGATTCATCGCAGCATCTCAGGGCCCTGCCCAGTGTTAGGCACCTGATGACCAGTTATCGTCTTTCTGTTCTTATATGTCCATTTTGTCACTGTACTGTCCACACGCTCCCTCCCCACTTCGTGCTTGGGCAGTGGCAGCAATCTTCTCTTTGCTTCATCATTTGACCCCTCCCTGACATCCCTTTACCCTCCATCCCACACTGGGGATGCTAGACTCATCCTGTTACATACCATTCTCTACTCAACTTCAGGTGGCCTCATCCAAGAAGGCCAGTGTGATAATGTTGAAGGAAAGAATTCCTCCCTATGAAGAACCTTCTTTTTTGGACCGAATATCCTTACAAGCTACTTAAACTTGAGCAAAGAGGTCCTCTAAGGAACACACTTGAGGCAAAAACTGGCAATCCTTTTTCACTTTTGTCTTCCTGGGTGGATCATTATCATAGAAAGCAAGATCAATTGTTTGGAGCTACAGAGGGGTTTACAGAGGCTGGCAGGAGAAAGAGAAAGAGGGAAAATAAGGTGGGTGATGCAGACAGGAACTATGGTGGCGTGGGAACTCATGAGAAAGCCTAAAGGGAATTCTTTTAAGATTCAGCTCTGTGGTGGCCAGCATGATTCCTCTTCCAGATCCTCCCAAAAATTCTTGGTAAATATCTCCATTTCTCAACCATGCGTGTGGAGTTAGCATTCGAAGGCTTCAATGCAGGAATGGGGTGAGAAGTGAAACTGCCCAAAGGAGGATCTGCCACATCTAGATTGTGTACCTTGCATACATATCATGAGTTAAAGCTCAAACCCCTTAGCTTGGCATTCAGGGCTGACACAGGGCTGGGAGCCACTAATGACAACCTGTTCACCACCCAGCAGGCAAATTCACAGGCCTCATGAAAGGCAGTCTGATGGCCAACATCATAGCCTCAGAAACTTGCCCTGGCTCTGCCTCCCATTTGTCCTTCCAAAAGGACTCCCTCAATCTTACCCTCCTCTCTCCCCTCTCTTACCCATTTCATATTACCCTTCTCTTCTTTGCTTCAAGACCAGCTTTCTTCTTTGCCTGAAGATTAGAGACCTCTTCGTACTGCCTCTGTGGACAGAACCTATATCAGAGAAGCTCATTTGATCACATACTTTATCCAAGCCACCTCCGTGGTTCTATGCTTTTCTTCGCTGAGGATACCACCTCAGGTTGCCCATTTATAATGCACTGCCATCATAGAAAACCCCAATTTAGTCCTAGCCAAGCCCCAACTCCAATCCTGACCCTAAGTCCTCCACTTACTAGGAAGGAGAGTAGAAAATCCTCAACTCTCCCATCCAACCTTACCGCCTACTTCTCATTAGCACACGGCCCATACTCCAGCCATACACTTTTCTTCCAGTAAATCACAATCCTTCCCAATTCCAGGTCTTTGCTCATTCTATCACACTAGCCCAAAAACACCCCTTTATTCCTCTTTAACTATCAAAATCCTGCTTATCCTCCACAGTGCAGCATAATTCCGATCTCCATCACAAATCATTTCCCAGTCACTCCATGTTCAGCCTACCAATACTGACGTCCTAGGAAATGCATCCAAAACGTGTCACTTCCTGTTAAGAAGCCAATGGCTCCAAAACCTGGCACTACAAACGGCGGGTAGATTCTAGCCTGTAGCAGGCGTTGCCTCTTTCTGGAGAAGCTCACTATCTACCAAGAAGTAAGAAACACAGGTGTGCAGAAGACATTGGTGTGAATACAAAAGAAAAAAAGGTTTAAATAGCCACCAGTATAGAATTGTGCCATGTTTCTGTGAGTTTCTTGGGAAGGAGAAGAAATACCTGATTAGAACAAGAGGAAGGAATCAACCTCCTCTGATGGAAATGACTGCTCCTGGCATGCGTGGACCAGAAACTAACAAGCAAGAGTTACTGGGAATCCAGAGTGGTTAGAGGCCAGGAAAAAATGAAGTTTAAGTCCCAAGGCCTGGCTCCTTACACCATTTCTTTCCCACTCTCTATTCTATGAGAGTCTCAGCTCACTTGTTTGGAAACAGCTATGTAGTGAGTTGGTGTGGTCTACCTGTCCCTTGCTGGTCCTCTGCCCTCCTTATCAGTTGGACCTGAGTAGAGGAAGTAATTTAGCTAGAGTTATGAGCCTCCTCACCCTCCCCCTGCCACACACACAACACACGCACACACGTACACACACGCACACACACACAGTAGTCAGCAATTTAAAAACGAAGGGTGACGTGGTAAAATTTTATTGATGCAACATTCCAACAAGTCAAAACCTCTATCAATTTTAAGATTCAAGGTAGCGATGGTTGAAGGCATCCTGCTGTATAATAATTTTTATTTAAGGCATTGTCAAAGCCAAGAATATCTTCTGAATCTGCAAAATTAATTCCTCCTCCACTCCCCTCCAGCCACATCGACCCCCTTGCAGTTCCTCAGATTCTCCAGGCACACTTGGATCTCAGAATAATTGAACTTGTTCTGTCTACCTGGACAGAGCTAGCTCGCTCAAGTCCTATGCTGAATATCCTCTGTTTTCTGTCCCTCCAGATCCACTCTCTACCATCCACTGTTCAATCTTAGGAGGCTGACCTCTGTGGACAACATCACCCAGGCTTCCTTGCCTTTCAATTTTCCGTTTGGGTTGACCAATTGGAAGCACTGGCCAGAAATAGAAGTTAGGGAAAAAGAAGAATGGAATATTTCTTCCTTCACCTCCCCTCGTGCCAGACACAGTTTGGCAATGGCTATGATCTCCCATTTGAAGCTACAGCTCACGCCAAGCAAACCCTCTCCCATGGTTACAACTGTCATTAGACAACTTCAAGCCTTTGGGTATAATCATTTCCTGCTGGCTGTAGACTTTGAAAACTTCACCATCCCTCTTAGTTTCCCTTAGCTGTATCCTCTTTGTAAATTGTCTTTTCATTAAACTTTCTTAAGATATTTCTTTGAGCTGGCCAATTGTTTCCGGCAGAGACCCTGTCTGTCTTTTTATTTTTATATTTCTGTCTGTCTTTTAAAATATACAATGACAAATCATGAAAAATGGTATTATAGTAAACAGCTACTGGTTTTGTCTGCCTGGCATTCATTTTTCCTTCTGATAACTGTACCTCCTTCCCCGTTCATGGTCCCTGAATCTGGGGAGCTCCTGTTCTCTGATTCTAGGAGTAGATAGGGAACTCGGTCTTGGCCAATGAAGGTATAGCCTCACCTGCCACAGTGACTGCTTCTGTTCAAGACAGAAATATCTGTGACCTCCAACAAGTCTGCAAGCTGCATGAAGGCAGGGTGTATATCTGCTTTGTTCACCAACATATTGTTAGTGTCTATCATAGTGCATTGCACATGGGAGAAATTTAATCAATACTAGCTGAATAAATGAGTGAGTAAATAAATGAGTAAATGCTTGGGTATTTGGTATCCCTTCTCTGGTCTCAGTTAAGCACAATGACAACCTCAGGCCAATGAAGGTATAGCCTCACCTGCCGCAGTGATTGCTTCTGTTCAAGGTGTGCACATCACCCACGCCTGGCTCCTCAGAGCCAAGGGCATCAGGCATAGGTGCTGTAATATTGGGAAAGGAAACTCTCTTTCTACTAGGATTGCCGAGCTGCTGGGATGTAAATGTGAAGCTATCTTAGGAGCGCCTAGTGGGGAGTCTGCAGAGAATAAACCAACAGGAAAGAAAGTGGAGGCAGCATCAGAAACAGAGATTCAAACAGTTGGATTTAGTATCCTAAAACCTAACCGAATTTAGGTCCCAAATGCAATCATCTGTGAGCTGCCTGGTTACAGGAGTCAGGTTCCCTTTACTGAGTAGCTTAGGTTGAGTTGGAGTCTATCACTGTGACCAAAACTGTTCAGAGGGCAGGGTGCACGGAGCTAGGGGAGGATGCCGGGTGGGGGACTGCATTTCAGTAGCAAGAAGAGGTTTCTTTGAGTCAGTAGCATCAGCTGATTGTAAGAACTTGGAGGGAGGCAGAAGAAGGCCCCTAACATTGATTAGGTGCCAGGCAAAACTTCTGCCATGTCTAGAAGCAACTGCAGTTAAGATCAAACCTGCTTCTCTGTTTTGTCTTCTAAGTCAGGCTCTATGCCCCTCTAGCTGCCAACCTGTTATAACTTGGGTTAATCACTCTTTCTCTGCTGTCGTGTTTTAAAGTCACCAGAAGGGAATAACATGACTCAACAATCTCACTGGGTCAAAAAGTTTATCTGAGTGACCAGCAAAGTGGACATGAAGCTGTCCTTGTGCCTGAGCTCTAGCTTAAGAACTCTCCAAGGAGCTGGCACTCAGCAGGCAGGTATTTTTTTGAAATCTTAGGGAAGGACAAATAGAAGTAAGCATGGCTGGCCTCATCCATATGCAGCCATTGGTAAATAGAGCACAACTCTTCACCACGTGGGCACTCTCAAAGCTGCTGACATCTGGACAGGAGTTATTCTAACAGACAAGAAGCACATGGATGTTTGATTTGTGTCTGCCGCAGATTTCTTTTGGGTTGAAGATAGATGGATGGTTCTCTCCTGCATGTGTCCACCACTTTCACACACACATACAAAATGACATCATGACATCTTACTTCTCAAACTTGAGGTCGTGTGCCTGGAAGCAAGGACACCCTAGTTTCCGATTCCTCCCCAGAGACTCTCTGTCACAGACTGAAAAAGGAACCCAAACCAACATAAAGTCAAAAAGCCGGCTCTGGGCGACTCAGGGAAGGGGGCGGTTTAGCACCTGCACACTAACGGCAGGTGTCTCTTCTCTTCTTGAGAATCTGAGCGGCGGTGGTCTGGGCAGCACTGAGGGCTTTTGAGCTCAAGGATACAGACTCTGCTCAGAGACAAGGCCTCCTTTTTCTTCTCATAAAGAAGACCTAGGGTCCGGCCTCGTGGTGCAGCGGTTAAGTCCACATGTTCCGGTTCAGCAGCCCGGGCTTCACGGGTTCGGATCCCAGGTGCGGACATGGCACGGCTTGGCAAGCCATGCTGTGGTAGGTGTCCCACATATAAAGTGGAGGAAGATGGGCACAGATGTTAGCTCAGGGCCAGTCTTCCTCAGCAAAAAGAGGAGGAGTGGTGACAGATGTTAGTTCAGGGCTAATCTTCCTCAAAAACAAACAAACAAAAGGAGCCTAGAAGCTGAATTCAGTCACGAGGTGCTCAAGGGCCAAGTTCAACATCAATTGGAAATTATTATATTGCACAGCCTCAGGAATTGTTCCCAAGGTGACACTAGGATTCTTACATGGCTCTCCTCCCTGACAAGCACCAATGTCCCCAGACGCCCTCAGAAACACCAGACAGTAAAGTTGATTTTCTCAGGGGAGAGCAAACAAAGAAGAAAAAAATTTCTGCTGCTTTCAGCAGAAAGTTCCTCTCTCTTAGGTATGTGCTTCCTGGCCAATCAAGCGTCAGTTGTAGTGCATTGATCTTCACATTCCGGATGCAGGATGACTCACCCCAGGGAGATACAGACACCTCATTGGCACAGCTGGCTAAAGGAACGCAGCCAGCATCAGAGACCCACCCCACCTAAGTCCATTTCCAAACTGCTTTGCTTACAGCAACCCTAAAGGCATCTGCTCTTACTTTCTTCCCACAGGCTCCTGATAAGACAGACCCGGGACCAAATCCCATTCTAGCACTTACTTACCGAGACCGTGGACAAGTTACCTAATATAGCTAAGCTCCCGAGTCTTCTAGGTAGACTGGGGTTGGAAGTGCCTGCCTTACGGATGGTTATGTGGGTTAAATGACAAACGTAGGTAAACTGGCTAACAGAATCAGGTAGCAAGGGTTCAGTAAAGGTTGGTGCCCCCTCTCACCTCCTTTCTCCACTATAGAAACTGACAAGTTCACCCCAACCTGAGATAGTCCCAGCTGTGTAACCTGCATGTGTGTCCCTTGAGGCCTGGCACCAAGATCTTAAGATGTGGCTAGGGGGGTTACCTTGTTTTTACACATCTGGTTAACAGCACCCAAAACGCTTTTGAAATAACAAAAGAAATTAATTGAGATGAACAGTAGCAGCATCAGAAGTACCAGTTGACTTAACAATTAGCTCAGGTACGCAGGCAGCGAGTTGCTCCCCATATAGTCAGATGTGGTATACTTATTCACCAAATCCCTCTTTAGCAAGAGATGCAGAAATTCTTCCAGCCTCAGGCAGCTTAACGTATGCTCCTCATCCCCATCAGGTCCCACACAAGGTAATTCACGTTGGGCCCTGCTGAAGTGGGAGCCAAAGTCTAGCCTGGGCTCTGCTTGCCTAGCCAGGAAGCCTGGCTGCAGGTTCTGGCTCGCAGAGGAAGGGGCACCTTTTTCTACTTCACACAAAAGCACCGTCTGGACCAGCAGCAGCCCTGGGCAGGATCACTATTCTGACTCTGCATGAGTATTCTCTCCTCTCCTTGATCCTCCGAACCACGTTCCAGTTTCATGTGGATCGACACCAATTGTTTTCAGGAATCCTGGGGGTCTTGGGCCTCGCTCTGTTTTGGCTTGAAGCTGATATTTTTCCGTAAAAGAGTTTGTCACCGTTACACAAAATGTCCCTGCTACTCTCCCATTACTCTGTCACGGTACATCTGCCTCAACTCAGCGCCTTCACACACACTGTTCCTTCAGCCTAGAACAAACTCTCTCCCTGTGGCTGAATCCATCTTGTGTGTCAAGTATTGGCATAAACACCAACGCCTCAGGTCCTTTCCCAGCCGCCTTTATTTAAATGGCTCTTGCTCTCACCTGTACTATTTTCTATTGCCTTATGCTGTTTGTGATAAGTACAATGTAATAAACAAAATATAATTTAAAATCGCATACTGATTATTTGTTCATTTTCTGCTGTCTACTTTAAACCACTCTGATGAAAGTAGCCATTTCTGTTTTATTCACCAACTAACATTGTATTTCTAGCACATTCCATGGCACAACCCTCTCCTTTCTATTTATCGAGTAATGATTGAATGCTGGGATCACTCTTCCTCAAGAAATCTTTTCTGGGCTGCGCTGTCCCCACTTTTAAGGCAGACTATTCTCCCTGGAAAATATGAGACTTGACTATCACAAACAGGCAGCCAAACTTCAGAGGAGGCCTCCCCACCGTGTCAGTCAGGCCCAGTTGGGAAAACAAAACACTCTCAGCAGTATGAAGCTAAAAGTTTTACTAAAGGAACCATATGCAAATGTGGAAGCTGGGAAAGGGAGAGTCTGGAAGGAGAAGTCTGCAAATCAAAGAAATAGTTACTAACTAGTCCACCTAAAGTATACCTGCTGCAAGTGGACAAGCTGGAGCTAACCAGAAAGTTCAAGAGGCCAAGCCTGCCCAACAGTTGAAGAGAACCTGGAAGGGGCAATTCATGGAGAGTCTGTGCAGCTGCTGCCTTTATGGGTCAATGCCAAGCACCTGGTGGTAGGCCTGGACCACTATTGGTCAGAGAGGCCAGCAGTCATTAGGATGAGCTGGGCATAGAGTGAGAACACAACCAAGCCAGGACCCACTGGACACCTAAGTGTCCATCTGTCACCATGGATAACCATGACCACCTTCCGAGAGGAATGGCTGCTGCCCCACTGCCACTTCCAAGCCCACACAAAGTCCTCTTGGGCCCACTCTGACCCAGAACGTCACAGTGAAAGGAATTTTGAAAACACAGCTCCAGCTTTGGCCGGGCTGACATGATACTGCCCAAGGAAGTCACCTTGTGCAGTCAGTGCCTCCGCTTCTCTACCCACCTCTCTCTCCGAGGGGCCTGCCAACCCTCATGGCTGCTTGACCCAGTCCTCACCGCATGTTGACCTCTTACGACCGGCTTCCAGAGCCTCTGTGATGGTGCCCCATCATGATTCTGCTCGAGTTTGCAGGTAGTCCAGTCTGACTGAGCCCCACCAAGTGCAGAAGGGGCTTAGCTCATCCCTGGGTTTGGAGAAAGGAGGAAGAGCTTCTGGGCAAAGTGCCTCTGGAAAGACTAAAGTAAAGGAACAAACGACTCAGGGCAGACCACGTGATCTTGTCCTGTTTTCTCGTCAGAACTGCCCGTTAGCTGTACCAGGTGAGCAAGGATTAAATCCACACTTCTGCACTGATCAAAGGTTTTCATGGTCTGCATATACACCTTCTGTTCCTTCGAAGTCTCTAAGTGCCCCTCGCAAGCCCTCACTCAAAGTTCCTACTTGCAGGAAAGGCGAGATAAACCGAACTTCAGTGTCTGTCTGGTGCCTTCCCTCTGCTTATTTGCACATGGCTCCTGAGCACTTGGATGGAAGCGATTTTGCCACTTATTCTCAGTTCTCCCCTTCAGCTATTGGGTACAGGCTTCTGCTCTTCCTGCCTGGCCTCCCCGAGGGCACGTGACAGCGCTCCAATGTTCTGGAACAAATGAAAGCTTCCAAAGCAGGTGTCACGTTCCCACTCGTCTTCCCCGGAGGTGACAACCTGTCTGGCTCAGTCCATCATCCCACTGCTGCAGAATGTAAATCACAGGAGGTCTCCTGCCTGAGAAAAACAATTAACACGAAATAACAGGATTACCGTCTGCCACATTTACAAATCTCTCCAGCTCATATTTATCTCTCCCAACAATTTATGCCTTCGCAGTGTCAAGCTGTTCAAATACCCTGTCTTTTCCCTAAATAGACTGACTTGTGGTTCTTGGCAATGCTTGGGCCATTTTTTTTTGCTGTAAAAGCCAGAGCTATCAGCAGAAATACCCCATCAGAAGAGCTCGTGCCGTGTAGAGGGTCATCATATTTAACTTCCCTTGTCCCGCCAAAGTGCAGGCACACATCCTCTTTCCAGTGAAAAGGGAACACAAGGTTCAAATCCTTTCTTTTTTACCATACGCTTTGCATGGCTTACACCTCCTTTCTGAGCCGTGCAACATGATCCACTATCCATGGTCCAAGTCATGGAGGTAAGAAAGCATCGTCACAATGGGTGTATAACAACAACCCAGTGGTTCCCAACCAGGGGTGATTTTGTCTCCCTAGGGAACATTTGGCAATGTCTGGAGAAACCTTCAATTGTCATAACTACAAGGTTAGAAGTGGGGATTCTATTGGTATCTAGAAGGTAGAGGCCAGAGATGCTGCTAAACACCCCACAATGCACAGGGCATCTCCCTCCACCTACAACAAATTCTCGTGTACAAAATTTCCATGGAGGCGAGCTTGAGAAACATTGCAAATAACCCAGTGCAGGCTGGCTTCTCTCTCATTCTGCCCCAGGTGCCTCAGAGCATTGCCTCAAAGCAAGATGGAATTTGGAGCAGAGCAAAAGAGAGCAGAGCCCAAGTTATATGGTTTATCACTTCCTGATCTCTCCTCTACCTCCAAGAAACAGCCATCTTAGAACAAGGTAAGGGAGAAAGGCCATTTTACCAAAACCAGCTGTGCACATTTGGGCATTCAACACCTGGAGGCTCAGTTTCCTTATCTGCAAAACGTGGCCAGGAGACATGGTTGCTCTCCTCCACTCACCAAGTTATTGCGATACTCAACAGAGGCGGCATATTATAAAGCTCACCAGAGCAGCAGGTATTTTAAGTGGTAGTTAGGAGAATGTATTGTGGTGATGATGCAGTGAAAGGAAGTAGAGTCCTAACAGCTGGCACCAGAATTCCTGTTAAAGAGAGAACTCTCTCTTACCTCTCCCTCTTTCTCTTGATCTTTTGGAAAAAATAAATAAATTGATAGTACACTTGAGGCGGAAGGATCATGAAGGTTTTGGAGGAGAACTAGAAAATTGCTCTGCAGAAGACAAAGAGAGAAATGTGTTGGTCCTCACCAGGTGGGCTCATCTGGAACTAGATGGGGTGAAGAACTCCATGGAGTGGGGTGGCGAAAGGACACCTTTATATAGTGATGCCAACTCTTCCACTTGAACTTGTGTGGGGTGACGTCATAAGAATCCACCTACTATCTTGTCTTCAAATTCTCATGAATGCTTTGGGGAAGTGTGTGTGTGTGTGTGTGTGTGTGTGAAAAATCAAAAGAGGGTGCTGAGTTTCACACCTGAATCAACACAATGTGGGGCAGACGCAAGATACATGGACGTAGGAAAACCCGTGAGCGTGTAAGCTATCCCCTACACACACACACACACACACACACACACACACACGCACGCACACACAGATTCACAGAAATCTTAAGAAAAGTCATAGGAGTTTAAGGATGAAGAAGTTTGAATTAATGCTACTTGGATCATAGGAACAGGAAGTCACCCTGCTCAACTCTAGGTGCATCGTTGGCATCAGAGTGGGATTTTGTACATTTTAAAGCTGGCCTGCATTTCTAGTCTAGTCTCTGGTCTGCCACCTCCCACCACTACCAAGTGCTATGGATGGGTCACAGCAGCGATGCTTGCTTGGCCAGTTACAAAATCTTCTAAAGCAAATCCAACCCAAAGTGCACATGGCTTTTTGCCAGTGCAGAGAGCCTCTCCCTCCCTGGAGAAGAAATGAAAGAATTCTTGAAGGCAAAGTTAGCTTCCTCTCTCCCGCCAACCTCGGATGAACTCGATATTCGTGATTTTGTCTAAGGAACCATTGTTGGTGTTAATTGGATAGCAGCCAAGATGGCTTTTAGAAAAAAAAGTTTCTAAAAGATCAACATTCATTAGTTTGGTTCTACATTAAGTGAAGCACATGTGATGAAGGAAATAATTAGTGAAGTTAATTGTGGCTTTGCAGAGAACCAAGGGGAATCCAGTGAAATGTCCTGACATTCATGAAGAGCAATATGTTCAGTGCTCCTGCAACTAATTGCAATTAGCAAGTAAGGGAACATACACATGGTCTCTATGTGTAATTAATCACACGTCTTTATCACAGTAGACACAGGCTGCTGAGTGACAGGAGCCACCTGCCTTGTGCTGTGCCTCTGCACTCCTATGTTGATTCCTGCTATATTTCTTACTTTCCTAGTACCCATTTTGTGCCTTTTGCACATCCTAGTCCTGTATTTCTAGGGCAGGGTTTCTCAGCCATGTCCCTACTAAAATACACATCTATAATCTTCCTGGCATAAAGTAGTTGCTAGGTAACTGTTTGATTAAAGAATGAGTAACTGAATGGTGAGTAGGTAGGAAGGGTCTTCCCCCATTTGTGTAGATTCCAATGACCATTGACTCTTTGAGACTCACAGAAAGGCTGATTCTGAGGATATGAGCTACAGGCAAGGAGGTTGCAGCCAACTGGGGCTAGGATGAGGCTGCCCGTCCAGAGATGGTATCTCCCGGGGTGCCTGGGTTAAGTGAGTAAGACAACCTTGAAGAGAGTCCTATCCCTTTTTACTGGCACTATCTTCTCAAGCACGAATTTGAATTACTTTACAATGTCAAAAAAGTCAGGACTACTTAATTGGTTACAATAGAAGGTATAATAAAGACATCCCCAAATTCAGTGTCTTAAAGTACTTGCAAGTTCATTGCTTTCCCAGCTGCTAGTCCAGGGCAGGCAGGCAGCTCTCTCCATGAAGTCATCTGGGGAAGCAGGCAAGCGGGGAGGTTCTATTATCCTTAACGATACCTTCCAAGGTTGTTTGTCATTGCTTTTCCAGACGGAGGGGAAGAGAGTAGAAATTCATAGCTAAAGATCTCCTTTTAAGCATGGGATACAGAAGTTGCACCCAACATTTTTGCTTAAATTCCAATGGGGAGAACTCAGTGACAACAAGCTGCAAGTGAGACTGGGACATATCACCTCTCTCCAGGCATGCTTTTTTATGTCCCAGAAGAAGAAAGGATGGATTGGGGTGGGAGACAAATACTGAAAAGAGAGGGCTGGTCTTAAGTATTTAATAAAAGTAGCTTTATCTCCATCATTGTAGTTAATTAGAGACGCACATCACATGGCATATAATTAATATTTCACCACTCTACCATAAACTCTTTGGGGCAAGGATCGATATAGCGCCTAACACACAGAAAGTGCTAAATAAATGTTTGGGAAATGAACAATTGAATGGATTAATGAATGAATAAATAAATTAATGAAATATTTTCTAGGTCCCTCCAGCCTTGTTTGGAGGATGTATTTCCAACCATCTCTATGGTACTTTTTCCCGTGCCATACTTCAATTGCCTCTGAATAAATGAGGCCTTTTGTCTACTAATCTGATAATCCCTTGAAGATTCACTCAGTCTGGAGGTTTCTGACTCTGCCCACCTCTCCATTCAACTGGACCCTGCACCCCGGCGTCACTAAGCCCTCATTCTCTTCTCAGCTCTATTGACACTTGATTTTACCAAGAAAATCTTGTGGTAACAGAAATCCTGGGAAGATTTTAATTATTAGCATCAAAAGAAAATCAAATCAAAACAAAACACAAAGAGAGCTTACATCAAACACAAGGGAAGAAAGAAGAAAGAGGACAGTTATTGATTACCTATTGCATTAAGAATGTGAAAAACATCAAGATAGATCCTGTACTCAGAATGTTTACCTCACCCCAAGGAGGTAGTTATTATTGTCTCCAATTTGCAGATGAGAAAATGAAGTCTCGGAGAGGTTAATGACTTTTCAAAGGTCACCAATTAGTAAGAGAGACAATAGAATTCAGACTCAGAACTATCCAAATGAACCAGTTCAATTCCCACTGAACAAAACCATTCACTGAAGGCCAACAAATCCAGAGCTCATTTCTGAGTTGACCTGTGTAACTGTGGCTTGTCACTCTGTCTCTAGCCTAAAGAAAAAAACGCCCCTACAAAAATGGGCAGAGCTGAGGGCAATAAGAGACCTTAACTTCCGTTTTGTAAAGGGGATTTTATTGAAAAGACGGAAATACCATGTAAATCTTCTTTACAGTCAACAGAGCCTCTAGACCGGGAGACTTTGGCATCATATGACAGTCCAGAGCATGAGTAAGACAAGATGTTCTTTAGTGATTGACTCAAGAGTGACAGGCGACAGCTTCCCAGTTGGGGAGATACCCTTCAGGGAGCAGACAACCCAATTATTTAAAAACAAAGCCAGCCAGGCTGACTAACACATCTTGCTCCTCTCCTTCTTCTTCAAGAAACTATCGCCTTTCTAGAAATGTGCATGGCATAAGATAGATGATAAGAATGAGAAGACATCAAACAAAATCATATTTGGCTGGGTAATTAGAAATAACTCCTGAGGCCAAAACTTGCACATTGCCCTCAAATGCAGGTACAGTGGTACTGAAAACAAGGAAGAATAGGGAACCAGCATGAGCGGTAGATTGTACTGGTTACAGGGCTTAGGGCTAACAAACCAGCGTCGCACCAGTCTGTCAAGGAGTCTTCTGCCTTCTAAGGCTGGATTAGGGATGGCAAATATCTGACACACATGCTTCACTCCCACCTCCATAGCAGACATAATTTATGAACCTTCACCAAATTTTAGAATCCTTCTCCACGTAGTAATCCCTCAGCCACTAAAAATCAATCCAAATTGGCAAAACATAATCCCTAATTGTCACCCTTGCCTAAATGAACCTCCTGTAAAGTATTTTTGATGAAGGGGAGCCAGAACAGCCCTAAGGCACAGAGGAGCCTGAGAAATTTTAAGTGAAGGGAAAAATTACCCTCCTCCAAATTGGTCAATCGTTGAAAGCATGTTGGGAAATTCCCATAATTCCAAGCCTCTAAGCAAAATCCAAAAAGACAGCCACAAGGTTTTCTCCCTAGCCTGTCTAAAAGATAAATGACACCAAGAGTATATTCTAAAGCACTTAAAGCTTTGAGGCAAAACCAGAGAGAATTATCGCAATGTTTGCGTTCTACTAAAGTGGTTTCCAACCCATCTGAGGTAGACGGATGGTAAGCTTAGACTCTTTTTCTTGTTCAAAGGATTCTGCCTTGCCCCCAATATTTTTCTCTTTTATGTGTTTATCTCATTCACAGAGCTCTGATTTTTAAATGGCAGCTGAGTTGCATTTTGCTTTGATCCTTCTAATCAGTTCACCTGTTAGGAAGCCCACACTTTTCAGAATGGACCAACACATTTGAAAAGAATATATTAAAACTTAAAAGTAATGTCCCTTATATCTAATGACCAAATTTGTGCTAATCCCCAGCAGTCTAACTTCATACTTAAAAGTGTGATCCATAAATTAGCAGCGTTAGTATCACCAAGTATTTGTTAGAAATGCTGAATCTCAGGTCTACCCAAAGCCAACTAAATCAGAATCAGCATTGCACAAGATGCTCAGGGAATTCTGATGCACATTAAAATTTGAAAAAGATCCAACTAGAATAGAGACAATTTAGTCTCAAATATCTAGTTCTGTCTCCGAGGCTTATTGACTCTTCTGTAGCACACCGTGCTAACTGGTTTGCTAACAAGCTGCCCAGTCCCAGAAGACTAAAAGGTGCAGATTTGAAAGAAAACATGCAGAAGGCAATTAGGATTAGGAAAAGGAGAAAAAGAACAAGAGCAAAAGGAGAGAAAGCTATGAGCATACAATGAAGCACACACACACAACTTCGCTATCAGATGACATCACAACAGAGGTCCTTATTAGCATCCTGATTTCAGAGAAGTGCCCTGCACATCATCACTCAAACAAATATTTATGAACCTTTGCTGATTAAATCAAAAGTTCTTCTACGGTCAGCCTCATTTTTAAGCAGCTAAGGAAGTTATTCTCAAAATCAAAAGGAATGCTATTACTTAGAACTCAAATCATTTGAAACGTTAAATCTGTGCTAAATGAATTTTCTAGAAACCTAAAGTTGACCTTTTTATTCCAGGATAACTGGAACTTTACTACACATACATACACACACACACACACAAACACACACACAAATAAGTAATTCAAATTTTTATTTTAGCGACCTGAAAGTTTTAAATGATCTAAGTGGAAGTAAGGGAGAAAATAGGGGAGGACAAAGAAACAGAGAAGATTTTTTAAAAAGGCTGTAATCAGTTTTTTGTTATTACATGCCAATCTAAATTTATGAAAGAATATGATAATCATATTTCTTCAATAGCTACACACTATTGACCCTCATGGGATATTCCTCTGTGTTCTACGGTTTCCTCGTTTGAAGATTAAGAGGACTTGTATAGTCAGCAGACAACAGTCATTGTGGGTCCACAGGTCCTTGGAAGAGTCTCAAGGCCTTGGTTCTGTGTGACTCTGGTACAAAGTTTGCCGGCAGCTATGGGATGCACACACACGCATATACACAGTCCCACACACAGAAGCACAGCATTTGCCATCTTAATCTCCTCGGATTGGATTGTTAATCACTCCATCTCTTTCCAAGTGGGCCTTTGTAACCAGGGAACTAGCTCCATGTCTCATTTCTGTGCTATTCTCAGGGACACAAAGGCAAAGGAGACGGGACTCTTGCCTTCAAGACATATAGAGCACTTAAAATAGAGCCACGTTCAAGCTGATCTGGGAACACTGAAGAGACAATGATTCATTCTTCCTGGGGTGTGGGAAAGAGATGCGTCAGGGATTTCATGATTCCGTCATCTTTAAACCAAACATTGACAACACCTTTTTACACTCCAGTGTTGAAGAGTAACTTGGTCAATATATGGTCTCAAGAGCTTCTCTTCAAGTAAAGTACTTTCTGCCCCCTTCTCCTCTTAAAAAAAGAAATCCCCAGAAACAAAGGAAAAAGAAACAGAAACTTAATTTGCAATGAAACTAAAACATATCTGTAAGTCCAAACAGTAGGATATGAAGATTGAAAGCTAGTGAAGGATATATCAGGCAAAGTCCCAGCCGAAATCAGACGGATCACACAAACAGGGCTATTGAGTTTTTTTAAGGCGTAATTTACAAAGAAGGCCACCAGGTTAAGGGATGACCACAAGATGCAGTTACCAGGGCGAACAAGGGCAGGGAACTGTTTTCTATCCCAAGTCTGAGGGGAGGAGGTGAGGGAATAGTTTCTGTAACCCAGGAAGAGAGTTGTGGAGAGGACTGCCTGACAGGAACTGTGGTCTTAGGCAGAGAGATGCAGAGACTTGTCAGGGAGGCAGGTAGGTGAATAAATGTCCAACTTCATTTTCCTCTTGCCCTCCTATCTCTGCTAAAACATTCTGTTGGCCCAAACCAGCCAGAAACCAGAGTACAAGGGAGCCTGTTGATACTTAAGAAGTCTGGTTTTGTCAAAAAAGAAAAAGCAATGGTTACAAAATATTAGCATTTTATTATTAGCATTTATCGTAACTCTCAGACAGAAATGTTACAAGAAAAGAAAACTACAAATCAACATTCTTCATAAAGATGGATGCAAAAATTCTTAAACTATTAATAAATCAAATCCAGCACTTTATAAAAATAGTAAAATATCATGGCCAAGAAAGCTCTATCCTGAGAATGCAACATTGGTTCAACAGTCATAAATCAATCAATGTAAGCTATAAAAAACGGTGGAATTATGCCATTTGTTACAACATGGATGGATCTTGAAGATATTGTGCTAAGTGAAATAAGTCAGACCAAGAAAGACAAATACCATACGACTTCACTCATATGTGGAAGATAAACACGTGGATAAGGAGAACAGATTGGTTGTTACCAGAGGAAACAGAGGAGAAAGGGATGAGGGGAGGGAGATAGAGGTAAAGGGGCACATGCATATGGTGACGGATAAAAACTAGACCTTTGGTGGTGAACAGATGTAATCTATACAGAAGCTGAACTACAATAATGTACTCCTGAAATTTACATAATGTTAAAAGCCGAAAAGACCTCAATAAAATTTAAAAATATCGATGTACTTCAACATGCCAATAGTGTAAGAAAGAAGAAAAATATTTGATCATCTCAATAGATGCAGAAAAAATAGTTGACAAATTTTAAATGCATTCATGATAATAACTCATGGCAAACTAGGAAAAATAGGCAACTTCTTCAACTTGATAAAAACTATCTCCAAAAAGCTGTAGTTGACATGATACTTAATGGTAAAAGAAAAAAAAAAGAACTATTTACTCCTAAGCTCAGAAAAATCAAGGATGTCTACTCTCACCATGCCTACTGAACATCATACAGGATATCCTAGCCAGTCCATTAAGGCAAGAAAAGGAAATGAAAGGCATAGAGGCATATAGGATAGAAAGGAAGAAAGAAAACTCCCTTTATTCACAGATAACATGAATATGTTATTTTCTATGTAGAAAATCCCAAATAAGCTACAAGAAGTTTACTAGATAGAATACATGAGGTTAGTAAGGTTGTAACACAAGGTCAATATATAGAAATCGATTGTATTTCTATTCCCTAGTAATTAAAAGTTGAAAATTGAAATAATTAAAAATTCATACTATTTACAGTAGTTTTTCAAACATATGATACTTATATAAATCTAACAAAATATGTGCAAGATTTGTATGCTGAAAACCAGAAAATTTGATGAGCTAAATCAAAGACCAAAATAAATTTTGAGATATATCATGTACATGGATTGGAAGACTCAGTACCATCAAGATATCAATTCTC